>NC_081381.1:48056230-48375873 GCF_030684315.1 Stegostoma tigrinum | reverse complement strand
AATAAGAGCCCATTTCCATCACTCTACACACTGGTTAGATGCTTCTTATTTGTTTATGCTGGAAAACTGATTTAATGTTTGGGCCTACAATGTGAACACAACATCAACGTGCTTTATTGTGATTCTGCTGGTTTACCTGGATCTCCTTTTGCTCCTTTTATGCCATTTCTACCATCTTTGCCAGGTATCCCTGGTATTCCATGACAACCAGGCACCCCAGGGATTCCAGAATTGGTTTCGAACCCTTGAATTAATGAACTCAGTATCGACGCCAGTAGCATCAGCGAAATGACAACCATTGTGCGCCTGAAAAATGTGCAGCCAGAACTTGGCCAGCAAATGTATGGATCTGAATATCACACAATCAAATTATACATTTAGAGACACAAAACATCAGGTAGAATTACAATGAAATTCGATTGCAAAGAAGTAGGTTACATTTAAGATAATTAAATCTTTTGTTATCGAGGATTCTCCAAGAAAGAGCAGCAATTTTCAATTAGAACTCTCTCCACAATGCCTGCATGTGTTGCCCCATCTAGTGGTCACTGTGTTCTTGATGTAGATTTAACTAAAGTCAACTTGAGGCAACAAACTGGAGCCAATGACATTTGAGCCTGAAACGTTAAGTAGTTGGGCAAGTGAGCCTGATAATCAAGAGCTGGTCAAGAAATACAGATTCTGAGGATAACTAATTGAAATTAATGATAGCATTAAATTGAAATACTTTTACAGAGACTTCCTGACCAGCAGTCCAACAGCCAGGAAGATTGACAATCTGAAAACCTGACAGTCAGTCTGTCTGTTGGACTAGTTACCTGATAGCCATTTTGATTGACAGACTGACAGCTAATCTGACTGACAACCTTGAAGCCTGACAGATGGGTTGACTAACCAGTTAAAAGTCTGACAGCCAGTCTTGATAGTTGGCCTGTTGAGTGAGATAAGTAGAAAGACAATGTCACTGCCACAGCCCAGGAGTAGAGATGGAGGAGGTGACATTGTGGTTGGGGCTTGGGGAGGTGACTGGTACTCTGGTGTGCTGTGCTGTGCTGTGGTGTGATGTGATGTGAATCCACAGAGGGTATATTGTGCTCAGTGATGATATTTTGTGGTTTACCATATATACATCAATCTGACTAATATGCCAGAAAGAGTCAGATTCTTCTAGAGTCAGATATCTGAAATTTATTTACAACATTAAATATTTACAAAGTTATGATATCACAGAAACATAGGAATATAAGAATACAAGTAAACCATTCAATGAGATCATAGCTGATTTGTGCCCAAATACCTTTGCTCAGTAAAAAATTATCCATCTCAGATTTAAAACTAACAGCTGATCTAACATTAATGACTGTTTTTGGAAGAGAGTTCCAAACATATTGAAATTCTTCCTGTGAATAAATGCGTCTTAACATCTCTATTGAACAGTTGAGCTCCAACTTTCAGTCTATATCACAGACTGGGTTTTAATCTTAGTGATGTTACAGCGATGGCTCAAATATGGAGGAAAGAGCTGAATTTCAGAGGGCAAGTGAGAGTGACTGTGATATCAAGGTCACATTTCACTGAGTGTAGCACCAAGGACCCTGGTAAAACTGAAATCAATGGGAATCTGGGGAAAGCTCTCTTCTGGTAGGAGTCATACCTAGCACACAGGAAAATGGTTGTGGCTGTTAGAGATCAGTCATCTCAGGTCTGGGACATCTCTGCGGGAGTTGCTCAGGGTAATGTCCTAGGTCCAACCATCTTCAGCTACTTCATCAATGGACTGCATCCATCATAAGGTCAGAAGTGGGGTTGTTCACTGTTAATTGCACAATGTTCAGCACTATTCATGACTCCTCAAATACCAAAGATGTTCATGTTCAAATGCAACAAGATCTGGACAATATCCAGCCTGGGGCTGACAAGTGGCAAGTAACATTCACCTCCCACAAATAATAGGAATAACTATCCTTAATAAGAGATGATCCCAGCATTTCCCCTTGATGTTCACAGGCATTACTAGAACCGAAGCCAACACTGTCAACATCCTGCAGTTTATTATAGACCAAAAACAGAACTGGACTCACTATTTAAATACAATGGCTATGGAAGTGGGTTAGAGGCTAGGAATACTGCAGTTAGTAATTCATCCTTTGACACCCTAAAGCCTGTTGACCATCTATGTTAGGAATGTAATGGAATACGCACCACTTGTTCTAATGAGAGCAGCTTCAACAACACTCAAAAAGCTTGACACCATCCAGAACAAAACATTCTGTTTGCTTAGCATGAAATCTGCATCCATTCCCTCTACCACTGACACTCAGTAGCAACAGTATTGTGCTGTAGTGATGTGTGTTTTTTAGTCTGGCATGATATCTTCATTATCTGAGTCATCATCCTGAGCGATAGCCAGTTGATTATACACAATTTGGTTGTGTTGTTACTTCTCTAGGTTCTGACTGTTGTCCTTAACATTTCATATGACATAGGCTGTACACAATGAAATAGTATCCTTTCATGTCTCTGCATGACAATCTCAAACTTGGTACTTTGTCTTGGTTCACATTGAGTAAGCAATATCAGAGACAATGGGCTATGGGCCCTGACAACATTCCAGCAATAGTATTGAAGACTTGTGCTCTGGAACTTGCCACTCCCCTAGCCAAGCTGTTCCAGTCCAGTTACAAAACTGGCATCTATCCAACAATGTAGAAATTTGCCCAAGTATGTCCTGTGCATAAAAAGCAGGCCAGATCCAACCCAAGCTGCCAATCCTCAGTAAAATGATGGAAGATGTCATCAACAGTATTCAGCAATAACTTGCTCAGTGACACCCAGTTTGGGTTCCGCCAGGGCCACTCAGCTCCTAACCTCATTATAGCCTTGACTGAAACATAGACAAAAGAGCTGGATTCCAGAGGTGAGGCGAGCGTGACAGCCTTTGACATCAAGGCTGCTTTTGACCATGTGTGATATCAAGGAGCCCTGGAAAAATGGGAATAATTGGGCATTGGGGGCAAACTCTCCAGTGGTTACAGTCACACCTAATACATAGGATGATGTTCGCGGTTGTCGGACGTCAATCATCTCAGCTCCAGGACATTTCTGCAGGAGTTCCTCAGGCGAGTACGTTAGGCCCAACCATCTCCAGCTGCTTCATCGATAACGTTCCCTCAATCGTAAGGTCAGAAATGGGGATGTTCGCCAATTATTGCATGATGTTCAGCACCATTTGCAACTCCTCAGACTCTGAAACAGTCCATGTCCAAATGCAACAAAACAATAGCCAGGCTTGGGCAGACAAGTGGTAAGTAAGATTCATGCCACACAAATGCCAGGCTATGACAATCACCAAAAAGAGACAATCTAACTATCATACCTCGACATTCAATGGCTTTATCATCACTGAATCACCCACTATCAACATCCTGGGACTTATCATTGATCGGAAATTCAACTAGACTCACCACATAAATACAGTGGCTACAAGAATAGGTCAGAGGCTAGGAATACTGCAGCACATAAATCACCTCCTGACTCCTCAAAGCCTGACAACAATCTACTAGGCACAAGTCAGGAGTGTGATGGAATACTCCCCACTTGCCTAGGCGAATGCAGCCCCAACAACACTCAAGAAGTTTGACACCATCCAGGACAAAGCAACCCACTTGATTGGCATGACATGAACAAGTATCCACTCCTTCTACCACCAATGCTCAGTGGCAGCAGTGTGTAGTATCTATCAGATGCACAGCAGAAATTCACCAAAGATCCTCAAACAGCACCTTCCAAGCCCACAAACACTTCCATTTAGATGGACAAGAGCAGCAGATACACGGAAACACCACCACCTTCAATTTCCCCTCCAAGCCACTCACCATCCTGACTTGGAAATATGTCACTGTTCCTTCACTGTCACTGGATCAAAACTGTGGAATTCCCTACAAAATAGCATTGTGTGTCAACCCACAGCAGGTGGACTGCAGCGATTCAAGAAAGCAGCTCACTATCACCTTCTCAAGGGCAACTAGGGATGGGACAATAAATGCTGGCCAGACATCCACATCGACCAAAATGAATCAAAACAAATGTGCACAGATAGTCTGGTTTGACTGCTTACTGATGTTACTAAAAATGACACAAACAAACAACTGACTACAGTGACAGCATAACCACAGAGACAGTGACTGTAAGAGTGGTGGTACTTTTATGCTGGAATGCGGCATACTGTGTTACAAAGTAATTGTCTTAAAGTGGCAGTGCCCGTCTGGTCTGGAATCTGTGCCAGAACATAACAGTCAGCTATGGAGAATGTTGCCTTCTGGATCAGGTGGTTGTTGGAGAGATCAGTGGGAGTGCAAATTCATGTGGAAGGTGGAGAGACTGAAATGGAGACTGGAAGACTGGAGAAAGCTTGCAAAGGAGGTTGTGAAGTTAGGCAAAATGTTTATTGACAGTTAATGATGAAGAGTACAGTCTGACTGAGTATTTACAGTTTAACTTAAACGGTGGAGTGTAACTGTGTATTGATAGTTAACAGTGAGAATAGAGTCAGACTATGACAGGAAATAACAGGATGTAGTAACATGGAGGAGACTGTCTGACTGAGTGTTAATGGATATCAATGAGAAGTACAGTCTAAAAGTTGATAGTTTACACTGAAAAGTACAATCTGACTGTATGTTGGCATTGTACATCAAGAAATATATCCTGCCAGTATGTTGACAGTTTATACTTAGGAATAAAGCTTAAATGTATCCTAATAGTGAACAGTGATTTATTTGCAGACTGTGTGCTAACAGTTAAAACTAAGGGGTAGAGTGTTGACAGTGAGAAACAAGAAATACAGTCTGACTTTGTGTTGAGAGGTAACAGTGAGATTTTAATTCAGACTGATCCTGATGTATCACAACTAAACGCTAGAGGGTGTGAAGTCAAAATTTTTCATCACGTGCTATTTTACAATCAACTCTCAGACTGTCTTTGAGCAATATGAGCCATATATTAATCTGTGTAAATGCTGCAGCGACAGGCTCCAACAAGAAGCTTGTTTAGTGATAGTAAGAATAAAAGATTGTCATCCCTTTGTTTTGGGAACCGCTCTCTGATGACTTTTTCAGAACATGAGTCAATTAAAATTATCCCTGGATGTGACAGCGTTAATAGCTTAACTTTCTAAAGTCTAGATAGTATCTTACTGTCAAATTCTTGAATAGGTACATATCTCCCTATGTACCTCAAATGTTACTGTCATGTTTCGGTTTTGAATTATATAATGGTGAAGGGGTTAAGTTCATTTCAAGTTTTTGGTCATGATACATGATAAACAATTTATGTTATAAATTATGCTAATATTTCAACATCTTTATTCTGTTGAATTTTATGTTAAGAGATTAAGTTCTTACCTTATTGAAACTTGAAGCTTTCAAACGAGAGCACCCAGATCAGACTTTAACGGAGTCTCAATGATTCGAGCAATTCTGAGTACTTCTTGGTTAACCTGGAACACTGGGAGGGAGGAAGGGAGGGAAGAGTGATGTAAGAGGGCTGGTGCTCATGCCAAGTCCTCTATTTGAACTTCGACAATGCCAACTTTCAGTTCCCTATTTTATTCGTTTTGTTATTATTGGCCCTAAAGTTGTTTGTAAAAATGTATATTATTTTATTTCAGCCAAGGAAGATAAAAACATGCCAAATTCGAACCCAATCCATTTATTTGGTTGTGCTCATTGTTTCTAACACTGAAAAGAAACACATGGAAGTGAAATGGATTAACTCACAACATACCAGACCTGCTGATAATCATAAGACCTTAAGATATAGGAGCAAAATCAGGCCATTTAGCCCAAAATATCTGCACCACCATACAAACTTGGCTAATAGGTTTCTCATCCCCACTCTCCTGCCTTCTCCCTGTAACCCTTCATCGTCTTACAAACCAAAAACCTATCTACCTTATTTTTAAATACACCCAATGACTTTGCTCCCACAACCTCCTGCAGCAAGGAGTTCCACAGATTCACAACACTCTGGCTGAAGAAATTTCTCCTCAAGTCAGTTCAGAAGGGTAGCCCCTTCACTCTGAGGCAGTTACCTTGGATCCTAGTCTCTCTCCTACTAATGAAAACATCTTCTCCGCATCCACTCATTCCAGGCCTTTCAGTATACTGTGATTTTCAACGAAATCCCATCTCATTCTTTTAAACTCCATCAGGTGTAGACTCAGAGTCTTCAATTGTCCTCAAATGACAGGGTCTTTGTCCTTGGATCATTCTTGTGAATCTCCTGTGAACCCCCTCCAACACCAACACATCTTTCCTTTGATACAGAGCCCAAACTGCTCACAAAATTCTAAATTCCTAATGATCAGAGCCCTGTGCAGCTTCAGCAGTACATCCCTGCTCTTGTATTCTAGCCCTCTTGAAATGAAAGCTAACATTGCATTTGCCAGAGATTGTAGGAACTGCCAATGCTGGAGATAACAAGGTACAGAGCTAGGTGAACACAGCAGGCCTAGCAGCATCAGAGTAGCAGGAAAGCTGACGTTTCGGTTCTAGACCCTTCTTCAGAAATGGGGATGAGGAAGGGGATTCTGAAATAAATAGGGAGAGAGGGGGAGGCGGATAGAAGATGGATAAAGGAGAAGATAGGTGGAGAGGAGGCGGACAGGTCAAGTAGGTGGAGAAGGAGCCAGTAAAGGTGAGTGTAGATGGGGAATTAGGGAGGGGATATGTCAGTCCAGGGAGGATGGACAGGTTAAGGAAGTGGGATGAGGCTAGAAGGTAGGAGATGAGGTGGGGCTTGAGGTGGGAGGAGTGGATAGTTGGGAGAGTAGGTTAGGGAGACGGCTATGAGCTGGGCTGGTTTTAGGATGCGGTTGAGGGAGAGGAGATTTTGAAACTTGTGAAGTCCACATTGACACCATTGGGCTGCAGTGTTCCCAAATGAAATATGAGGTGCTGTTCCTGAAACCGTTGGGTGGTATCATTGTGGCACTGCAGGAGGCCCAGGATGGATATGTCATGCAAGGAGTGGGAGGGGAAGTTGATATGGTTTGCGACTGGGAGGTGCAGTTGTTTGTTATGAACTGAGCGTAGGTGTCCTGCAAAGTGGTCCACAAGCCTCCACTTGGTTTCCCTGATGTAGAGGAGGCCACAATGGGAACATTTGCCATCCTAACTGTGAATTGAACTTGGCTGTTAAACTTAAGAGAATCCTAAACTTGGACACTGAGGTCCCTTTGTGCTTCAGATTTCTAAGTGTTTCCCCATTTAAAATAGCCTATGCCTCTATTCTTGCCACCAAATTTTATAACCTCATACTTTGCCGCATATTCCATCTGTCCCTTCTTTGCCCACTCTCGTAGCCTGTCTATGTCTTTCTGCAGCCTCCCCACTTCCTTACCACTATTTGTTCCTCCAACAATCTTTGTGTCATCTGCAAACTTAGCAACAATGCCCTCAGTTTTGTTGTACAGATCATTAATGTATAATGTGAATAGATGTGGTTCCAACACAAAGCCCTGTGGAACTGCACTAGTCACCACCTGCCATCCTGAATAAAACACCCTTATCTGCACTTGTTTCCTTCTAACAGTCAGCCAATCCTCTACCTTGCCCCTAACACCATGGGCTCCTATCTTATTTAACAGCCTCCTGTGCAGCACCTTGTCAAAGGCCTTCTGGAAATCCAAATAGATCATATCCCCGGCTCTCCTTTGTTTAACTTGCTTGTTACCTCAAAGAATTCTGACAGATTCAGCAGGCATGATTTCCCTTGATGAAGCTATGTTGACTCAGCCCTACTTTACCATGCATTACTAAATACTCTGCAATCTCATCCTTAATAATGGGCATTGAAATCTTACCAACAACTGAGGTCAGGTTAACTGGTCTATAATTTCCTGCCTACTGCCTCCATGCCCTCTTAAACAGGGGTATTACATGAACCATTTTCTCGGGTCCATTCTGATTCCCGTGATTCCTGAAAGATCACCAAAAATACCTCTATGATCTCCTCAACTATCTCCTTCAGAACTCTGGGGTATAGTCTATCTAGTAATTTGTCCACCTTCAGACATTTCAGATTCCCCGATACATTCTCCCCAGTGATGGCCACTACAGTCACCTCAGCCTCTGACTCTCTGGAAATTCTTGTGTGCTACTGGTGTCTACCACTGTGAAAACTGATGCAAAATACCTATTCAATTCCTCTGCTACTTCTTTGTTCCCCTTTAATACATTTCCAGTCTCATTTTCCAGTGGTCCAATGTCCACTCTTGCCTCTCTCTTATCTTTAATATATGTTTTTAAAAAAATCTTCTTTTATATTACAACTCACTTACACTCATATTTCATCTTTTCCCTGTAATTTTTTTTGGTTGCCTTCTAGTTTTTAAAGGCATTCCAAACCTTTGTTTTTCTTTACTAATCTTTACCACATTGTTTGTTTTTTCTTTGCTTTTATGCTGTTCCTGACTTCCCTTGTCAGCCATGATTGTCTCATTCTCCTTTTGTATGTTTCTTCTTTTTTGGGATGAGCCTGCCATTACACACTACCTATTGTCAGTCACTAACAGTCCCCATTAAGAAATATTCACCATCCTAGCCAGATCATTGTCAATTCCTTAGTTTGTCCAACTACTCTTCTTTCTCTCTTTGCCTCTATTCTATCATTTACTCCCTACCCCACCCCGTTCCAGTTTTCTGCATATAAACCAATGTTTTCCCAGCTACCATCAGTTCTGAGGAAGGGTCACTGGACTCAAAACATTAACTCTGTCTTTTTCTTCACAGATGTTGCCGATGTGCAGAGCTTTTCCAGCAATTTCTGTCTCAGTTCCTAATTAACAGCATCTGCAATTCTTTTGGTGTTTGTGAAGTTTTGATGATTGTGCAAAACTCAATTTTCAGTCAGAATAATCTAACTTCGAATCCCAATCCAGTGATTTGTGCACTGTTCATAGATTCTAAACATCATAAAAAGTGACATTCTTGAATAAGGGACAAACTACACCTTCAGTTACCCTCTCGATGTAACAGTGTCAGTGTAGTCAGTCAGCTATGTGTATATAATGAGTAAGCACAGAAACCCAGGCTATGTAAGTGTCTGGTATTGTAGCCATATAATTAGTTTGTGTTGTTAATCAACTTCAAGGTGTCTGTTTTAACTTAAATCCAGTTTTTGTGGGATAAGCCATGCGGGCTGACATATCGAAAATCACAAAGTACTTGTGAATGTAGAAGGTATACTTAGAATGTTTATAGATGACACAAAAATTGGTGGTGTTATTGATAGTCAGGAGGATGGCCTCAGGCTACAGTCTGATGTTGATCAGATGGTAAATTAGGCAGAGTGTGGCAGATGGGATTTAATCTTGATAACTGTGAGGTGATGCATTTTACGGGGTCTAATAAAGAAGGATATACACAATAAATGGTAAGTTATATGGGAGTACTGAGGAACAAAGGGACTTTGCTGTACAAGCCCATAGGTCCCTGAAGGTGTCAGCTCCAGTAGACATGCAGAGGATAACAAAGAGAGAAATAAGGAAGGAGAGGATCAAATATGAAGGTAGGCTAGCTAGTAATATTAGAAACGATAGTAAAAGTTTCTTTCAATACATAAGAAACAAACGAGGGGCAAAAGTGGACAGTGGGCCGCTCCAAATTGATGCTGGAAGGCTAGTGATGGGAGTTAAGGAAATAGCGGAAGAACGTAATAAGTACTTTACATCAGTCTTCATAGTGGAAGAGATCAGTAATATCCCAACAATTAAGGAGAGTCAGGGGGCAGAGTTGAGTATGGTAGGCATTACAAAAGAGAAAGTGCTAGAAAAACTAAAAGGTCTAGAAATCGATTAATCTCCTGGCCCCAATGGGCTACATCCTCGAGTTCTGAGGAAGGTGGCTGAGGAAATAACGGAGGCTTTGGTTGTGATCTTTCAAAAGTCACTGGAGTCAGGGAAAGTCCCAGATGACTGGAAAATTGCTGTTGAAACACCCTTGTTTAAGAAAGGATCAAGGCAAAAGATGGGAAATTACAGGCCAATTAGCCTAACCTCGGTTATTGGTAATCCTTTGTTAAGGATGAGATATCTAAATTCCTGGAAGTGCAGGGTCAGATTAGAACAAGTCAGCATGGATTTAGTAAGGGGAGGTCATGCTTGTCAAACCTGTTAGAATTCTTTGAAGATATAACAAGTATGTTAGACCAGGGAAACCCAGTGGATGTTATCCATCTGGACTTCCAAAAGGCCTTTGATAAGGTGCCTCACGGGAGGCTGCTGAGTAAGGTGAGGGCCCATGGTGTTCGAGGTGAGCTACTGTCTGACAAAAGGCAGAGAAATGGAATAAAAGGCTTTTTTTTGGAATGGCAACCGGTGACGAGTGGTGTCCTGCAGGGTTCAGTGTTGGGGCCGCAGCTGTTCACTGTATATATTAATGATCTTGATGAAGGGACTGGGGGCATTCTGGTGAAGTTTGCCGATGATACGAAGATAGGTGGACAGTCAGGTAGTACTGAGGAGGTGAGGAGGCTGCAGAAAGATTTAGACAGTTTAGGAGAGTGGTCCAGGAAATGGCTGATGAAATTCAACGTGAACAAATGCGAGGTTTTGCACTTTGGAAAAAAGAATACAGGCATGGGCTATTTTCTAAACGGTGAGAAAATTCATAAAGCAGAATTATAAAGGGATTTGGGAGTGTTGGTCCAGGATTCTCTAAAAGTTAACTTGCAGTTAGAGTCCGTGATTAAGAAAGCAAATGTAATGTTGTTGTTTATCTCAAGAGGGTTGGAATATAAAAGCAGCAATGTGCTTCTGAGACTTTATAAAGCTCAAGTTAGGCCCCATTTAGAATACTGTGTCCAATTTTGGGCCCCACATCTCAGGAAGGACATACTGTCACTGGAGCGTGTCCAGCGGAGATTCACATGGATGATCCCTGGAATGGTAGGTTTAACGTACAATGAATGGCTCAGGATCCTGGGATTGTATTCATTAGAGTTTAGAAGGTTGAGGGGAGATCTAATAGAAACTTACAAGATAATGTATGGCTTAGAAAACGTGGACACTGGGAAGTTGTTTCCGTTAGGTGGGGAGACTAGGACCCGTGGGCGCAGCCTTAGAATTAGAGGGGGTAAATTTAAAATGAAAGTAAGGAGACATTTCTTCAGCCAGAGAGTGGTGGGCTTGTGGAATTCATTGCCATGGAGTGCAGCAGGGGCCGGGACGTTAGGTGCCTTCAAGACAGAGATTGATAAATTCTTGACCTCACAAGGAATCAAGGGCTGTGGGGAGAGTGCAGGGAAGTGGAGTTGAAATGCCCATCAACCATGATTTAAATGGCGGAGTGGACCCGATGGGCTGAATGGCCTTACTTCCACTCCTATGTCTTAAGGTCTTATAGTCTTATGGACATGGTAGTGAAGAAGGCATTTGGGAAGTTGTCTTTATTAGCCAGGATGTAGAATATAGCAGCAAGTAAATCTTGTTGCAACTTTATTAAACATTGGTTAGATCACAGATGGAAAGCTATGTGCGGTCCTGGTCACCACACTATTGGAATGAGTGCAGAGGAGATTCATCGGAGTGTTGCCTGGGATGGAAAGTCTCAGTTATGAGGAGAGACTAGATAGGCTGGCTTTGTTTTCCTTAGAGCAGAGGAGGCTAAGCGAGGATCCAATTGACACATACAAGATTATGAGAGGCATAGACAAAGTAGATCATAACAATCTTTTCGTGGTGGCAGATATGTCTAAGACCAGAGGGTGCAGTTTAGTTGAGGAGTAAATGGTTTAGAGGTGATCTGAGTGAAGCGTTTTTCACCCAGAAGATGGTAGAAATACCAAATGTGTTGCTGAGAGAGTGGCCCTTGCAAAATTTAAGAAGCATCTGAATGAGTACTTAAAGTGCCAGGGCATAGTAGGCCATGGACCAAGTGCAGATAAATGAGATTAGTGTAGTTTGGTGTTTGGCGTTTGGCAGTGATATGGTGGACTGAAGGGCCCAGTTCTGTGTTGTCTGAGTCACAAAGCATGGAATATAGGCTGATGTTAGTTAACTCAGCCACATGAGGGGCATTTAAACAGTCCTTGGATAAGCATATGGATAATGATGGGATAGTGTAAGGGAAGGGGCTTAGATTAGCTCACAGGTCGGCGCAACATCGAGGGCCGAAGGGCCTGTTCTGCGCTGTATTGTTCTATGTTCTATGTTCGATGTTTAGTGCAGTGTTGAGGGAATGTCACACTGTTGGAAATATACCGTTGAGAGCTCATTTGCCAGCTCAGATGAGCATTAAAGATCCTATGGTCTATTTTGAAGAAGAGCTGAAAGGTGTCCTACCAACACTTACTTCTCAATCACTGTCACTAAAATCAATTATCTGCTCATTTTCTCAGTCATAATTTATTGGGTACAAATTATCTGCTCCCTTTCTGAAATTACAACAGTGGGTACACTTTAAAAGTACTTGATTGATTCTTAAATGTTTCAGAATACCTTGAAGCTATGAAAGTTGCAATAAAACAACACATCTTTCTTTACTTGCCTCAGGTAAAACAAATTGGGACATGTTCATCGGTGTAATGTCCTTAAATTCTGCTCTGAATTTATAAAAGGGTGATAAATGATCATATCTACCTCTGATCTTTGTTGCTGTTGTCATGTTAAACAGTTTTGTCATTTAGTTTTGAGTGGGATTTCAGTGCAGTATGATGCCAATAAAAGTGCAGTAAAATGCCAAGGCTTGGGGTCCCCTGATTCAATTTTACATTAAGGTATCCTGGCAGAGGTTTGGGTTGTGATAATGGGAACTGCAGATGCTGGAGAATCCAAGATAATAAAATGTGAGGCTGGATGAACACAGCAGGCCAAGCAGCATCTCAGGAGCACAAAAGCTGACGTTTCGGGCCTAGACCCTTCATCAGAGAGCGGGATGGGGTGAGGGTTCTGGAATAAATAGGGAGAGAGGGGGAGGCGGACCGAAGATGGAGAGAAAAGAAGATGGGTGGGGAAGAGAGTATAGGTGGGAGGTAGGGAGGGGATAGGTCAGTCCAGGGAAGACGGACAGGTCAAGGAGGTGGGATGAGGTTAGTAGGTAGGAGATGAAGGTGCAGCTTGGGGTGGGAGGAAGGGATGGGTGAGAGGAAGAACAGGTTAGGGAGGCAGAGACAGGTTGGACTGGTTTTGGGATGCAGTGGGTGGAAGGGAAGAGCCGGGCTGGTTCTGTGGTGCAATGGGGGGAGGGGACGAACTGGGCTGGTTTTGGGATGCGGTGGGGGAAGAGGAGATTTTGAAGCTGGTGAAGTCCACATTGTTACCATTGGGCTGCAGGGTTCCCAAGCGGAATATGAGTTGCTGTCCCTGCAACCTTTGGGTGGCATCATTGTGGCACTGCAGGAGGCCCATGATGGACATGTCATCTAAAGGATGGGAGGGGGAGTGGAAATGGTTTGCGACTGGGAGGTGCAGTTGTTTATTGGACAATAATATCAATATGGACTTCACAAGCTTCAAAATCTCCCCTCCCCCTACCGCATCCCAAATTAGGCCCAGCTTGTTCCCGCCTCATTAACTTGTCCTTCTTCCCACCTGTCCCCTCCTCCCACCTCAAGCTACCCCCCATCTCCTACCTACTAGACTCATCCCGCCACTTTGACTTGTCCACCCTCCCTGGACTGACCTATCCCCCCCCAACCTCCCCACCTACACTCACCTTTACTGGCTCCATTCCCACCTCTTTGACCTGCCTGTCTCGTCTCCACCTATCTTCTCCATCCATTTTCTATCTGCCTTCCCCTCCTCTCCCTATTTGTTTCAGAACCCCCTTCCCCTCCCCCATTTCTGAAGAAGGGTCTCAGCGTGAAACATCAGATTTTCTGCTCCTCTGATGCTGCTTGGCCTGCTGTGTTCACCCAGCTCTACACCTTGTTATCCCAGGTTCTCCAGCATCTGCAGTTCCTACTATCTCCCTAACTGTGTTGGGTTTATTGCCATATTTTTGTAGGTGTCTGTATCTGGTACTGGTGCGCTGGCTTTCTTGATGTATTGGGATCTGTTAAAGATTACTGTCACGTGTCCTTTGTCCGCCAGTAAGATTACAATGTTTCTGTCTTTCTTGAATCTTTCCAGGGCTTACTTCTCTTCAGTTCCACTTACCTTTTCTACTCAGTGGTGGCCCTATTGTCTGTGTGATGATCTGTTGTATTTCTTCCATGAGTCCATTACTTTTTATTGTCGTTTCCAGTACAGCCACAAAGTCAGTTTTTTTTTGGCATCTTTGTGGTTATAGTTCAGTCCACGCACTAGGACGGTCTTCTTAATGCCCGTAAGTTGTTGGTCTGAGATGTTCTTGATCCATGTTTCTGTGTTGTTAGTATTCACCAGAGGTGCACTGATGATGCTACCAAGCAGGGTGACGAAACATCTGCAATCAAAAACAACTGCTCGGCGAGCAATTCTACAGCCTCGAGGATATTACTAAATTGGGGAGGGTTCAGAAAATATTCACCATGGTGTTGCCGGGACTGCAGCGTTTGAGTTCTAAGGAGAGGCTAGATAGGTTGGGACTCTTTTCACTATAAAGTAGGAGGTTGTGGGGTGACGTTATAAAATCATGAGGATTGTAGCTAAGGTGACAAGCAAAGGTTTTTTTTTCCTGGGATGGGGAGTTCAAAACTCAGGGACACATTTTGAAGGTGAGGGGAGAAAGATTTAAAAGGGTCCTGAGGGGCAACCTTTTCACAGAGAGGATGGTTTATTTGTGGAATGAACTGCCAGAGGAAGTTGTAGATGCAGGTGCAGCTACAACATTTAAAAGACATTTGGACAGGTACATGAATAGGACGTGTCCTGAGGGATATTGGCTAAACGCATACAAGTGGAACTAGTTTAGTTTGGGAAACTTGTTCGGCAAGGATGAGTTGAAGTGAAGGGTCTGTTTCCATGTCTATGACTCTACAACTCGATACTGTATGTCTGCAATAAATGTAATTAGCATTGCTTCGTTAGGCATGGTTATAACTATTAGGAGCCAAGTGTGTCAGGCCTGTCCCTATCAGGATCAAATGCAAGACTGCCTGATTCTCTACCTGAAGACAGTGTGACATTATCAGGTTGGGTGAAGCTTAATGCAATTTTAACATTAAACATTTATAAGCCATGGCCTTATATAATGCTCATCAGCTTAAACGTCAAGGTGCTTCTTCAGGTGCTAGTTATTTGGAGCTGTTATCTTTTCCAAGTTCCTATTTCCCTCCAGTAGATATGAACAATGTTTTTATTTAAACTTGTTTTTCATTCTTTACAAATGAAGACTGAATAAAGTAATTCACTTTATTTAAGATTTGAAGGCATACATTGAAGCTTAGTGTACATAACCAGTTTGGAGCAGGCTGAATCAATACATTTCCATAAAGTAGATGCAATGTTAGGTACTAATTATTAAGGATACACTGATCATTTTTATATTGCAATTGATGTATTTTATACTTACAGAAGTAAAGGCACATCCATCAATCATCATATTCTGTCATCAAAGACAAAGGAGGAGCTGCAATTGAGTATGGACTATATTTAAAGACTTGACTACATGACCACTTGAGAGATCATACAGGAAATTCAAGCATATAACTTTCAGGAAACTCAAAACATGATCTATTGTCCATTTTCTTAAAAATCATGACAAATCATAAATGGTCAATCAAGCAGTATTGTTACAGTCTCATTAATTGTTGGGGTTTTGAAACAGCTCCATAGGAGACAGCAGATTCAATAAACAGTAAGACATTCAACCAAATTCTCCCTTTACCAAAAACATTAACCTTTTATTTTAGATGAGTGAGCATACACCTTTAAATAAAGCAGAGAGAAATGAGCTAGCTGTATGCTGGTATCATCTGGGGCTGTTTCAAAATCTTACCTTTTCAATACAAATCTTTATAGCTTTACAAGACTTTGAACAAACACATGATGTTTAGCTGCAAGGCTCTGTCATCCTCCAAATGCGGATTTAATCTGGGAATATGAGGAATCCATTGAAGATACTGTCGGCTCCGTCCACTCCCAGCATTGAGTTGGCATTAGTTGTTTCAAGATGGACGAAGTCATCAACCTTCAGTTTAAGGACAACTCCTCCAGAACTCACCTGGAAAGTATTGTAGACTTGATCACAGAAACCAACCTGCCTATCCTGATTGAGCATGATGTTAACACAAAGATTCCCTTTCGAGGTGGCATGATAACTGAAATAATATAAGCCTGGTATTCGGCACTTAAATTTTGCAGCCCTCGAGAAATAATGGTTTTGTTCGTTGCTTATCTGTTTATCAAACTTTATTGGAAAATATTTTCTTGGGCTCATGACTGTGCTTCTAGCCATGGAGAAGGCTGACTTCAGGGTACTTGTGTGGTCTCCGATATCTCCTTGCTCACCCTTCTCCCCCTTTGCACCTTTCTCTCCTTGTTCTCCGCTTTCACCTTCAGGCCCAACTTTCCCTGTTGTTCCTTCATAGCCTGGTTCACCTTTTTGTCCCTTGGGACCAGCCAGACCCGCTGCTCCAGGGGGACCTGTTGACAGCACACAATTGGAATTATATTTCTGATCCCCATTTCCACACAGTCTGACAGTTGAATGTCACATTTCTAAAAACTCAGAATAGAAAGTCAAGCCCCAAGCTGTGTTATTTGAATACACACATGAACAAAGAACACAGAACATAAATTAGTTCAAAATGGGAACAGATCCTTTGACCCACCATGTCTGTGCCAACAATTATGCCATTCTAAATTAATCTGATCTGCCTTCACATGGCCTATATCCATCCCTTCCCTGCCTTTTTGTGAGAATGTCTAAATTCCTCTTAAACATTGCTATCATATCTACTTCTATCATTTCCCCGGTAACACATTCCAGACACCTACTACACTCTGAGCATAAAACTCACTTTGCACATCTGTTTTAAACATTTCCCCTCTCACCTTAAAACTCTTCGCTCCAGTATTTGACGTTTGCAACTTGGAAAAATGACTCTGACTGTCCACCCTCTCCATGCCTTTTAAAGTTTTATATACTTCCATGAAATTGCCCCTCAGCCTCCAGCACGCAAGCAAAAACATTCCAAGTTTGACCAATCTCTCTAACAGCAAATACATTCCAACCTAGGTAACATCCTGGGAAATCGAAAATAAAACAAAGTTCTGGTAAATAATTACCAGACTTGAAAAGCTATCTCTGCTTTTATGCTGCCTGTCTTGCTGAGTTCTGCTGGAAAATTCTGCTGGCAGTTTTTGATACTAGCAAACCTCTTCTGAACCATCTTGAAGGCCTCAGCACCCTTCCTAAAATGTAATGACCAGAACAAGAAGCAATGCTCCAAGCATGGCCTAACCAAAGTCTTATACAGCTGCAACATGACTTTCCCTTCTAGATGCATCTAACAAATTCTGTCCCATCCAAGCCTGAGGAATTAAGCAATCCCAATCAATGTTGGGGAAATGAAAATTACCTCCTGCAATAACCCTAATGTTTTTCCATCTTTCTATCATCTGCCTGCATATTTGTTCCTCTAACTCCTGCTGGCTATCAGAAGGCCTATAGTATGACACCATCGTTCCCAAGTTCTAATTGTATGACTTTGCTGGATGAGCTGACCAAGATGTCCTCTCTTAATGCGGGTGGGACATTCTAGATAATCAATAATGTAGATCCTCCACAACTTTTACACTGCTCTCTATCATACCTGAAACATCTAAACCCCAAAGTATTGACTTGTCAATACTGAACATAGAAATTAAGATCAGAAGTAGCCTGTACTGATAACATCATGGCTCATTATAATACCTCCACCTTCCTCTTTATCTTTTATTTGATTTGTGTTGGGCTTGGATTCTATGTTTACAAGAATGGAATTGGTTCTAACAGCAAAAAGATGAGGAAAAACAGGAGTAGCTTATATATTGACTTTCCCCTATCTTTGTCTATCTTGGGAGAGTGGGAAGATGAGCAGGATCTTTGACCAGAGAAAGATTCAAGCTATTACTTTTCCAGCAGGTTCCTGGACGGAAATTGTGAGAGGAAAAGGCAACAACTTGAAGAATGGGAGATCAACCTTTCATTTTACAGATCGCAGGGATACTGCTTTACAGACTGGAAGTGTTCTGGAGTAAGGTTCTGGATGACAATTTGGTGTGAGCTTTTTGCCAGCAGAGTGTATTACCTGATGTTGTAAACTATAATCTCTTGTAACAAAAGAAACTAGCTGTAGATGTTGTCGTATTGAAGAGCCCAACAGACATGGAGTGCCCTAATAATTACATACAAACAATATGTTCCTCAGGCACAGAAATGTCTGGGCTAATAGGTTACAATAGAGGAGTGTGCTTCCTACACAGTGCCCTGGTCCAAATGATTTGACCTAACATGGAGAATGAGATAGTTATAGTCTCAGGTCACATGCCATGGTGCCATGATTATATTACATGCATGTCACTTAAGAACATTTTGACATACTGAAAATGAAACCTAACACAACATGCTCCTTTGCTTCAAAAGCTAAGAATTAATCCTAAACTGATATATGTATTAAAGGTAAATGCACCATAGTTCCAGCAGATGATAGGCTGCTCTCTCATTATAGAGAGACAATTGGTGGTTTAACCTGAGGGTCATCATGTCTCAGGTGAGGGATAAGGTTGAGAATGTGATTACCTTGGCAAATTTTCCTGCACTGTTGGTGTCACTTTGCATTGTAAACCAGCCATGCGGCTAACAGGGCTAAACACCCCTCAGCGGATACATGGGCTTATATACAGAAATGCATTGTCAATGGGTACGATCACCACAAGAGTAGGATGTCACTTTTTACTTATTTTCAGTTGAGACATGAACTTCAGATAAGCCTCTGAGAGCATTACTGAAGTACCCTTCCAAGAATACTTTGCTAGTGAAGATTTTGACTGGGTGAAGTCGGGAAAGTTAAAATTCTGGATCTTGATCGGCACAGGCTTGGAGGGCCAAAGGGCCTGTTTCTGTGCTGTAGTTTTCTTTGTTTCTATGAATTACCTTGGTTTCCTTTCCTGCCAGGTGGTCCATCCCTGCCATTTTTGCCAGGTGCTCCAGGCCTTCCAGGCTGTCCAGGGGAGCCATGAATAAGAGAAGACGCTGGACAGGTATCTTGAGCTGATGATGTCATCACCAATAAGAGGAGAACCAATCCTACACGGGTCATCTGATGTGCCATGGCAGGTGGCACTGTAAAACTAAGGTGTACATTCATCATTAGAGTATAACATGCCAAATAAATACTGCATCAATGATTTATTTTGACCTGTAAATTCCAGGACACAAATATACTATTCCCAAGTCGATGTTGATGTGTGAAAAATTCAAAGAACTGCAGATGCTGGAAATCTGAAACAAAATTAGAAATTGCTTGAAAGACTCAGCAGATGTGGCAGCATCTGTGGAGAGAAATCAGAGTTGATGTTTTAAGTCCAGCAACCCTTGGTCAGAACTGATTGTATCTAGGAAAAGGTGTGTATATGCTCAAGATGGGGTGAGGGGATAGGGGAGGTGTAAATGATCATTTGAGATAGAAACCAGACAGACAGAAAAACAATTAGGCAGACAAAGGAATAGCTAAAGTTCAGCCTGGGAGAATCAATAGCTAATGGGAACCATTAGTAGCTGACAATAGGTTGGTTGTGGTGGCAGCCCATATGATGACATGGCTTGGTGTGTGGTAGTTGGGGTAAAGACATGGGAGAAGGTGCTCAGGTCCTTGTACTGTTGAACTTGGTAATGAGTCCTGAAGGCTGTAGGATCCCCAAGTGGAAAATGAGATGTTGTTCTTCCAGGTTATGCTGAGCTTCACTGGAGATTTTGTCCAGGGACAACTGTTATGTGTAGAGATGGCAGGCAACCAAAAACTCCAGGTCAGGGTTTAAACACTTCTTGTAGTGACTCTATTCCATTCTCCCAGTTTCTGCATCTTTGTTGCATCTGTTCCTAATGACGCCAATGTCTTCAAGGGGTCCTCTAAAACATTCACTTTTTTCCTCAATAGAGAATTTCTCACTGCCATGGTTGAAGGAGCTTTCATTTGTGTCTGACCCTTCACCCCTTCTCATCCCTCCAAAAACAGCAATTAGGTCTCCCTGCTCCTCAGCGACCATCCCACCAGCATCCACATCCAAAAATCATTAGTCGCCATTTATGCCACCTCCAGTGGGATGTCACCATGAGACACAATTTTTTTTAGAATTCCTACAGTGTGGAAACAGGCCCTTCGGCTCAATAAGTCTATACCGACCCTCAGAGCATCCCACCGAGACCCATCCCCCAGAACCTACACATCCCTGAACACTTTGACCAATTTAGCTTGGCCAATCCACCTCGCCTGCACATCTTTGAACTTTGGGAGGAAACCCACACAGACACAGGGAGAATGTGCAAACTCCACACAGACAGTTGCCTGAGGGTGGAATCGAACCCGGATCCCTAGTGCACTGAGGCAGCAGTGCTAACCACTGATCCACAGTGCCACTTCCTACTGAACATTTCCCTACGCTCCCACATCATGTTTCCATGCAGTCACAGAAGATGTAACACCTGCCCATTTCCCTCCTCAATATCCAATATCTTTGACTTGAACTTGCTGCAGTCCTCCAGCAAAGCTCAGTGCAAGCTGGAAGAATATCACCTCATTTTCTGCATGGGGATTCCACAGCCTCTCGGGCTCAATGTTGGAGTTAATTTCTCTGCGCACCTTCTCCTATGTCCTTGCTCCAATCCCCACACACCAGGCCTTGACAACATACAGGCTCTTACCACAATTAACCCATTGTCAACCACTAATGGTCCCCATTAACAGCTATTCATTCTTGCAGACTGACCTTTTACTCCTCCCTTTGTCTCCCTAACTGTTGTTCTCTTTCTCTGGGTTCCATTTCCACCTACAATTTACTACCCTCTTTCCCCGAACCTACAGCTGGGCTAAGAGGTGGCAAATGGAGTTTAATGCAGACAAGTGTGAGGTGATGCACTTCGGTAGGAGTAACCAGAAGGCAAAGTACAGGGCTAATGGTAAGATTCTTGGTAGTGTAGATGAGCAGAGAGATCTCAGTGTCCATGTAGACAGATCCTTGAAAGTTGCCACCCAGGTTGACAGGGCTGTTAAGAAGGCATACAGTATTTTAGCTTTTATTAATAGAGGGATCGAGTTCCGGAACCAAGAGGTTATGCTGCAGCTTTACAAAGCTCTGGTGCGGCCGCACTTGGAGTATTGTGTACAGTTCTGGTCACCGCATTAAAAGAAGGATGTGGAAGCTTTGGAAAGGGTGCAGAGGAGATTTACTAAGATGTTGCCTGGTATGAAGGGAAGGTCTTACGAGGAAAGGCTGAGGGACTTGTGGCTGTTTTCGTGAGAAAGAAGAAGGTTGAGAGGTGACTTAATTGAGACATATAAAATAATCAGAGGGTTAGATAGGGTGGATAGGGAGAGCCTTTTTGCAAAGATGGTGACGGTGAGCATGAAGGGGCATAGCTTTAAATTGAGGGGTGAAAGATATAGGACAGATGTCAGAGGTAGTTTCTTTACTCAGAGAGTAATAAGGGAATGGAACGCTTTGCCTGCAACAGTAGTAGATTTGCCAACTTTAAGTACATTTAAGTCGTCATTGGATAAGCATATGGATGTACATGGAATAGTGTAGGTTAGATGGGCTTCAGATCGGTATGACAGGTCGGCACAACATTGAGGGCTGAAGGGCCTGTACTGTGCTGTAATGTTCTATGTTCTATCTACATCCCATTCTCAGCATTTATACGACCTTTACTGAAGTACAGCCTGTTCAAAGAACAAAGAAATTTACAGGGCAGGAACAGGCCCTTTGGCCCTCCATGCCTGGGCTGATCCAGATCCTCCATTTTGCCACCTATTTTCCAAGGATCTGTATCCTCCTGCTCCCTGCCCATTCACGTATCTGTCCAGATTTACCTTAAATGAAGCTATCGTGCTCGTCTCTACCACCTCCGCTGGTAGCCTGTTCCAGGCAGCCACCACCCTCTGCGTATAGAACTTTCTATACATACTTGCCTTAAACTTTTCACCTTTAAACTTGAAATCATGACCCCTGGTAATTGAGTCCCCCACTCTGAGAAAAAAGTTTCTTGCTATCTACCCTTTCTAAACCTCCCATAATTTTGTAGACCTTAATCAGGTCCCCCCTCAACTTTCATCTTACGAATGTAAATGATCCTAATCTACACAACCTCACTTCATAGCTAGCGCCCTCCATACCAGGCAACATCTGAGTCAACTTCTCTGCACCCTCTCCAAAGCATCCACATCCTTTTGGTAATGTGGCAACCAGAACTGTACACAGTATTCCACATATGGTCAAACCGAAGTCCTATCCAACTATAACCTGACCTGCCAACTCTTGTACTCAATACCCTGTCCGATGAATGAAAGCTTGCCATATGCATTCTTGACGACTCGATTGACCTGCATTGCCACCTGCAGGGAACAATGGACCTGATCACCCAAATCTCTCTGCGCATCAATTTTCCCCAGGGCTTTTCCATTTATCGTATAGTTCGCTCTTGAACTGGATCTTCCAAAATGCATCACCTCGCATTCGCCTGGATTGAACTTCATCTGCCATTTCTCCGCCCACCTCTCCAATCTATCTATATTCGGCTACATTCTCCGACAGTCCCCTTCACTATCTGCTCTCCTCTACCAATCTTAGTGTCATCTGCAAACTTGCTAATCAGACCATCTATACCTTCCTCCAGATCATTTATGTATATGACAAACAATCGTGGTTTCAACACAGATCCCCATGGAACACCACTGGTCACAGTTCTCCACTTTGAGAAACTCCCTTCAACTGCAACTCTCTGTCTCCTGTTGCCCAGCCAGTTCTCCATTCATCTAGCTAGTACACCCTGGACCCCATGCAACTTCACTTTCTCCATCAGCCTACCATGGGGAACCTTATTCAACGCCCTACTGAAGTCCATGTGTATGAAATCCATGGTCCTACCCTCATCTATCAACTTTGTCACTTCCTCAAAGAATTCTATCATGTTGGTAATACGTGACCTTCTCTGCACAAAATCACGCTGCCTATCACTAATAAGCCCATTTTCTTCCAAATGTAAATAGATCCTATTCCTCAGTATCTTCTCCAGCAGCTTTTTCATCACTGACGTCAGGCTCACCGGCCTATAATTACCTGGATTATCCTTCTTAAACAAGGGAACAACATTAGCAATTCTCCAGTTCTCTGGGACCTCACCCGTGCTCAAGGATGCTGCAAGGATATCTGTTAAGGCCACAGTTATTTCCTCTCTTGCTTCCCTTAGTAATCTGGGATAGATCCCATCCGCGCCAGGGGACTTGTTCACACTAATGCCTTATAGAATGCCCAGCACATCCCCCGTCCTGGTTGCTGACTTGACCTAGAGTAATCAAGCATCTATTCCTAACATCAACATCTGTCATGTCCCTCTCCTCTGTGAAGACCAATGCAAAGTACTCATGATGAATCTGACTTATTTCTCTGACTCCTCGCATAACTTGCCTCCTTTGTCCTTGAGGGGATAACCCTCTCTCTAGTTACCCTCTTGCTCCTTATGTATGAATAAAAGGCTTTGGGATTGCCCTTAGCCCTGTTTGCTAAAGACTTCTTTTAGCCGTCTTAATTCCTCAATTCAGATTGGTCCAAGTTTCCCAATGTTCTTTGAAAGCATCATCTGTTTTCAGTCGCCCAGACCTTACATATGCTTTCTTTTTTCTCTTAGCTAGTCTCAAAATTTCACCTGTCATCCATGGCTCCCTAATCTTGCCCTTTCTATCCCTCATTTTCACAGGTACATGTCTGTCCTGCACTCTAAGCAACCTCTTTTTAAAAGCCTCCCACATATCAAATGTGGATTTACCCTTAAACAGTAGGACCTCAGAGGTAGTAATGTCAGGATTGCTACCAGTGCCATGTGCTAGTCAGAGCAGAAATGAAAGAATAAGCAGGTTAAATGAGTGGCTTGAGAGGGAGTGCAGGAGGGACGGGTTCAGATTTTTGGGACATTGGGACTGGTTCTGGGGGACGTGGGACTATTACAAATAGGATGGTCTACATCTGGGCAGGACTGGAACCAATGTCCTAGGGGGTGCTTTTGCTAATGCTGTTGGGGAGGCTACAAACTACTGTGGCAGGGGGATGGGAACCAAATGCGGATGTTAGTGGACAGTAAGGAGGTAGTAACTAAAGCCTGTAAGGAACCAGATAACGAAGTCAGTGTGACTAAGGGGAAAAGGAGGCAGAGAGCAGATAAGAACGCTAAGGGACAGATGGCCTGAGGTGCATTTGTTTTAATGCGAGAAGTGTAGCAGGTAAGGCAGATGAATTTAGGGCTTGGATTAGTACCTGGGAGTGTGATGTTATTGCGATGACTGAGATGTGGTTGAGGGAAGGGTAGGATTGGCAACTAAATATCCCAGGCGGGATAGAAAGCGAAGTAAAAGGGGTGGAGGAGTTGCATTAGTGGTCAAAGAGGATATCACAGCTGTGCTGAAGGAGGGTATAGTGGATTTTGGATTATGGATATCATTTTCCAATCCATATTTCCCAGCTACTGTTGAATCTTGCTATAGTTGGCCTTCTCCCAATTTAGCACTCTTCCTTTAGGACCACTCTCGTCTTTGTCCGTCAGTATTCTACAACTTACGGAATTGTGATCACTGTTTCCCAAAGCAATCCCCTACTGAAACTTCAACCACCTGGCCGGGCTGAATGCCCAACACCACATCCAGTATGGCCCCTTCCCAAGTTGGACTATTTACGTACTGCTCTATAAAACCTTCCTGGGTGCTCCTTACAAATTCTGCTCCATTTAAACCCCGAACACTAAGTGAATCCCAGTCAATGTTGGGAAAATTAAATCTCCCATCACCACCACCATGTTGTTCCTACATCTTTCTGTAATCTGTCCACATACTTGTGCCTCTATCTCACGCTTGCTGTTGGGAGTCCTGTAGTACAGCCCCAACATTGTTACCGTGCCCTTCCTATTTCTGAGCTCTGCCCATATTGCCTCACTGCTCGAGTCCTCCATAGTGCCCTCCTTCAGCACAGCTGTGATATCCTCTTTGACCACTAATGCAACTCCTCCACCCCTTTTACTTCGCTTTCTATCCCGCCTGGGATATTTAGTTGCCAATCCTACCCTTCCCTCAACCACATCTCAGTCATCGCAATAACATCATACTCCCAAGTACTAATCCAAGCCCTAAGTTCATCTGCCTTACCTGCTACACTTCTCGCATTAAAACAAATGCACCTCAGGCTACCTGCCCCTTAGCATTCTTCATCAGCTCTCTGCCTCCTTTTCCCCTTAGTCACACTGATTTCATTATCTGGTTCCTTACAGGCTTTAGTTACTACCTCCTTACTGTCCACTAACCTCCGCATTTGGTTCCCATCCCCCTGCCACATTAGTTTATAGCCTCCCCAACAGCATTAACAAAAACACCCCCTAGGACATTGGTTCCAGTCCTGCCCAGATGTAGACCATCCCATTTGTAATAGTCCCACGTCCCCCAGAACCAGTCCCAATGTCCCAAAAATCTGAACCCGTCCCTCCTGCACTCCCTCTCAAGCCACTCATTTAACCTGCTTATTCTTTCATTTCTGCTCTGACTAACACGTGGCACTGGTAGCAATCCTGAGATTGCTACCTTTGAGGTGCTACTTTTTAACTTGGCTCCTAACTCCCTAAATTCTGCTTGTAGGACCTCATCCCATTTATTACCTATTTCATTGGTGCCTTTATGCACCATGACAGCTGGCTATTCACCCTCCCGCTTCAGAATGTCCTACAGTTGATCTGAGACACCCCTGACCCGTGCACCTGAGAGGCAACGTACCATTCGGGAGTCTCATTTTTGACCACAGAATGGCCTATCCAGTCCCCTTACAATTGAATGTCCTGTGACTATAGCCCTTCCACTCTTTTTCCTGCCCTTCTGTTGAGCATACCAGCCACAGTGCCATGAACCTGGCTACTGCTGCCTTCCGTGGTGAGCCATCTCCCCCAACGGTATCCAAAATGGAATGAAATGTTCATGTTCATGAATAAAATGCTCACAAGCATTTTGAGAATATAAAGGAGACCCGTGAGCTACTAGTGTCTGAACAATGTCACCAGTATCACAGAGATTTAACTAGCCGGATAAAGTGATTCAGTCTGGAAAACACACGTGTTCATTCTGAAACAGTGGCATGATACTGTTTTGCCATGTGGGCTGCTGCTTTTTCCTTTCTGATCAAGCACTTCTTTACATTACAGCCTGTGTCAAAGGGACTGAGCCTCAATACTCCCCTTGTTGTCTGATGTCCATCACGAAGAATGCTATGATGCCCAGCCTGTGACTGGATTCGCATTTCCTGATATAGGTAATCTCTGGCTGTGACAGTGTCAAATTATCTTCCAATGACCAACAGAGTCCTTCCTATAAAACGTTGGTAAGATAAGCTTCAAGATACTGAGGTGAACCCTTGACATCTGTGTCCCACAAAGAAACCTGAAATATAACTTCAAAGCTCAGCTCTTATACCGTTGTGGCCCAGGTTAATATTCCAATGAATTTGGCCAAGACCCAACTCCTTGTAGGTGTGGCACGGATCCAGTTCCAGTTTTGCTGGGGTGATGACAGTGTGGGATGTTGACATTGACCCAATCAGACCTCAGAGAGAAGTTGTCAGTCTGGCCCTGATTTGACCTGGTCTGTCTATTTCGAGTGGGCCTCGCTTCCTTACTGAGAATATTCTTCTGTGTTTGACTGGTTCATGTTGGGATGCGGCAAGCAAGCAGCAGGATTGGATGAGTAAGTGGACTACATCTTTTTCATTGTTCATCTCCTGCTTAATCATTGAGGCCTGAAAACCAGGGCCCAGCATTTGACCAACCGGGCAAACCTATTCTGTTATCAGGTGAGGGAAACACAGAACAAAAAGTGAGCCATCTTCAGCATAAAATCCACACCTGCTTGAAAAGGGACTTAGCAAAATGGCAGCTGATTGTTATGTTGCCTCGGAGTTTGAATATGAAGTGTCTCTTCCTTTGAGCTCTCAGAATCATAGAATCTCTACAATGCAGAAAGCGGCCATTCCAAAGGACATCCAACCCTGACACACACCCCGACTCTATCCCCGTACCTGCACATTTACCATGGTTAAAACAGCTAACCTGCACATCCCTGGACATTATAGAACACTTTAGCATGGCCAATCTGCCTAACCTGTATACCTTTAGGCTGTGAAGGAAACTGGACCACCTTGAGGTAACCCACACAGACATGATGAGAATGTACAAAGAGACAGCCGTCCAAAGCTGAAATTGAACTCAGTCCCTGGTGCTGTGAGGTAGTAATGCCACCCAAGAAGGAAATTGATTGGCAAGATTGGCAAAAAACACACATCTTTAGTGGAACACACTGACATAGGCCTAGCCATTATACACTGTGCTCAAGAAACCCAGTCCTCAATGAACACAAACTGATGCACACAGGCCAGCATGTTGCACAGCTTAATGTCCCTGTAGATTAGTGGGAGCTATATTGGCCCAAATTGTCACTGGGCGAGAGAGAAGAAATTAGGTAGGACTCCAATTTCCAAAAAATATCAATTGACCAGTGCACTCATATGGCAAATATACAGACATGAATGTGGGCAGGACATAACTCTGCAGCCTTTCATGGTGAAGCAGTTTGTTTGTTCTGTAAGTAATAACTCATGTATGAAAATGACAATCTGGCTGATTTACCTGAGAACTATTTGGGATTATGCCACCAAAGCATGATAAAAAGATTCTCCCCTTCCCCCGTTCCCAGGACAGGAACCAGGAGATGTAAATAAAAACATCAATAAGGTGAAGATACAAACTCATATTGTTGGACAATTCTCAAGTTGGGATCAGTCCCTTTAGTGTCAAGAACAAACATTTAAAACAAATTTCAGGTTTTAATTTTTCTATTAATAATTTAATGATTAAAGAATTTAAGGCCAAATGCAAAAAATCAAACTTTTCAGAAATAACAATTCAGACCCCAAATTTATTCGACTCTGTCGGTATATACAAGAATCACTTACATAGCTCTCATTAAAGAGTTAACCCTGGATTACCAAATCCATTGCACAGACCTCAAAATGTTAATGAGTATTTCAATTCAGCGGTATTGACATATCAAATTAGATTTACTAAAATATTGAAAGATTGTTTGAGTCTGCTGGATCTTACCTTGAGCACTGTCTGAAAGTTTAATGAAGAAATGAAGTTGCGGGAGATATTGCACAATTCTGAAACAAAACACTGAAAAACCAAAAGAGGGAGGTCCAAGCTGGATGCATGTAGAATTGGAATTGGCAGCTAGCAAAGTGCTAAAATCCTTCGGAATAGCGCCAGTGAGTTCAGTGAAGATCCATGCCAAGTTTTGCTTCCCCTATACAAGAAATTTATTGTGAGTCATGCTTGCTTTTATACTTTGCTGATGTATTCATTTACTGATTGAAATTTGTGGAACTTGAAATTAGCTTAAACCTTTTCTACAAATCTGACCAATTTAATTTGTTTTGTTTTGTCTCCAGTTTCTCCTGTCCTCTGCTGTAACAGTTCTTTGATTGCACACAACTTCCTGCATCTCTCTCAAATTAGAAATCCATCTTGAAGATTTCAACAAAATTATTTTTTAAATTTGATTATTTGCCCCATTGGGGAACATTACAACAGTGACATCCTCAGGTAAAAACAGTAAGATTCAGCAAGCTGCTTTCAAAATCAGAACTGCACATGCTGTTAAACAACAGATTCCTTTACTCAGAGATAGCAGGAACTGCCGTTCTGGACTCAAAGATAACAAGGTGTGGAGGAACACAGCAGGCCAGGCAACATCAGAGAAGCAGAAAAGCTGACTTTTCGCATCAGGACCATTCTTCACAAATTGGGGGGTGCTGTGGAAGGGAGCTCTGAAATAAATAGAGAGAGGAATGATGGAGCTGGGAAAGGGAGCTGGGATGGTAACAGGTGAGTGCAGGTCAGCAGTGGTGGGGGCTGGTCAGTGAAGTGGGAGGAGTGGATTGGTGGAGAGAAGACAGGCAGGTCAAGGAGGCAGGGATGAGAGGGAGGGTTGGTCATGGGATGAGGCCATGTTGGGAAGATTTTGAAGCTAGTAAAGTCTACATTGAGACCATTGGGTTTTATGATTCTAAGGTGGTGTATGAGGTGCTGCTCCTCAAGTTACTGGGTGTGTCTTTGTGCCACAAGGAGGCCTGGGATGGACATGTCATCCAGGAAGTGGGAGGGGGCATTGAAGTGGTTTGCGACTGAAAGGTATTGTCGTTTGCCGCGAACCAAGCGTAGGTGTTCCAAAAAGTGGTCTCCAAGCTTCCGCTTGGTTTCCCCAGTGGAGGGGAGGCCACATCGGGAGCAGCATATGCAATAGGCGACATTAGCGGATGTGCAGGTGAACATCTGTCTGATGTGGTAGGCTTTTCTGAGTTCTGGATGGAAGTGAGCGGGAAGTGTAAGAGTAGGTGTAGCACTTCCTGTGGTTGCAGTGAAAGGTGCCGGGGGTGGTGTGGCTAGTGAAGGAGTCATGGAGAGCGCGGTCCCTCAGAAGGCAGATAAGGGTGGGGAGGGAAATGTATCCTTGGTGGTGGGGTCAGATTACACTTGGCGGAAGTGGTGGCAGAGAATGATGCATTGAATCTGAAGGTTAATGGGGTGATACGTGAGGACAAGGGGGATTCTTCTACTCCAGTGTCACAACAATGCCACTCGGAAACTCGAGGAGCAACACCTCATATTCCACCTTGGGAGTTTACATCCCAATGGCCTCAATGTGGACTTTAATAGCTTCAAAATCTCTCCACCCTAACCTCATCCCATGACCAACCCTCCCTTTCATCCCTGCCGCCTTGACCTGTCAAGATGTTCACCTGCATATCTGCCAATGTGGTATATTGTATCCAATGTACCCAGTGTGGCTTCCTCTACATTGGGGAAACCAAGCGGAGGCTTGGGGACTGCTTTACAGAACACCTCCGCTCGGTCCGCAAGAAACAACTGCGCCTACCAGTTGCGAACCATTTCAACTCCCCTTCCCATTCCTCAGACGCAATGTCCATCATGGGCCTCCTGCAGTGCCACAATGATGCCGCCCGAAGGTTGCAAGAACAGCAACTCATATTCCGCTTGGGAACCCAGCAGCCTAATGGTATCAATGTGGACTTCACAAGCTTCAAAATCTCCCCTTCTCCCACTGCATCCCAAAACCAGCCCAGTTCTTCCCCTCCTCCCACTGCATCATAAAATCAGCCCAGCTCGTCCCCTCCCCCCACTGCATCCCAAAACCAGCCCAGCCTGTCCCCGCTTCCCTAACCTGTTCTTTCTCTCACCCATCCCTTCCTCCCACCTCAAGCCACACCTCCATTTCCTACCTACCACCTCATCCCGCCTCCTTGACCTATCCATCTTCCCTGGAATAACCTATCTCCTCCCTACCTCCTCACCTGTACTCTTCTCTCTATCTATCTTCTTTTCTCTCCATCTTCGGTCCGCCTCCCCCTCTCTCCCTATTTATTCCAGTTCCCTCTCCCCATCCGCCTCCCTGATGAATGGTCTAGGCCCGAAACGTCAGCTTTTGTGCTCCTGAGATGCTGCTTGGCCTGCTGTGTTCATCCAGCTCCACACTTTGCTATCCTTGACCTGTCTGTCTTTTCTCCCACCTATCAGTTCCTGCCACCTCACTGACCAACCCTCATCACTGCCTACATGCACTCATCTATCTCCATCCCGCCTACCTTCCCAGTCCCACCTCTCCTCTCGATTTAGTTCAGAGCCCCCTTCCCCGACCCCCATCTCTGAAGAAGGGTCCCGACCCAAAACGCCAGTTTTCCTACTCCTCTGTTGCTGCCTAGCCTGCTGCGTACCTCCAGCTCCGCATTGTATGTTTCAATGGGTTGTTTCCAAAGGTTTACTAAATCACCCCAAAACATTTTGTGAACATTCAACAGCATTCACATTATTCTTACATTGGTATTAATTTAACAATGAACACAATCAAATACCGTGAAATTTATTTACCTACTGAAAATAGTTCATTTTGAACATAATCACTTCACTATTGCAGAACATTTCCACTCATGAGCAGGATTAGATTAGATTGGATTCCCTACAGTGTGGAAACAGACCTTTCAGCCCAACAAGTCCACACCACCCCTGGAAGCATCCCACCCATATCCATCCCCCTATAACGCACACACCCCTGAACACTATGGGCAATTTAGCATGGCCAATCTACCTAACCGGCACATCTTTGAACTGTGGGAGGAAACTAGAGCACCCGGAGGAAACCCACACAGACATGGGGAGAATGCGTAAACTCCACACAGACAGTCGCCCGAGGCTGGAATTGAACCCGGCTCCATGGTGCTGTGAGGCTGCAGTGCTAACCGCCGAGCCACCGTGCCGTCCCAAATGTCTGACATTAGGTATGGCCACACTTAATTCATGTTGTTCATCTGGGATGCTGGAATGAGATTGATGATTATGAGTGGAATTTTCAATGCTTTGAATAATACGTCTTGTGATGAATTGAGAACTGAACTTAGCTATGATTATCAATCTTTGCCTGTTGATCGAAATAAATGGCTGCCATGTTTCACAAGTATAATATCGCCAGTCTTTAGTCTACTTATGAATGTCATTCATGCTGCATTTAATCTCATTCATTCTTCTAGTTTTGATTGTTTTCCCGTACATTGTAATCATGAGTTAGGCGGAGTAGCTCAAGAGGACATGTGCACTCAGGATATGCATAGCTTAGCGTAGCTTTTCAGTCAGGTGAACAATTGCTCTGTAATTGCAAAGAAATGAAACAGGCCTTGATTCCTTGACTTATTCTCAGATATATCTGTGCTTATCACATTTTTTCAAAGTGTTCATAAAACGCTTGACCTGAAAAAACTAAAACTTCAGCTCTTGGCCAAAGAGTGTGTTCTTTAATGATTAAACTGCAAGTAGTTTTCAAGTTTACTGAACTCTTCATTGTTGTTTGGGGTTCCATTGTCACTTCAGACAATTTTCTAGTTATTCTGGATTTCCTATACATTTGTAATGCCTTCTACTTCCTGTGGATCAGATGACACCCCTTAAAGCTGAGCAGAGGGCTAAAGAACTAGATTCTGTTTAATTGGACAAACAATTTGTCTTTGTCTTTTAATTGTCTTTGTCCAAGGTGATTACATTCACTGAGACGTTGTTGACAATGTGTATGTGTGTCTCAAGTTCATTTTCAGTGTGATCCTAGATGAAAATGTCATTGCTAATGTATAAAGTGTCTTCAAGTCTTTGAAGCCCAAACTGAATCCTAGAGTCATAGAGGTCTAGAGCACAGAGAAAGGCCCTTTGCCTATTGGGTCTGTGCAAGTTAACAATAACTACTTAACTAACTATTGCACTGATTCTTGAGCTGAGATAAATGAATTTACCTGAAAATTTAGCCTCCTGTGTTGGAGATTCTGATGTCTTTGGGGAATACTGTCAGATTCCTTGATTCCATGATAATTTCGACGCCAGATCCCATCAAGCTAGCTTAATTTAAGCAAGGTGTTTAGCACTGTATGCTGCCTCCATGTTATCATGGATGTCAAGTCTCTTTCTTGGTGACCACATACCAGTGGAGATTTTAACCTCGTCCATGTTCTTATGTTTGCTGATGTCTTGATGAGATTGATGAGATCCAAGGGGAAGACTGCCACCTTCTTTTTCAATTATGTAAACATCAAGTGGACACTGAAGCTTCTTCTCCGTTTGCTATCTGACATGAAGCGGGACTCTTCACCATTTATGTGCAGCTGTCGATGCATTAGGGTCTGCATGTGACCTCCATGGGAAGTTTACAGTTTGTCAAGGTAGTGAAGTAGTCAGTGTACAATTCAGAAATGCCGTTGCTGTTTGTAGAGTCAGTACGTGTGACAGCAATGATGTACAGATCTCTTCTCTGTAGAAACTATCTTTTTCCAGAGATGACATATGATTGAGTTTTCATTCAGATGGTCCTGTATCTATGAGAGTATTTATATCTGAACAGACAATGTTACTGTCACGTATGGCTTGTTGCTGAGCCAGGAAAAGAACACAGGAAGCGCATCCCACCCAGACATACACACCTATCCTATCTCTGTCACCCTGTATTTCCCATGGATGACCTGCCTGGCCTACACATCCCTGGAAGCTATGGGCAATTTAAGCGTGGTCAATCTATCTACCCTGTACATCTTTAGATTGTGGGAGGAAACCAGAGCCCTCAGGCATGTGGAGAATATGCAAATTCTAAACAGAAAGTTGCCTGAGGATGGGATTGAACTTGGGTCCATCTTGGTGTCAGGCACCAATACTAACACCTGAGCCACTGTGCTGCCCTAGATACTGTGTTGTGTTTCCCACAGGTTTTACAATCATTCCCAGTACAAGGAAGTTCAATTCTATATGGAGAATCTCTGGGACAGGAGAACCATTAATAGGAGAAATTTGCACTCTGCTTGTGAGACTGCTGTTGTTGCTTTGCATGTGGTTTCCTGTCATGTCAGTGATGGACAGTGTCACAGGAGCTGAGCGCAAGTGTAATGTTAGTGTTGGCAGCCTCAAGATCAGTAACTGTGGAGTTTGAAAATAGTAATGATCTTTTATCAGCCATTTGGACGGATTTCTGCCTTTCTCAAGTGCTTATGGTATGTAAAAGAATAATATGCTTTCATTGTTTTGATTTTCCTTTTGACATATTCCATGATGTCACTTTTGGTTGCTAGTTGTCTCAAGCACATGCAATATTGTTCGGTTGTCTCATTTGCTGCTTGCTTCACACATCAGAAGTTAATTTTATTGATTCTTGCAGTTAGCTTAGGTGAGAAATCATCCTTGATTGAAATATGGCAATGTTCATCTTGTGCAAATGTCTCAAAGATATGTTTTAATTCTTCAGCTCCATAATGGAGAAGCAATGTCTTTTGCAAAACTAACCGTTGTGCCATTGAAACTTTGCAACCTTTTTCTAATGTTGGAATGTGAATGAAGACGCCAGATGTCATCAAAACATTTCACATAAACAGTACCATCACGATCAAAACAACAGTAATAACATGGACAAAGATGCAGGAACATGTTCCTTTTCAAGAAAAATTTCTTTGTAATGATCCAAGACTTTAAGTTTGATTTGATGTTATTTTGGCATGTGTACCATACGGGCCTTTTTCGCTTGATAACCATCAACGAGAACGCTTTGTGCCAAACAGAAGGCTAAGGGTCTCCCTTAAATTTTCAAATTGAAATGTGTTTTGCAGAAAGTACATAAACATCTTCCACACACAAGTAATGCTTCACATTTTCTGTCCTTAACTTCATTTGTCCTGCATGTGACTCCAAACCCACAGGAATATGGTTGACTCTTAACTGCCTCTGGGCAATAATTACTGGCCTCACCAACGACGCTTATATCTTGTGAATGAATAACTATAAACTGTAGTAATGATTTCAGACGTGGAGACAGCACAATGCCCACAAGAAAGAAATAGGCACATCAAAAAGCTACATTCCAAAAATGTAGTCTGTCAGTCGGAAAGGGTCCTATGGAAAGATTGCCAAAAGAGAAGAAAATCTGCTTTAATTTCCCTTGATACAAAATACTGTGCAATGGATCTTATAAAGAGAAATTTGTTAGTGTCTGTGCCCAGTAGTGTTTCTCACTGAGCTCAGGCCACAGTGTGTGTTTCTGGCTGTTTCCAGGTCTCCATGTGTGTTTCTGTTGGGCCCAAACTGCAGTGGCGCTTCTGGCATGGCCCAGGCTCCATTGTATGTTTCTGGATTTTACCAGTCCTCAAAGTCTGTTTCTAGCTGTGTCCAGGCCCCAGTCTATGTTTCTGGCTGTGCCCAGACCCCAATCTGTGGTTCTGGTTGTGCCCAGGCCCCAGTCAGTGTTTCTGGCTGTGCCCAGGCCCGAGTCTGTGTTTCTGGCTATGTCCAGGCCCCAGTCTGTGTTTCTGGCTGTGCCCAGACCATAGTCTGTGTTTCCGGCTGTGCCCAGGCCCCAGTCAGTGTTTCTGGCTGTGCCCAGGCCCCAGTCAGTGTTTCTGGCTGTGCCCAGGCCCCAGTCGGTGTTTCTGGCTATATCCAGGCCCCAGTCAGTGTTTCTCGCAGGGCTCGGGCTTCAATGTGCATTTCTAGCTGTTCCTGGGTCCCAGTGAGTGTTCCTGGCTGGACCCAGGCTTCAAAATACATTTCTAGCTATTCCCAGGCTCCGGTGTGTGTTTCTGGTTGGGCCTAGGCCCTGGCCTGTGTTTCTGGCTGAGTTCAGGCCTCAGTGCGTGTTTCCAATTGGTCCCAGGTTGCAGTGTGTGTTTCTGGCTGAGTCCAGGTGCCAGCGCGTGTTCCTGATAGTGCCATCATATTTTCCTGGTGGCTCTTTCCTAAGCCATTCACCACTGGAAAATAATTGCAAAGGAAATAATGCAGAGTGGAGCATTAACTAACAACGAGTGGATAGAACACACACAAAACTTAAAATTGGTTAAAGTAACTCGGTCAACGGTGTAAATTGATCAATACAAATTAAGAATTGGAGCGATGTTTAGCAGGCACTTGATCTGTAAACATCTATTTTATGTGGTTAGCTAAGGTCTAAAATGGATGCTGTGATAACTGTTAAGGACTGAGAAGTGACATTGTCTCTCTCCTCTTGCCTCCACTTCACTCCCTTTGGGAGTTCCATGCTAAAACATATAAGAATCAGTTTTTTTCCAGGTGGCTGGACTGCAGTTAAAATGCACGCTGATTTAAAGGTGTGAGCACCATAGACAGCTACATGACAATCAGCGTTTTTGGCAGTTGGTTTGAAATCAGTCCTTGCAATAGGGCTGCACTGTGTCTTCCATTTACACAGGACAAGGGTGCCCCGCTCAGAATGCTGATGCAAATATGGCACTCAGAGGATACAATGGAAAGGGAGGAAGACCCTTGTGTTCCATAATTCTTGTAGTATCCTGGAAATGAGTATTTACCTGCTGTTATCATCCTAGTGGAGGCCACATCGGGAACAGCAGATACAGTATACCACATTAACAGATGTGAGGTGAACAACTATTTGATGTGGAAGGTTTTCTTGAGGCCTGTGATGGCGGTGAGGGTGGAGGTGTAGCACTTCCTGCGGTTGCAGGGAAACGTCCTGGGAGTGGTGCGGCTGGCGGGGAGTGGACGTGGGAGTCGCGGAGAGAAGTCACCGCAGGAGGTGCTAAACCTGCCGCTACACAGCTCACCTCATCTCCGTTCCAGGCTCCAAGAAAACCTTTCACATCAAACAGATGTTCACCTGCACATCTGCTAATGTGGTATACTATATCTGCTCTTCCCAGTGTGGCCTCCTCCATATCGGGGAAACCAAGCTTGGGAACTGCTTTGTGGAACACCCACGCTCAGTTCATGGCAAATGATTGCACCTCTCAGTCGTGAACCATTTCAACTCCCCCTCCCACTCCTTGGACAACATGTCTATCCTGGGCCACCTGCAATTCCACAACGATACCACCTGAATGTTGCACGAACAGCAACTCATATTTCGCTTGGGAATCCTGGAGCGCATTGGTATCAATGTGGACTTCACAAGCTTCAAAATCTCCCCTACCCCAACTGCATCCCAAAACCAGCCCAGCTCATACCGTCTTTCTAACCTGTCCTTCCTCCCACCTCTCCCCTTCCCACCACCTCAAGCCCCACCCCCATCTCCTACCTACCCAGCCTCATCCCATCTCCTTGACCTGTCCGTCCTCCCTGGACTGACCTATCCCCTGCCTAACTCCCCACCTACGCTCACCTTTACTGGCTCCATCCCCACCGTTTTGACCTGTCTGCCTCCTCTCCACCTACGTTCTCCTTTATCCATCTTCCATCCGCCTCCTCCTCTCTCCCTATTTATTTCAGAATTCCCCTCCCCTCCTCCATTTCTGAAGAAGAGTCTAGACGCGAAACATCAGCTTTCCTGCTCCTCTGATGCTCCTTGACCTGCTGTGCTCATCCTGAGACTTGGCATTTGTACAGTACGAGTGTTACTTACCACTTTTCAGCCAAAATCTGGATATTGTCCAGATCTTGCTGCATTTGGATACAGACTCTTTCAGTATTTGATGAGTCACAAATGGTGTTGAACATTGTACAATCATCAGTGAACATCTTCCACTTCTATGTTGAAGTAGAAGCAGCTGAAGATATTCGGTCTAGGACATTACCTCGCAGGACTCCTGTAGAGATGTCCTGGAGCTGAGATGATTGACCTCCAATAAACATAGCCGTCTTCCTATGTTGCAATTTATTCTACAGTAGTTTGCAGGAGAACTATATCTCATCAGGAATGATAATGTTAGAGATGGATCTTCAGTTTTTAAAGAACGTGGCTCTTAATTAATCATTTACTATGGACTGAGAGATCATCACTTGACCTGTTTAATGTCAAATTAGATGTTTAAAGATATAAAATAACTTGCGTTACCTGATCCTTGATCTTCTGTATTCTGCACGAAGCAGAAATGAACTGCTGACTAACCTACAAAGGTGTTATGAAAATGTCATGCAGTAGCAATGTTTGCAGGGGCTTGGATTCCTCCTGAGCAATGTAATAAGATGCAGCCAGAAAATGCACCCTCAGGGGCAGACAGTATAGTGGCTATGATTGCTAATATATTTTACCCAGCTTTTGTACTGGGGTTAGAGTGAACATACGTTGCATCTGTCAGTGTACGACGCATGATTAGGTGACATAGGTGACTGACCTCTTATTTTACAAGACTAAACAGCGACATGCGTTATTCCAATAATATCAGATTGTAATAGGATGCAACCTGGGATGAAGAGGAATTTCTTCACTCTGCGGGCATGAATCTTTGGAAGACTCTACCCCAGAGGAGAGTGGAGTATTAGTCTTTGAGTACATTCAAGACGGAGACTGATAGATTTCTAGATAATAAAGATATGAAAGGAAATGAAAATAGTGCAGACAAGTGGCACTGAGTTAAAAGATCAGTCATGAACTGGATGAATGACAGGGCAGGTTAAAGGTCCCAAATGATCTACTCTTGCTCCTATTTCCATTGTTCTTGTGCACCCAGTTTTTTAACAGCAATAGGCAATCTCAGAGACTTTGTCATAGAGGTGAATCTAGATATCTGGAAGAATATTGGCCAAATGCATGTTGGCAAGATTACAAGATAATGGAATTTAGTTCAAAATGATTGCATATAAAATCACATGTCAGGATATATATTGCTAACTCAAGCTAAATGTGAATCAGTCAAGCTGGTTTTAGGTAAAGACAGTGTGTGCTTATCCAGGGTACATGCTGCAGAAAGTCCAGTCAGCAGAGATTATATAATTTGGAGAAAAATCTGATAACTGATATTGCAAATAATCATCCAAATGATTCAACAAACTTTTGATGTAACTTTTGATGCTTATCATACTTGTGAATATTTTGACGTATTTCTTCCAATGATGCTGATTGTAAAGCTTAATAAACCTTGATTTGACTTGTTCTTGGTTTGAACATCATTAGGATGTTATGTCTGAAGGTGTAGAGTAGACTGGTCCTACTTACTTTCAGACACTTCTAAAATCTTTCAAAGTCTTGGTTCGGATGTGGCAAGGTTTTAGAAAAAGTTCAACAGCAGTTTATAAAAATGAAACTTAGAATAAAGCATAAAATAAAGTTGAGAACTGTGGATGCTGGATATCTGAAACAAAAACAGAAATTGCTACAGAGGAATCACCAGACTCAAAATATTAACTCTGCTTTCTTCCCACAGATGGTGCCTGACCTGCTGAGCTTCTCCAGCAATTACTGTTTTTTTTCCAGAATAAAACAGTTCAGTTAACCCTAAAGGATTTTAAAAACTGACTCTATTTACTTTAGAGAAGAGCATGCTTGTATTCAATAAGGAAGAAATATATCTGGGTTCGGGTAGAGATTTCAGTTTGATAAACAGGGAGACTCAAAGTTCAGGTGTACAGACTGTTCGCTTTGAAGATGAAAGATTTATGAAAATGGCTTGTGGATTGTGTGAACTTTCAGCAAGACAGTTGACCTGGTTCAGAACCTGGCTAAAAATGGGAAGGCAGATGAGAGAAGACGTGATGTAAATCTGATCCTGAAAATTGCTATGGTTGCAGTGAGATTTTCGGAAAAATTCTCAAGATTGACATGTTTCTTTCACATTTTGTCCCTGTACAATGTTGTTGGTGAGGCAGGAGATGAGGGGAATTATAATGCTAAAGGCATCCTGATTCTGTATGTCAGGATCGATGGACCAATTGCTCTTCTTACTGTCAGTTTTGTACTTTTATGCATTTGGCTGTGTTCTACTTGGACATAACTTGATCGTACATTGTCCAATTTAATTTGAGCTAAAGTAAGGATCAGGTTCAGAGGGGGGGATGTGGAATTAGCCCTAATAGTTGTAAATGTAGTGATGCAGAAAGATGAGTCAGGTTTTTAAAATGAAGCCAAAGAAGAATTGATTTAGAATGAATCCTGATTTATAGGATTATAGGACGTTTTACTCAATATAACGAGATATGAAAAGCAAGTTGTTCAAAACAACATATGATTAGGAAACAATTTATAGAACAGATTTTCCCTGGAGGGAAAGTCACTGTAGGGGTTAAATGCCTGTTACAATATATTAAACATTATTATATCTGAGACCATCATGAGGATTTATTAGAACTGACATTTTTATGGAGAAAGGTAGACAGTTATCTCAATCTTGTTTGGATTGATGATGAATTAGTTCAGACGGTGGACTAAACTGTCTGATTGAGAAACAAACAGCAAGTGAGAATGCTAACTGACCATCATGTGCTTCATTAGTCCAAAGTTTTATATGTATGTTATTTTACCTTAAAAAACTACCTGTAAAACACTTGAACAATTAAAATCTATGGCAATCTGGAGAAATGGGACGTTATCCACTATGAAACAAGAAGCAAAAATATAGGGCAGATTTGTATAGAGGTTTGAGTGATGTTGATTATGGCAAGATGTATGTCAGAATCAGACAAGACGTCCAGCAAGGTCCACCTCAACATTCGAAACATTTTGCTCTTTTTTTCTAACGTTTTTGTCAAGCGATGAGGCATGTTTTCCACTAGGCTGAGGCAAGTTGCCAGTAAAGAGCTAGTTATTATTTCTAGTTAAGCACCTTGTTAACAGCCCAACTCACTTAATTGCTATTCATCTTCCTGTTTTACCAAACTCACCAAACAAGCTAGAAATGTTACTTAGGGCCAAACAACATTTCAGGGTTTCAATCACATTGTACATTCACATTGGCATTCAACACTTGCTAACCCCTCATGACAAAGATGGTACCTCTCTGATTCACTGGCAGGGTGCTCTGGAAGCACAGACCCTGTATTGCAGGATATACCAGCAGACAGCATTGAAAAATTGCTCCAAAGACACTGTGTACACACTGACAGGGTCCAGGCTGCATCTCATTTTACTCAGCGCTTATTCACTTAGAATCTACCTGAATGTTTGCAGCACTTGACAAGCCTGTTAGTGCATTGGTGCTTCCATCAGAGCTAAAGGCTCTCAGTGTTGATTTGTTGATGTGCTCCTTTGTGCTGTCAAGCAGACAAGCTGTTTGTCAGCAGGGATCTGTCTGGGCATGGCCTGGACATCTTGCCGTATGGCATGGCAAGGGGCCAATCTATGACAAGAGCATGTGCCTACAGCTTGAACATCAAACACTGCAAATTTAGGTTGATAAATGGTTCTAGTTTTGGAAGTACCAGAGAGGGCAAAAGAGGGAAGATAGTACTTGGGGAAAAGGAAGTGTGGGAAGGCTGAGTGTTGACAATGAACAAAGAAATGATTGCCTTCCAATGGGCAAGTAGGAGAAAAGAGCAGAGTTAACTTGTATGTAAATAAATGCACCAAGTATAGTGAACAGAATTGGGGAAATGGAAACAAAAATTGCTCTGGGGCATTATGACTTAGTAGCATTGACAGAAACATGGCTCAGGCCGGAAACCGGAAACTTAATATTCCAGGTTATAAGGCTTTTAGTAGAAGCAGATTGGGTAGAAGGGGAGTAGAGGTAGTAGTCCTGGTCAAGCCTTTGAACAAGTGAAAACTCCTAAATTAGAATCCATATGGTTGAAAGTGAGAAAAACAGAGCAGTGACCTTGTTGAGTATTTATTTTATAGCTCTAAATAGTAGTGAGAATGTAGAAGAGAGCATTTGTAGGTACTGGTAGACTGGTGGATGCAGATTCCATAAGTAAAGTTGGATCACACAGGATTCTGGGAGAACTTGCCAACTGGATACAAAATTTGCTTGACAATAGGAGACAGAGGGTTTCTTTTGGACTAGAGACCTATGACCAGTGGTGTTCTGCTGGGATCAGGGCTGGATCCACTGTTGTTTGTCATTTAGATTAGATTCCGCACAGTGTAGAAACAGGTCCTTCGGCCCAACAAGTTCACACCACCCCTTGAAGCATCCCACCCAGACCCAACCCCTATGACCCACTCACCCCTGAACACTACGGGCAATTTAGCGTGGCTGATCCACCTAGCCTGCACATCTTTGAACTGTGGGAGGAAACCGGAGCGCCTGGAGGAAACCGACGCAGACAGGGGGAGAATGTGCAAACTTCACAAGGACAGTCGCCTGAGGCTGGAATTGAACCCAGGTCCCTGGTGCTGTGAGTCTTCAGTGCTAATCACTGAGCCACCAGGCTGCCCAAATATCAACAGTTTGAATGAGACCGTACATGAAGAGTGGTTATTGAATTGACAGATGACAGCTAAATTAGTATCATAGTAGACAGTGAAGTTATCTAGAAGTACAACAGGATCTTGATCAACCAAGCCAGTGGACCTAAGAGTGGCAGGTGGAGTTTAATTTACATCATTGAGCATAGAACAGTACAGCACAGTACAGGCCCTTCAGCTCATGAAGTTGTGCTGAATTTTTACTCCAAGCCTAAGGTTTATCTAACCTCCACCCCTACCTTATACTGCCAAAACCTCCAATACCTCTTCACTCCCTATACCAAACTGCCCAAGAGTGTCAAAGTCCATCTTCCTGAATTCAGTGCCAACTTCCTCCTACTACTAAGTTAAGAAAGTTTTTAAGAGCTCATTTAATATTTGATCAATGTCCTCTGACTTCATGAAAAGATTTTCCCCATGGTACCCAATGGTGCCAACTCTTACCCTAGTTTGGGATTGAGAGAGGATTTCAATCTGTCGGATCATGTTAATGCTGACCCCATATCTGCCAGTTAGGTTTTAAGTGTAAAATTTGTAGGCGAAGAAGAAGAAAACAGGATAAATTGTGAGAATAGTTCTCTGTGATTTGAATGCCTACACTTCCAATTCTGGCATTTTAGGCATTCTTGTTTATCCATAGTTTGAGGTCATTACTTCAGTGGCTCAGGTCTCAGGAATTCTCTCCTTAGACTTCTGGAACACTTTCTGCTCATCTTCTTGAACTTATCTCATTGATCAAGCTTTTCACTACCAGAACATGGAACTAGGTAAGGGTTGCTTGAGGAAGTTTGTTGCCACTAAGTCTCCTTTGTCTTTGCTTTGCCTTGGGCATATTTAGTGAATAAAACTAGAGGATACATTACCATAAAGTATCTGGAGAAGAGGCACCCTTTTTTAGATAACGAGGAAGTTGCGTGATAGTAACGAGTACTACTAGATTTGATTTGGTTCGATTTAATGTATTACTGTCAAATGTATTGAAGTACAGTGAATAGTTTTATCTAATATGCTCTACAGACACATCATGTTACACAGTGCATCATCGGAAAAGAACAGCATGTTCTTCAATGTTACAGCTGCTAAGAAAGTGCAGAGAGAGATCAATACTAGAGTTGAAGATAACAAAGTGTGGAGCTGGATGAACACAGCAGGCCGAGCAGCATCTTAAGACCACAAAGGCTAACGTTTCGGACCTAGACCCTTAATCAGAAAAACTTTTGTGCTCCTAAGATGCTGCTCAGCCTGCTGTGTTCATCCAGTCCCACACTTTGTTGTCTTGGATTCTCCAGCATCTGCAGTTCCCATTATCTCTGATCTCAATACTAGAGTTGGTCAGGCATAATAAGTAGGGCCTAGAGAGTTGGTATAGATACAAATTGCTCCCTCTGAAAATTGGAGTAGAATTGGGGGCAGGACGATGGCTCAGTGGTTAGCACTGCAGCCTCACAGCACCAGGGACCGGGGTTCGATTCCAGCCTCAGGTAACTGTGTGTGGAGTTTGCACATTCTCCCCGTATCTGCATGGGATTCCTCCAGGTGCTCTGGTTTCCTCCCAAGGTCCAAAGCTGTGCAGGCTAGGTGGATCAGCCATGCTAAATTGTCCATAGTGTTCAGGGGTGTGTGGGTTATGGGGGATGAGTCTGGGTGGGATGCTGTAAGTGGCGGCGTGGACGTGTTGGGCCGAAGGGCCTGTTTCCACACTGTAGGGAATCAAATCTAATTCCTTGCCTCTGCCAACACACCTGCGTGTGAAAGAAGTAGGATGGGTGGAGCTAATGTAACTTGAGCATTAACCCCTTCAGAGACATTATTTTATATAATGTCCTTCCCTCCAAGCTTTTTTCCCCATAGCTAACCAATTATACAACCAGAGAAATAACAATATTTCATTTATCACTACAGTATCTCCCCAGGAAGCCCCTGACTTAATAAATTCAGGCACTTTGAATGTTTCACACATTTGATCTGACTTGATTTATTCTTATCGCATACCGAGATAAAGTGACAAGTATTGTTTTGTGTACTATCCAGACAAACCATACTTTACTAAGTATATCCAGGTAATAGAAAAGAATGCAGAATATAGTGTTACAGCTATAGAGAGGGTGCAGAGAAAGATCAATTCTAATATACAAGAAGGTTGTTCATATGTCTGCTAACAGCAGGGAAGAAGCTGTTCTTGAATCTGTTGGTACACGTTGGATATCGTTTGACCAATGGAAGAGTGTGGAAGAGAGTATAACCAGGGTGGGGGAGGTCTATGATTATGTTGGCTGCCTTCCCAAGGTGGCAGGCAGCATAGACGGAGTCAATGTATGGAAGACAAGTTTTTGTAATGGAACGGGCTGTTTTCACAACTCTCTGTAATTTCTTGCAGTCTTGAGTAGACCAGTTTCCATACCAAGCTGTAATGCATCCAGATAGGATGCTTGCTATGGTGCATCTATAAAAATGGGTAAAAAGCCGAAAGTATTCAAGAAGATTTGTAGCTTGGATTGTGGATGAAGTTATAGACATGAGGTTGTAAACGTTTCGTCAGCTTGCTCGATAACCTCCGGTGAAACATTGGTGTTCTGTCTCACTTGTTATTTATATGCCTTGGTTTGTTGAGGTGTTTGGTACCACTTCCAGTTCTTTTCACAGTGGTTTGTACACAGGGTCTAATTCAATGTGTTTGTTGATAGCGTTCCAGTTGGAGTACCACGTCTCCAGGAATTCCTGAGAGTGTCTCTGTTTGGCTTGAGCGATTATGGCTGTGTTGTCCCATTTGAATTCGTGTCCCTTGTTGTTCCTGTGTAGTAAGAAAGTGAGAATTGGTCATTTTTCTTGGTGGCTCATTTGTGTTTGTGAATCCATATTGTGAATTTTCTTCTGGTTTGGCCTATGTAGTGTTTCTCACAGTCCTTGCATGGTATTTTGTATATTATACCGGTTTTGCTGGTTTTGGGCATGGGATCCTTTACATTCATCAATAGCTATCGCAGCGTGGTTGTTGGTTTGTGGGCTATGCTGATACCTAGGGGTTTGAGTAGTCTCGTGGTAATCTCTGAAATGTCCTTGATGTGCGTTAGAGTGATTAGTGAGTCTGGTCGCGTTGTGTCTTCCTGTCATAGTCTGTCTCGGAGGTAACAGCTGATTGTATTTTTGGGTATTCATTCCTTTTGAAGACTCCATATAGGGTGCTTCTGTTCTGCTTTGTGCAGTTTCTGCAATATGTTGTGGTTCATTTTAAAAGTGTCCTGATTCAGCTCCATTTGTGAGTGTTGGGGTGGTTGCTGGTATAACTGGTCTGTATGTATGGTCTTTCTATAAATACTAGTCTGGAGTTTCCTGTTGTTCTTCCATTCTACCACTATGTCCAGGAAGGGTAGCCTGTGTTGTTCTCTTCTTCATTTGTGAATTTTATCTCAGTGAAGTGTTGTTTAAGTGTTGGTGGGTTTCTTACAGTTTTATTGTAACCGGAACTCCATCAACAAACACATTCAATTAGGCCCTGTGTATGAACTACTGAGAAGCAGAGCCAGAAATGGTACTAGCACTCCAACAAACTGAGGCATGACAGAACACCGATGCTTCACTGGAGGTGCACTGACGATGTTACATGGCAGGGTGATGAAACGTTTGCAACAAACCCAACGGCGCAGCGAACATATCTACAACCTCACTGGTAAAGTCATTGTGGAGATGCTGAATTTCCTTAGCCTTCTTAGGAAATAGAAGCATTGGTGTGCTTGGCTGTTACATGAGCATGGGATTGTTGGTGGTATCTTCTCCCAGGAACTTGATGCTCTCAACCATCTCCATCTCAACACTCTTGATGCAGACAGAGGCATATCCTCCACTCCACTTCCTGAAGCCAATGATCAACCCTTTCGTTTTGTTGACATTGAGGGAAAAATTGTTGACTTTACACTTTCTACTAAGCTTTTATCTCTTTCCGCTATTCTGTCCCATTATTATTTGAGATCCAACTCACTGCAGGGTTGTCAGGAGGAAATATTGCAAATGGAGTTAGAGTTGGAATTTGGCCACATAGTCATGAGTGTACAAGAAGTGTAGCCAGGGGTTGAGTACGCAGCCTTGCAGGGCACTAGTGTTGAGGATTACCATAGCCTTTCTCAGATATGATTTTTTTAGATTTGGAAGAATATCGTCACCTCAATGAGGATTGTTAATCCTGATTCAATCTATGCGTCATTTCCCTGCTGGAAGTTCTTTATTTCTCAGATATCCTTCATTAAAGATGTTATTCTTTGTAGAAAATGTAGTTGGTCCCTTACCTTATCTGGAGAATTCAATTATCTGAATTTACTTTCTGGAAGACAGTTGAGGAGTGGCAGATGAAGTTTCATTTAGATGAACATGAGGTGCTGCATTTTGGAATAGCAATTCAGGGTAAAAATCATTATTTTAATGGTAATGTCTGAGGAGCGTTGCTGAATAAAGAAATCTCAGAGTGCAAGTTCATAGTACCTTGAAAGTGGAGTGCATATGGGCAGGGTAGTGAAAAGGGTATTTGATGCGCTTGCCTTTATTGGTCAGTGAATTGATAATAGGGGTTGGGAGGCTATGTTGTGGTTGTACAGGATATTGTTTAGGCTAATTTTGGAATATTATATTCATTTTTGGACTCCTTGCAATAGGAAGGATGTCATGAAATTTGAAAGGGTTCAGAAAAATTTTACAAGGATGCTGGCAGGTTTGGTGAGTTTGAGCTTTAGGAAGAGGCTGAAGGGTCTGGGGTCATTTTCCCTGGAGGGTCGGAGGCTGATGGGTGACCTTATATAAATTTATGAAATGATGGGGGGCATGGTTTGGATGAACAGTCAAGGTCTTTTCCCTAGGCTAGATGGCATAGGTTTAAGGTGAGAGGGGAAAAGATTAAAAAGTGACCTAAAAAGCAACTTGTTCATGCAGAGAGTGGTGTTTATATGGAATGAGGAGGTGGTGGAGACTTAGAACATAGAACATAGAACATAGAACAGTACAGCACAGAACAGGCCCTTCAGCCCACAATGTTGTGCCGACCATTGATCCTCATGTATGCACCCTCAAATTTCTGTGACCATATGCATGTCCAGCAGTCTCTTAAATGACCCCAATGACCTTGCTTCCACAACTGCTGCTGGCAACGCATTTCATGCTCTCACAACTCTCTGCGTAAAGAACCTGCCTCTGACATCCCCTCTATACTTTCCACCAACCAGCTTAAAACTATGACCCCTCGTGCTAGCCATTTCTGCCCTGGGAAATAGTCTCTGGCTATCAACTCTATCTATGCCTCTCATTATCTTGTATACCTCAATTAGGTCCCCTCTCCTCCTCCTTTTCTCCAATGAAAAGAGACCGAGCTCAGTCAACCTCTCTTCATAAGATAAGCCCTCCAGTCCAGGCAGCATCCTGGTAAACCTCCTCTGAACCCTCTCCAAAGCATCCACATCTTTCCTATAATAGGGCGCCCAGAACTGGACGCAGCATTCCAAGTGCGGTCTAACCAAAGTTTTAGAGAGCTGCAACAAGATCTCACGACTCTTAAACTCAATCCCCCTGTTAATGAAAGCCAAAACACCATATGCTTTCTTAACAACCCTGTCCACTTGGGTGGCCATTTTAAGGGATCTATGTATCTGCACACCAAGATCCCTCTGTTCCTCCACGCTGCCAAGAATCCTATCCTTAATCCTGTACTCAGCTTTCAAATTCGACCTTCCAAAATGCATCACCTCGCATTTATCCAGGTTGAACTCCATCTGCTACCTCTCAGCCCATCTCTGCATCCTGTCAATGTCCCGCTGCAGCCTACAACAGCCCTCTACACTGTCAACGACACCTCCGACTTTTGTGTCGTCTGCAAACTTGCTGACCCATCCTTCAATCCCCTCATCCAAGTCATTAATAAAAATTACAAACAGTAGAGGTCCAAGGACAGAGCCCTGTGGAACCCCACTCACCACTGACTTCCAGGCAGAATATTTTCCTTCTACTACCACTCGCTGTCTTCTGTTGGCCAGCCAATTCTGTATCCAAGCAGCTAAGTTCCCCTGTATCCCATTCCTCCTGACCTTCTGAATGAGCCTACCATGGGGAACCTTATCAAATGCCTTACTGAAGTCCATATACACCACATCCACAGCTCGACCCTCATCAACTTTTCTAGTCACATCCTCAAAAAACTCGATAGGGTTTGTAAGGCATGACCTACCCCTCACAAAGCCGTGTTGACTGTATTTGATCAAGTCATGCTCTTCCAGATGGTCATAAATCTTATCCCTCAGAATCCTTTCTAACACCTTGCAGACGACAGACGTGAGACTTACTGGTCTATAATTGCCGGGGATTTCCCTATTTCCTTTCTTGAAGAGAGGAATTACATTTGCCTCTCTCCAGTCCTCAGGTACGACTCCAGTGGAGAGCGAGGATGCAAAGATCTTCGCAAGTGGCGAAGCAATTGCATTTCTCGCTTCCCAAAGCAGCCGAGGACAAATCTGGTCCGGGCCTGGCGACTTGTCAATCTTAATGTTTGACAAAATTTTCAGCACATCAGCTTCCTCTATCTCTATCCATTCCAGCATGCACACCTGCTCTTCAAAGGTTTCATTCACTACAAAGTTGGTTTCTTTCGTAAAGACAGAAGCAAAAAACTCATTTAGGGCTTCCCCTACCTCCTCAGGCTCCACACACAAGTTCCCTATGCTACCCTTGATCGGCCCTACTCTTTCTTTGATCATTCTCTTATTCCTCACGTAAGTGTAAACTTGTACAATTACACATTTAAAAAGCATCTGGATGGATATATGAATAGGAAGGGTTTAGAGGGATATGAGCCAAATGCTGGCAAATGGAACCAGATTAATTTAGGATATCTCGTCAGTATAGATGAGTTGGACTGAAGAGTCTGTTTACACCTGCATTCCGCATGGAGATGGCCTCCAGGCCCTCCGCTTCTTCCTGTCCCGCAGGCCCGACCAGGCCCCCTCCACCGACACTCTCATCCGCCTAGCTGAACTCGTCCTCACACTCAACAACTTCTCTTTTGACTCCTCCCACTTCCTACAGACTAAGGGGGTGGCCATGGGCACACGCATGGGCCCCAGCTATGCCTGCCTCTTTGTAGGTTACGTGGAACAGTCCCTCTTCCGCACCTACACAGGCCCCAAACCCCACCTCTTCCTCCGGTACAGTGATGACTGTATCGGCGCTGCCTCTTGCTCCCCAGAGGAGCTCGAACAGTTCATCCACTTCACGAACACCTTCCACCCCAACCTTCAGTTCACCTGGGCCATCTCCAGCACATCCCTCACCTTTCTGGACCTCTCAGTCTCCATCTCAGGCAACCAGCTTGTAACTGATGTCCATTTCAAGCCCACCGACTCCCACAGCTACCTAGAATACACCTCCTCCCACCCACCCTCCTGCAAAAATTCCATCCCCTATTCCCAATTCCTCCGCCTCCGCCGCATCTGCTCCCACGATAAGACATTCCACTCCCGCACATCCCAGATGTCCAAGTTCTTTAAGGACCGCAACTTTCCCCCCACAGTGATCGAGAACGCCCTTGACCGCGTCTCCCGTATTTCCCGCAACACATCCCTCACACCCCGCCCCCGCCACAACCGCCCTAAGAGGATCCCCCTCGTTCTCACACACCACCCTACCAACCTCCGGATACAACGCATCATCCTCCGACACTTCCGCCATTTACAATCCGACCCCACCACCCAAGACATTTTTCCAGCCCCTCCCCTGTCTGCTTTCCGGAGAGACCACTCTCTCCGTGACTCCCTTGTTCGCTCCACACTGCCCTCCAACCCCACCACACCCGGCACCTTCCCCTGCAACCGCAGGAAATGCTACACTTGTCCCCACACCTCCTCCCTCACCCCTATCGCAGGCCCCAAGATGACATTCCACATTAAGCAGAGGTTCACCTGCACATCTGCCAATGTGGTATACTGCATCCACTGTACCCGGTGCGGCTTCCTCTACATTGGGGAAACCAAGCGGAGGCTTGGAGACCGCTTTGCAGAACACCTCCGCTCAGTTCGCAATAAACAACTGCACCTCCCAGTCGCAAACCATTTCCACTCCCCCTCCCATTCTCTAGATGACATGTCCATCATGGGCCTCCTGCACTGCCACAATGATGCCACCCGAAGGTTGCAGGAACAGCAACTCATATTCCGCCTGGGAACCCTGCAGCCATATGGTATCAATGTGGACTTCACCAGTTTCAAAATCTCCCCTTCCCCTACTGCATCCCTAAACCAGCCCAGTTCGTCCCCTCCCCCCACTGCACCACACAACCAGCCCAGCTCTTCCCCCCCACCCACTGCATCCCAAAACCAGTCCAACCTGTCTCTGCCTCCCTAACCGGTTCTTCCTCTCACCCATCTCTTCCTCCCACACCAAGCCGCACCCCCAGCTACCTACTAACCTCATCCCACCTCCTTGACCTGTCCATCTTCCCTGGACTGACCTATCCTCTCCCTACCTCCCCACCTATACTCTCTCCACCTATCTTCTTTACTCTCCATCTTCGGTCCGCCTCCCCCTCTCTCCCTATTTATTCCAGCTCCCTCTCCCCATCCCCCTCTCTGATGAAGGGTCTAGGCCCGAAACGTCAGCTTTTGTGCTCCTGAGATGCTGCTTGGCCTGCTGTGTTCATCCAGCCTCACATTTTATTATCTTGGAATTCTCCAGCATCTGCAGTTCCCATTATCTCAGTCTGTTTCCATGTTGTGTAGCTCTTTGACTCTATGACTTTATGACTGGATGACTTCCTTCCTTAGTTTCTAGATCAGGCTATAACTTTCTAAATGGGTTCCACCATGAGTCTGGGAAAGCCCGTGAAGTCTTTTACTGGTCAACAACACTTCATTCCTAGACCAGTAGTTGGACAGCTCTTTGCTTTTGGGCCAGTTGTTCTCTTGGAGGTGTTGATCTCCTCCAACACTTTTATTAAACTTGAGGTTGAAACATGCACAGGCTCAAAAGTAAAGCTGGTTGGTCGCAAACATCATACATGTTTTCAATGTGCTCATGTGTTTGTAGTGTAAGATGTATCATTCCTCTGCCTCTGGCCATTGTTCCATTTATGTTGTGTTCTCTCACCTCTATAGGCTGTAATTATTGTTTCTTCAATAATGGAAACTGGTTTGTCAGAAGTAACATTCATTCATATATCAAGCATTAAATCAATAGGATGTCTGCTGATGCAGACAAATTCTATCTCTTCTGCTTCATCTGGATGTCTCAATTATTTTCTCCAATGGAAGCGTATTGTCAAATGTAGGGATCTGTTCTAACATGGGGTGTGTTCTTCTATATAGACCTTTTCAGGTATGTGTTTATCAATTCCACTGATTTTCTGAAGACGTGTCTTACTTCTGTACTTAGGCTGGAAGTGACCTACAGTTTTACAAATATGGCCTTCCTTTGTGATGGCTTCACAGGCTTCACATTGTGCCTGTGAGGTCTTGTTGTATGACACTGCATTTTACAATCTCTAATCTGGTTTATTCTCTGCATTGGCTTATTGCGTGACTCTTCACAGAACTTGTATTTTATAAACAGAATAGAACCTTATGTCTTCATAAAGCAGTGTTGATCTTCTCTTTCAGGAATTTCTGTGAGACATTTTGTTTTCTGCTTTCAGTACAATGAGAATGGCTTTTTTCAAAGTTAACTTTTCTTCAGACTGTAAGAAGTTGGGCAAAATGTCATCAAGAATCCCAACAATAGGTCTGTGCCAAAGATTCTGATTTATTCAGTTTTCACTGATCTACAACATCATTATGAAATTTGTCTTTAGACTCACTTGAAAGCTGAATGCTTTTGTTGAACTTTACTTAGTCAAGCATTGTATTTATTGAAGCTATCAAAAGCTTTTAGAACATCCTCATAAGTGACAGTACTTTCCTTGATGTCTGTTAATAATGTCATGTACAATTGGGCCCGATGAATATACTAGCATATTCAAATAGCCAGCTTCAGTCTTCGTAGGTCCACAGAGTCAAAGAGTTATACAGCATGGAAACAGACTCTTCAGTCCAACTCGTCCATGTTGACCAGATGTCATAAACTGATCTGGTCCCATTTGCCAGCATTTGGCCCATATCCTTTTAAACCTTTCCTATTCGTGTACCTATTCAGATGCTTTTTAAATGTTGTAATTGTGCCAACCTCCACCACTTCTTCTGGCAGCTCATTCCATTCCTTCTGTTTTTCAGCCTTCCGCAGTCAAGACGTCGCTTTCTTGCTGCTTCCCAGGTGAAATCTATGTTATTTTGCCTTTCGGTTGAGAGACACTACATACTTTCTTCTACACAATTCTATAAATCTTCCTGCAAAAATTGTGGCTTAATGTTTACCTGCACTCAGTCCATGGCCAATGGATAACCTGACATTTTAAGTGCTCATCCAGATGTTTCTAAAACGTTACGAGAGTCACCACCAATCTCTCAGTCAACATATTCCAATTTCATACCACCCTCTGGGTGAAAAAATATTTCCTCAGATCCGCTGTAAACCATTTATTCCTAACCTTAAACTTATGCCCTATGATCTTAGACATTTCTGCTATGGGGAAAAAATTCTTGCAATCCAACCTATCCATGTCTATCCATCAGATTTCCCCTTCAGTTCCCTATGTTCAGGGAAAAGTAAGCCCAGGCTATCTAGTCTCTCTTCATAACTGAGACTTTCTATCCCGAGCAACATATTCGTGAATCTCCTCTGCTCCCTCTCCAGTACAATCACATCTTTCTGATAGTGTAACGACCTGAATTGCACACAGTACCCCATGTGTGGCTCAACCAATGTTTTATAAAGTTACCTTCAGACTTTCCTGCTCCAACATTCTGTGCCCCAGCAAATGAAAGCAAGCATCTTTTATGCCTTCTTCACCACCCTGTCTACCTTTACTGACACGTTCAGGGATCAGTGGAATTGTACATAATTCCTCTGTACTCCCTATGGGCCTACCATTCATTGCGTATGTCCTTCCCTATTAGTTATCCCAAAACAAGTCCCCCCACGCTTATCAGGATTAAATTCTATCTACCCAGTTTACAAGGTAATCATTATATGACTGCAACCTGAGGCCGCCTTCCTCATTATTAGCAACACCATCAATTTTTAACATCTGTGATCTTACAAAGAATATGTTCTATCCCACATCCAAATTATTAATATATATAGCAAACTGTGAAGTTTGCAGGATAACAAAGTGTAAAACTGGATGAACACAGGAGGCCAAGCAGCATCTTAGGAGCACAAAAGCTGACGTTTCGGGCCTAGAAACATCATCAGAGAGCAGATGAAGGGTCTAGGCCCGGAACATCAGCTTTTGTGCTCCTAAGATGCTGCTTGGCCTGTTGTGTTCATCCAGCTTCACACTTTGTTATCTTGGATTCTCCAGCATCTGCAGTTCCCATCATCATCTGTGAAGGTTGCAGCACTGATCTCTATGGTATACCACTGGTCACAGGCTTCCAATCACAAAAAAAAGCCTTCAAATTGCAAGCCAATTTTGTATTCAGTTTTCCAAGTGGCTGTGGATCCCGTGGGTTCTTATCTTTCCACGTAGGGCCTTGTCAAAAACCTTACTGAAGTCCATGTATAGCACATAAACTGCACTACCCTCATCAATACAGTTAATGTCATTTTTATAAAACGCAATTAACTTAGTCTGACAGGATCTCCCTCTATTAATGCGTATGACTATCCTGATCAATCCCTGCCTTTTCAAGTGATGATCAATGTCCTTCTGTTAGACTCTTTTTTCAATACGTTTCTTTAAATTTACTCTTTTTCAGCTTAAATAAATTCTGAGGCCATGCCATTTCTGTAGCCTCTGTCTTAATTCATTTTCTAGTTGTTTCATTGTTTCTTAAAGCCGCATCTTATGGACCATGTAGTTGACGGTGATGATACTGACTGCAGGAGGTAAGAAGTCCCTTTTGCACTCCCTTATTTTCTTTTTTTGGTCTTCACACCATTTTTCGTACCGTTAAATATCCCTGAAATATTGGAGCTTTCAGTTGATTCTCGAAGGCCTCTTTCACTGAAGCCTCTCTGTTTTCTAAAGGTAACTGGTTTTCTCTCTTCTCTTCGTCCACAATCCTGCCCCAAAACTTCTTATCATTTTCTAAATGAAAACCTTTCAAATGTGTTCTTCTGTGCCTATAACATTTACCTGTGAATATCCAAGGGTACAGTTTCAAAGTACAAGACAAACCAAGCTTGATTATGATGATTCCACCCCAAGTATGAACAAAGATATCCCTTTTGAATTATATGTGGATATTGTTGAACATGAATTTAAAGACAGTCCCCACAGTAAACTCATATATTTTTCATCATAGCTGAGCAGAGCTGATTCAGCATGCTATGCCAGATGATATCAAGCTGCAACAGCTCAAGAAGAACATTGTTGTCTAGTGACTTGACAAGTCCCTCAACAAATATGTTCTTTGCAGTTATTCAGGGATGATCTACAACTTCTTAGGAATGTAACTTTCAACAGTAAACAACTGGTTATTCGACAAGCTCCATATTGTGATATGCTTGATCAGAGTAAATAGGACAAATGGGCATTGAGAAAAACCAAAAGACTGGCACATGAGATAATGGGAACTGCAGATGCTGGAGAATCTAAGATAACTAAGTGTGGAACTGGATGAACACAGCAGGCCAAGCAGCATTTCAGGAGAACAAAAGCTGACTTTTCGGGCCGAGACCCTTCATCAGAGAGGGGGATGGGGAGAGGGTTCTGGAATAAATAGGGAGAGAGGGGGAGGCGGACCGAAGATGGAGAGAAAAGAAGATAGTTGGAGAGGAGAGTATAGGTGGGGAGGTAGGGAGGGGATAGGTCAGTCCAGGGAAGACGGACAGGTCAAGGAGGTGGGATGAGGTTAGTAGGTGGGAAATGGAGGTGCGGCTTGAGGTGGGAGGAAGGGATGGGTGAGAGGAAGAACAGGTTAGGGAGGCGGGGACGAGCTGGGCTGGTTTTGGGATGTAGTTGGGGGAGGGGATGAGCTGGACTGGTTTTGGGATGTGGTGGGGGAGGGGGAGATTTTGAAGCTTGTAAAGTCAACAGTGATACCATTGGGCTGCAGGGTTCCCAGGCGGAATATGAGTTGCTGTTCCTGCAACCTTTGGGTGGCATCATTGTGGGACTACACGAGGCCCATGATGGGCATGTCATCTAAGGAATGGGAGGGGGGAGTTAAAATGGTTCGTGACTGAGAGGTGCAGTTGTTTATTGCGAACTGAGCGGAGGTGTTCTGCAAAGCGACCTCCAAGCCTCCGCTTCGCTTCCCCGATGTAGAGGAAGCCACACTGGGTACAGTGGATACAGTATACAACATTAACAGATGTGCAGGTGAACATCTGCTTAATATGGAAAGTCATCTTGGGGCCTGAGATGGGCGTGAGGGAGGAGGTGTGGGGGCAAATGTGGCACTTCCTGCGGTTGCAGGGGAAGGTGCCGGGTCTGGTGGGGTTGGAGGGGAGTGTGGAGCGGACAAGGGAGTCATGGAGAGAGTGGTCTCTCTGGAAGGCAGACAAGGGTGGGGATGGAAAAATGTCTTGGGTGGTGTGGTCAGATTGTAGATGGCAGAAGTGTCAAACATTGTATAATGACTTGATCCAGTTAGGTTACACACTTGCCATAGTGCTATCTTAATGTATAATGACAATATCAAATGCACAATGCATATTTAGTCAGTTAACACATCCCAGGGTGCAGAACTCTAAGGAGCAGGCCTCAAGAAAAACACACAGAATGGAAGTTTTGATATAAGAGATGTGAAATGATACATGTGCATAGAAAATCAAATACTGCTCCATTGAAGGAACATTTGGCAGAAAGTTTAAAACCAGCCACAGAACAAATAAAAAATAAGGAATCTTCTCTCATTCCTTTAAAATTTGCTGATCTGACATAGAAAATATCAACGAACCAAGTATGAAAGCCAACACAGCTACGAGCTATGATTTTTTCTTGTTTCATTCAACAATAAACTCAAGTAAAAGGCCTCAAAAATATACCATGGGACTTATTGGAATTGCCTTCTTATGAACATCATTTTGTCTTATCTGTAATGGTTTTATTGTAATAGGTAATTTATTGTTGATAACTTTATTTCTCTATCCCTGAAGACCCTTCAGTAATAATTTCATGTAAAATAACCTTTATCATGTTTTACGCAGGCTTGATCGATGGTCTGCTTTAATTTAGCTCGTTACAAATTAAAAATCAAGCTTCGTGATTATTCCACAGTTCATTCACATTGTTGTGAACACAGCTGGTTGTCATGACAATGAGATAGGTCAATCTTGGGCTTTTTGAATAGAAGCCTGGAGTGGAAAAGGAGGAAAATTATAATGAACATGCTCAAATATTTGTTCAGCCTTAACTGGGCTACTCATGGAATCCTACAGTGTGGAAACAGGCTATTCAGCCAACAAGTCCACATTGACACACTCCCTCCAACCCCATCCATGAAACCCTGCATTTCCCATGGCTAATCACCCCCTAATTTACACAACCCTGGATGCCCAGGGAAATCTAGCATGGCCAATCCACCTAATCCTGCACATCTTTGGAGTGTGGGAGGAAACTAAAACAAATCCAAGCAGACACAAGGAGAATGTGCAAAACCCCACATTGACAGTTGCCTGAGGCTGGGATTGAAAACAGGCCCCTGGAGCTGTGAGCCTGCAGGGCTAACCACTGAGCCATCGTGCCAACCTTTGTTTCTTTTTTACTGACACTCTGAAGAGCAGCCCACCCAGTCCCCAACCCTATCCCTGTAACTCTACATTTCCAAATCCACCGAGGATTGGGACCACCTAGGCACCACCCATTAGGAAGTTTATGAATACATTAGAGAAAGAGAAGAGAAAACTCATGAAAATGAGGGTGGGTGCAATAAGTAGATATGGTGGAAGCTGAGTGTTGTATAAGGTAATGGATCTGAAAGGATTAATGTTGAAGATAACAAAGCGTGAAGCTGGATGAACACAGCAGGCCAAGAAGCATCTCAGAAGCACAAAAGCTGACATTTCGGGCCCAGACCGTTCATCAGAGAGGGGGATGGGGTGAGGGTTCTGGAATAAATAGGGAGAGAGGGGGAGGCAGACCGAAGATGGATAGAGGAGAAGTTAGGTGGAGAGGAGAGTATAGGTGGGGAGGTAGGGAGGGGATAGGTCAGTCCAGGGAGGACGGACAAGTCAAGGAGGCAGGATGAGGTTGGTAGGTGGGAAATGGAGGTGTGGCTAGAGGTGGGAGGAGGGGATAGGTGAGAGGAAGAACAGGTTAGGGAGGCGGGGACAAGCTGGGCTGGTTTTGTGATGCAATGGGGGAGGGAACGAGCTGGGCTGGCTTTGGGATCGGTGGGGGAGGGGGAGATTTTGAAGTTTGTGAAGTCCACATTGATACCATTGGGCTGCAGGGTTCCCAAGCGGAATATGAGTTGCTGTTCCTGCAACCTTCGGGTGGCATCATTGTGACACTGCAGGAAACCCATGATGGACATGTCATCTAAGAAATGGGAGGGGGAGTTAAAATGGTTCGTGACTGGGAAGTGCAGTTGTTTATTGCGAACCAAGCGGAGGTGTTCTGCAAAGCGGTTCCAAGCCTCCTCTTGGTTTCCCCAATGTAGAGGAAGCCACACCGGGTACAGTGGATACAGTATACTACATTGGCAGATGTGCAGGTGAACATCTGCTTAATATGGAAAATCATCTTGGGGCCTGGGATGGGGGTGGGGGAGGAGGTGTGGGGGCAAGTGTAGCATTTCCTGCGGTTGCAGGAGAAGGTGCCGGGTGTGGTGTGGGTGGAGGGGAGTGTGGAGCGGACAAGGGAGTCATGGAGAGAGTGGTCTCTCCGGAAGGCAGACAAGGGTGGGGATGGAAAAATGTCTTGGGTGGTGGGGTGGGATTGTAGGTGGCGGAAGTGTCGGAGGATGATGCGTTGTATCTGGAGGTTGGTGGGGTGGTATGTGAGGACGAGGGGTATTCTCTTAGGGCGGTTATTGCGGGGGTGGGGTGTGAGGGATGTGTTGCGGAAGTTGCATTAAGTTCCACACCTTCTGGTGATGTCACATAGTTTGAGGGTGGAGAAGAAGCAGCCTAGCATGATTTCTGATGGGCATAGATGTGCCATCATTGGCTCCTGAAAGTCTTGGTATCATATGACCAACCAGTCAATGTAATTTGTGCCTATTGCACCCAGTATTTTTCAGACAGTTCTGAGGAACAAAGTAATTGTCCTGTTAGGAGTTCAAACTTTCTGGGCAGATACCACAGATACAGTGCACCAAGGTTTTTACTAAGTTCTGACATATATCTTGGATTGTACCCAGGTTCTGACAAACAGTGGCTCAGTGATTAGCACTGCTGCCTCACAGTACCAGAGATCTGGGCTCAATTCTCACCCTCGGCAACTGTGTGTGTGGAGTTTGCACGTTCTCCCCATGTCTGCACGGGTTTCCTCTGGGTGCTCTGGTTTCATCCCATGATCCAAAGATAGGCAGGCTAGGTGGATTGGCCATGCTAAATTACCTGTAGGATTCAGGGATGTGTAGGTTAGGTGGGTTATAGGGGGCTGGTTCTGGTGGTGAGTGTGGGCTTGTTAGGCCAAAGGTCCTGTTTCTGCACTGTGGGGGTTGTATGAGGTCGTACTTAAAGTGGATTTTGTCTTGTGTCTGAACGGAAATAGTTTTTAGTACGGTGGGAGCTAAATTTCTCTTTCAGAGAGTTGACACAGGAACACTTAGCTGAGTGGCCTCCTTCTGTACTGATCCACTCTATGATTTCTTCAACTAATTGAAAGTGCTGCTGAGTTGTCTCACTGATGGGATCTGGGCCAGTTCAGTCATAGCAGTGAACTGGATTGGGTAGCTTTCAGTATTTGGAGTTGCTGACTATGGTACAGAAAGTGAAATTGTTGCATTACCTTGTGTTCTAAAGATTGAGTTATATTTGAGGGAAAAGTACTTCCTTCTCCTTTTGACAATTGATGCAATACTTAGGTCAGGCCTCATTTAGTACAGATTTTGTACAAGTGAAAACACCGAAGTCTGAGTTGGTTCATATTGTGTCTCTAAGGATTATCTTAATTGACCAATTACTTGATTATGAAGAAAATAATACAACTCCTTTTAGCATGGGCTGAACAATATTAACTGGCTTCAAACTGAGCCCCAACATTCTGCCAAAAGCATTTGGCTTAGTCAAAGCTAATTGGACGTATCATGCTGTGACTCAATTATCTTGGACTCTTCTCACAGTGGAATGTGTGGGAAACTAAATAGTTCACGTTTTCAGCAAAACTCAAAGAGATTTTCAGAAAAATTGTCAAGCTGATGAATATAATGGATTCCATTGATGGCAGTTGAACAGCCACAGATTGGAAACTGTAGTCTAGGCCCGAAACGTCAGCTTTTGTGCTCCTGAGATGCTGCTTGGCCTGCTGTGTTCATCCAGCCTCACATTTTATTATCTTGGAATCTCCAGCATCTGCAGTCCCCATTATCTCTATCACAGATTGGAAACTGTTGACTTGTTACACAAACTGCATCTAATTCCTTGCTCCTACAGACCCTGAATATTGTTCAGAAAATGTGACTGGCTGTCAAAGGTTTTCATCTTGTGCTCATCAGGACTGATGCAAGAATGCCAAAATTCAAATGGAGCAACAATGTATGATTCATAAAGAGTGCAATACCTGGACATGTTCTTTTTTCCTGAAGAGGGCAAATTTCTAGCAGTTTCTAGCTAGTGCAGAATCCACATTGGAGGCCTGACTGGTTATAATAAATTGGCTATTAGAATAATCCTTAGTGTATTCAGGATAGTTCATCAAATATTGTCCATTCACAGAGTATTACACTGATCAAGTAATTTTATTTGTGTACGTAATTCTTTGGTCAATGTTAAAATAATTCTAAAATTATGATCCATTTGTCAGAGATCCAAGTGTACACGGGTTGAATATACTGTAACCAAATATGACCTGAATTGATAACTTCATGAAAAAAAAAGTGTTACATAAGTGAATGATTGAAAACCATCAGGAATAATAAATGAGCAGAACCATAAGATGAAGCCTCACATCCTAATATTCTCTGGAAATGTTTGAACAAATTTCAAACCTTTGGCAGCTTTTGTCAAGATGGAAAGGAGACACTGAAGGGAAGAGAGAAACTTGAGGAGCGGGAGATGGTTTCTTGGTTTCCTGAGGATGCATACTGTGAAAGAACAGCTCAGCAGATGACACATGGATTTCCATCTGCTAAAGACGAGTTGGTGTTGTGGGAGATGGTCATTAAGCCACAACTGTCACTCCTTATGCATGGGAGCTGCAGGCTTGCTTGAAACAAATGGGACAGCTGGGATCACAGATGATGTATACCATGTTCTGAATTTATGTAGTGCCTTTGACATAATAAAACATTCTATGGCACTTACAATAACCATGGCCATGATCACAGAACACCACAGTTTTTTTGCTCCTGCTGTGCACTAAGTATTGATCAGATTGATATGTCTATTCATGTGCGGGTACTAACATCATGAGACATCAATGCTGACCCAGTTCCCTTGGGAATGAGCAGCATCAAACACATTAATCACAGGACAGATTGAGACATGTTCATCAATGCACAATAGGATGTGCCAGAATTTGCAGGGAAATTAGAGGGTGGTGGAGAAATGGCTTTAAAATTGTGCAACCAACATAGTCACTCTGTTCTTAAAAATGAAATAAGCTCGGAGCTGATTCTACAGCGAATCATGTCACACCGGTCTCACACAACCAAGGGCTACCATGTATCAAGAGAATGGGGAATGGATGCCAGATATCTTTGCTCCTTAAGTAATATTGGAACTGAACCCCCTGTTTAAAGGAGGGGGTTCAACTTGTTTTAATAAAAGTAGACAGTTCTGAAGAAACAGCAATTGTGGCAGCATTTGTGCAGAGAAAAACTCAGTTCTGAAAAAGGATTATATCAGATTCAAAACACTAACTGTGTTTCTTTGTTTGCACATTTGGCCAATTTGCTGAGTTTCTCCAACAATTCTTGTTTTTATTTCAGGTTCCAGCATCTGCAGTATTTTGCTTTTCTTTAACTGGTGTTAATCTTTGGATAATGAAATTGTGTGGAGGTGCTATTGTATCCTCCAGATTATCCTTGCCCAAGTTAAACCTAGCAGAATGGGGCAAACTGCTTGCGTGTGAATTGGATTATAACATATATAAAATCAAGCCATTTGGCCCAAAAAGCTCAAGCTAGCTTTGATGCTCCAGACAAGCTTCCTCCTGTCTTTTCTCACCTAAATGCATATTATAATTCTCTTTTACCTTCGTACTCTTCAATTGATTTAGGCACCCTATAGACACATCTACATTGCTCCCTTCTTGTGGTGGTTCCATATTTGTAGCATACTTTTGGGTGAAGATGTTTCTTCTGAATTCCCAAATGGATTTCTTTATGACTCTTTCTATTGATGCCATCCCAGTATGTTCTTTCCCACAAGGAGGAAATATGCTCTTTATCCACTCTGTCAAATCCTTTCAGAATTTTAAAGGTAATAAAGTGTGAAACTGGATGAACACAGCAGGCCAAACAGCATCTTAGGAGCACAAAAGCTGACTTTTCGGGCCTAGACCCTTCATCACCCTCTCTGATGAAGGGTCTAGGCCCGAAACGTCAGCTTTTGTGCTCCTGAGATGCTGCTTGGCCTGCTGTGTTCATCCAGCTTCACACTTCATTATCTTGGATTCTCCAGCATCTGTAGTTCCCATTATCTCTGACAGAATTTTAAAGGCCTCTGTTCATGAAAATCAATGGCACAAAATTTAAGACTGGTAAATTTGGACTCTGAGATCCTTCTGTCCCTCTTTCACACCTAATGACACACCTTCCAAGTCAAATGACTTCCCTTTTTCGTCTCACCAAAATGTGCAACCTCACATTTATGTGTGCTGAAATGTCTTGGTCAATTTATTGGGTCTCTGCAGGACGAGTAATATCTGTAGTGATTGTAATGAGGTTAGCCAGGTGGACCTCATAGAATATGAGCTCCCTGATTAGGCTTGTTCATGTGGTCCAATCAGGGAGTCCTGGCTGACAGATTAGAGCAGGAATGTTAGATATCCTGTTCACTCTCACAGCTGGCTTGGAGGGAGCTGGATCACCGTCGAAGCCACTACATATGTAGATAAATGGGTGACTTGGTGACAGATTACCGGCCTCTTTTGAGTTATTTCAATGTCCTCTTTCAATGTCCTTGCAGTCTGTCACGGCTCTCCTTCCAATTTTTACATCATCTGCACATTTAGAAATTGAGGGTTTGATTCCCAAGTACATATGATTAAAGTAAATTGTAAACAGCAGAGGCAGCAGCACTGATCCTTGCGGAGCACCACTTCCTATCTTCTACCATTCTAAATAATCCTTTTACTCCCACTCTGCTTTCTGTCTTGAAGTTAACTTTCTGTCTTGAAGTGATCCATTCAGCCCCTTGTCTTCTGACTCCATGTTCGAACATAAAACATAGAACAGTACAGTACAGGCACTTCAGCCCACCATGTTGTACTGCCCTTTGATCCTACTCTATGATCAAACTGCCCTACATACCCTACATTTTACTATCCTCCATGTGCCTATCCAAGAGTCGCTTGAAAGCCCCTAATGTATCCGACTCCACTATCACTTCCGGCGGCGCATTCCACACACCCACCTCTCTCTGTGTAAAGAACCTATCTCTGACATCTCCCCTATACCTTCCTCCAATCACCTTAAAATTATGCTCCTTTGTAATAGTCATTTCCATCCTGCAAAAAAGTCTCTGGATATCCACTCATGCTTCTCATCACATTGTACACCTCTATCAAGTCTCCTCTCATTCTTCTTCACTCCAATGAGAAAAGCCCTAGCTCTCTTAATCTTTCTTCAGAAGAGCTGCCCTCCAGTCCAGGCAGCATCCTGGTAAATCTCCTCTGCACCCTCTCTAAAGCTTCCATATCCGTCCCATAATGAGTTGACTAGAACTGAACACAATATTATAAGTGTTACAGAGATAGTTGGAATTGCCAATGCTGGAGAATCTGAGACAACAAGGTGTAGAGTTGGATGAACACAGCAGGCCAAGCAGCATCAGAGGAGCAGGAAAGCTGATGTTTTGGGTCTAGCCCTTCTTCAGAAATGGGGGAGGGGAAGGGGATTCTGAAATAAATAGGGAGACAGGGGGAGGCGGATAGAAGATGGGTAAAGGCAAAGATAGGTGGAGAGGAGACAGACAGGCCAAGGAGGCAGGGTTGGACCCAGTAAAGGAGAGTGTAAGTGGAGAGTTAGGGAGGGGATAGGTCAGTCCAGAGAGGACCAAAATTTTGCTTTTATTTGACTGACCAGTTGCTGTCACCTCCTCTGCCAAATTTATAGCAGGGAAAAATCATAGAAGATCTCAGCCAGTTGTTCTGTTACACCCTCCATGGGTTCTGCCGGACTAGCTGAGTTTCTGGATGTGAGTTTGCTCGCTGAGCTGGAAGGTTAGTTTTCAGACGTTTCGTCACCATTCTTGGTAACATCATCAGTGAGCCTCCGACAAAGCGCTGGTGTTATGTCGTGCTTTCTAGTTATCTGGTTAGGTTTCCTTTAGGTGAGGACCCCCTCTCTGTACTGACCGCTGTCCTGCTGTTCGTGATGCTGGTGCAGAGGAGCTGTACGGTGATGTCATTTCCTGCATTGGTGATGTCATTTCCTGTTCTGTTTCTCGGGGGATGGGAGATTGGCTCCAAATCAATGTGTTTGGACATTGATTTGGAGCCAATCTACCATCTCCTGAGAAAAATAACAGGAAATGACATCACCAATGCAGGAAATGACATCACCAACCCAAGGAAACTGAACCAGATAAATAGAAAGCGGGACATAACACCAGCGCTTTGTTGGAGGCTCACTGATGATGTTACCTAGAATGGTGGTGAAACATCTGGGAACAAACCTTCCAGCTCAGTGAACCAGTTTACATCCGGAACAAAATAACGACCCACTCTTTTGTGGACCGAGAAGAGGAGAGCGCGACTGTGTTGGAGGTGGAAGGAAACTGTCGGGTTGGCTGCGCACCCTTGTAACCGGTGGATCTTGATGCTGGCTTCGGCCTAATGCTGGTTCAGGGGTGCAGCCAACCTGCAACAATGGCTGCGGCGAGTGCTTGTGCCCTGGGTCAGGGGGTCCGGAACACCATCCGCGTTTCCGTGAAGAAGGTGGATGAAGGTGCACCTGTGGACTGCACTTTCTTGGTGAAGACGGTCCTGTTGGACTGTTGCGGGTTCGATGCTGCGGACATTTACTGCCTGCAGGATTTCCCTGGAGGAGGTTTTTATGATGTAACCTTCAGGAGTGCCAAGCTTTGCGAGCGCTTCCTGAAGGTTTTGAAGGAGAAAGGCGGTGAGGGCCCCCTCTCTGTACTGACCGCTGTCCCGCTGTTCATGATGCCGGTGCAGAGGAGCTGTATGGTGACTGTATACATGTACAACCCGCATGTGCCAGCAGTTGATGTCCTGACCTTCCTCGGAAGGTACATGAAGGTGGAAGGGACCTAACCAACATCATGGAACCCTTCGGGATCTGGACCAGTAAGAGGCAGGTCAAGGTGACGCTGAGGACTGGCGCAGACGGGAACATTGTACACCCACCCTCCAGCTTCGCGATCGGTGGGAGCAAGGGCTACCTGACCTACACAGGGCAACCTAGAGTCTGCCATGCCTGTGGTAGGTCAGGTCACGTGGCGGCCGACTGCAAAGCTACCATCTGCACGAACTGCAGGGAGGAGGGACACCTTGCAAAGGATTGCCCATAAGAAAAAAGCTGCAACCTTTGCGGGGAAGCGGGCTGCCTCTATAGGGCATGCCCGCAGCGGGGGACCACCTATGCCCAGGTCGCCGGCAGGGGCAATGCGGGGCAAACCCCCCCCGGAGGAGAGGAAGGTACCAGGGCCCTGCAAGGACTCCCCTAATGTGCAGGAGGGCCAGGTCGTGCAGGAAGCCCAGCCCCGCAGTACGGACCCGAGGCCAGAAAAGTGCCCCTGCAGGCTCCGCCCCCCCCACCCCCCCACCCACGGACAACCCCAGGTCGATGGAGGAGGCGACAGGTGACCCAGGGGAGTGGATGACGGTCTGGAAAGTGAGGAGGAAGGCGCGCCGGCGGGCCCAGGCACTGCAACCATCAGGCGGGAAGAGGTAGCTACAGGGGGGCTATAAGAGCTCCTCTGACGAGGGAGATTGGGAGGAGGCCTGCCCAAAGCAGAAGTTAAAGATCTCAAGGGAGAAGGAAAGCAGCACCCCGCTTCCAGGTGACGGGAGGCGTCCTGAGGCTCCCTCCGACACCCATCCACGCGCCGCTGGAGCCCTGGAGGGCCCCCTGGAACTTTCAGGCGGGAAGGAGCAAGCAGTGTGTCCCCAGCCTGATCCAGAGCCGGACTCTCCTGCCTCTGTACCCCCGATGGGGGGAATGCCACCCGGAAGGCAGCACTGATGGTTTCCTGAGCCTAGAGAGCGTCCAGCAGTTAGCCTGGGCAATGGGCATGAAGGGACAGATGGAGGGGTTGGACCTTGGACTTGGGGGGGGGGGGGGGGGGGGGGGAACTGCGGTCACTGCCCACAATGGGGATACGAGTTGCGAGCATTAATGTGCGCAGCGTCAAGTCCACCGCAAGATGTGTGTCCACATTGGCCTACCTGACCACCATCAAGGCAGACCTCCTGTTTCCACAGGAGTGCGGGAGACCGCACCACAGCAGGTACGGGAAATGGTCCGGCACCTGGACCTGTGGGCCTTCGATCTGGTCGGGGGGTAACGATTGTCACTCCTCAGACCTGGCTATTCTGCTGCGGGGGCGCAACTTCACTATCTCTCAAGTTCAGGAGGTGGTGGGGGGGGGGGGGGCGCCTCCTAGTAGCTGATGTCACCTACAGGAACGCTCCCCTGAGGCTGATCAACGTGTATGCCCCAGCGGTACGGAGTGAGCGGTTGGCCGTCCTGCAGCGGCTTCCACCCCTGCTGGCTACGTCCAGGCTGGTCATCCTAGGCGGAAACTTCAACTGCATCATCGATGCAGATGGAAGATCCGGTGTGGGGACAGCGGGTAGGGGGAGTCAACTGGACGTCACATCCAGATTCCTGATGGGCACGGTGAAGGACACCAAGCTGCTCGACGTCTTCAGCACCCTGCAGACAGAGCACAGCGGAGATACACCTGGTCGCGGCCAGACGGGTCTATCCGCTCAAGGATAGACTTCCTGTTTGTTTCTCGGGCAATCTCAGCCAGGTCCACCGGCGTCAAGCCGGTGTTCTTCTCTGACCACTGCCTCCTGCTGGCCAACTGTCACAGGACGGCCAGCAGGCCGGTAAGGGGACGTGGAAGCTCAACACGACTCTGTTGACACCAGAGAACGTCGAGGAGCTTAAGAGGGAGTACCCCAGTTGGAGAACCGTGAAATCCCTCTCTGAGTCTCCGGGCGATTGGTGGGAGATGGTGAAGGAGAACATCAAGAGGTTTTTTGTCCTCATGGGTGTTCGGAAGGCAAGAGAGAGGCGGGAAAGCTGTCGCGACTCCAGAAAAGGGTGCAGAACGTGCTCCTTCTGCAGTTGATGGGGGTCGATGTCACGGAGGTCGTCCGCGAGGTGAGGGGCCAGCAAGCCTCGCTTTTCACTGCGGAGGTCTCCAGGATAATCTTCCGGTCCAGGGTCCGCTCTGTGGAGCAGGACGAGACGTGCTCGTGTTTTTTCTTTCAGGAGGTGTACAAAGAGAGCTCTGTGCTTAGCCGGCTGAAGGACGACGACGGCTCGGTGACATCGTCTCGGTCTGACATTTTGAGGATCAGCAGATCCTTCTATGCCGGACTGTACGACGCGAAGCCCACGGACAGCACAGCCTCCAAGTCGTTTCTGTCGTCTATCACGGAGGTCTTAGACGATGGCACGAGGGAGTGGCTGGACCGGCCGATATCCCTGGACGAGCTGACCAGAGCCCTCAAGTCCTTGGAGAGGAATAAGACTCCTGGGAGCGACGGCTTACCCATTGAGCTGTATTCAGCTCTGTGGGACCTGGTTGGCCAGGACCTGCTGGAGGCGTACGATAGTGCGCTTCGGGCAGGGGAAATGTACAAGTCCATGAGGAAGGGCATCATCACCCTCATTTACAAGAGGAAGGGGGAGAGGGAAGATTGAACATGGACTACAAATTCCTGGCCAGGTCATAGCCAACCGGGTCAGGTCTGTCCTGGAGTCGGTGATTCACCCTGACCAAACCTGTGCTGTGCCGGGCAGGAAGATCGCTGAGACCCTCACGCTCATCAGGGATACGATTGCCTTCGTGCAGGACAGGCGGGTGGACACCTGCCTCATCAGCCTGGACCAGGAGATGGCCTTTGACAGTGTCTCTCATGCTTACGTGAGTGACATCCTCTCCAAATTGGGGTTTGGGGAGGGCATCCACAATTGGATCCAGTCGCTCTACACCAACATCGTTAGCGCAGTCTCGATCAACGGGTGGGAATCGGACAGTTTTCCCGTCAGATCTGGAGTCAGGGAGGGCTGCCTGCTCTCTCCTGCCTTGTTCGTGTGCTGTGTGGAGCCCTTCGCCGCATCCATCAGGAAGGACGTGAGCCTGAAGGGAGTGACTATCCCAGGCAGTGGAGGCCTTCAGGTCAAGACCTCCCTGTACATGGACGATGTCGCTGTCTTCTGCACCGATCGTCGGTCGGTGAGTAGGCTGTTGGACATTTGCGGCCAGTTTGAATTGGCCTCGGGTGCCAAAGTCAATAGAGGTAAGAGCGAGGCCATGTTCTTTGGGAACTGGGACAAACGCTCCTTCATCCCCTTCACAGTCAGGACAGACTATCTGAAGGTGCTGGGTGTTTGGTTTGGTGGAGCTGGGGCATGCACTAAGACTTGGGAGGAGCGTATCACCAAACTGAAGCAGAAGCTGGGCAGGTGGACGCTCCGGTCCCTCTCCATCACTGGTAAGAACCTGGTTGTCAGGTGCGAGGGACTTTCGGTACTGTTCTATGTGGCACAGGCCTGGCCTATTCCCTGGACCTGCGCTGCTGCTGTCACCCGAGCCATCTTCCACTTCATTTGGGGGTCGAGGACGGACCGGGTCCGCAGGGCCACCATGTACAAAGACCTGGAAAATGGGGGAAAGGACGTACCGAACGCCACCCTCGCCCTGACGGCTACCTTTGTGTGCGGCTGCATCAAGCTGTGCGTAGATCCTCAGTACGCAAACACCAAGTGTCACTACTTACTGAGGTTCTACCTGTCCCCGGTGTTGCGAAGGATGGGCCTGGCCTCGTTGCCGCGGAACGCTCCGAGTAGTTGGACTGTCCCATACCACCTGTCCTTCGTGAAGAAGTTTTTGAAAGGAAACACCTTTGACCACAAGGTCATCAGGCAGTGGTCAGCACGTAGTATCCTCGAGACCCTTCGGGAAAAGGAGAGGGTGGATCCCGTCGTGCGGTTCCCCATGCAGACTGCCAAAGTCGTTTTGGCAGAATGCCTCATTGCCAGAACTTTCAAACAAGCACAAGGACATTGCTTGGCTGGCGGTGAGAGGGGCTCTGCCAGTGAGATCCTTTATGTATGCCCGGAATCTCTGCTCCACCGCACGCTGCCCTCGAGGCGGCTCTGGGGGGGAACGAGACTGTCTGTCTATCACCTCCTTCAGGAGTGTGCCTATGCACAGGAGGTCTGGACGGTGATGCAGTGGTCTTTGTCAAGGTTCGTCCCGAGCAGCTCCGTGACGCGGGACTCTGTGCTCTACAGGCTGTTTCCCGGGACGCACACCGAGACCAACATCAACTGCGCCTGGAGGACCATCAATGCGGTGAAAGACGCTCTTTGGTTTGCCCGCAACTTGCTGGTCTGCCAGCTGAAAGAACTGACCCCGACCGAGTGTTGCAGACTGGCGCACTCCAAGGTCAGGACTACATGCTGAGGGACGTGCTAAAGCTTGGGGCAGCCGCTGCCAAGGCGCGGTGGAGAAAGACCACCGTATGAAACCCCTTGTCCAGAAAAGAAACAAGGGCCCTATCTGGTAACTGGGCCCAGCTGGCGCCTTCCCCAACTGGTCAGGAGCCAACAGGGACTGTGCGGGGAGATGACTGCCGGGGTATATTCTTTGCTTTGTCTTTTTTCTTCTTTTTTTTCCTTTAGTTGGTGTACGTACCCCCTGGGTAACCCAGAGCGGCTTGCATGACTGGGTAGGTATATAAATATGTTTTTTTTTGTACATCTTACGAATAAAGTATATTTTTTTCAAATAAAAAAAAAGTGACGAAATGTCTGAAAACTAACCTTCCAGCTCAGCGAGCAAACTCACATCCAGAACCTCAACCTCAGCTACAAATCTTCTCAAAACTCGCTACTAGCTGAGTTTCTCCAACAATTTTGGAATACCAACTTTGGTCAGTTTTCAATTTAAAACCACAATTGAGAGGATTTTGGTGGAGACTGGATGTAAAGTTTCCCACATCCCAATTTTCTTGGACCGTTAAACTTCCCTTTAGTTTCTAAATGACTTGAGGGTAAAATCCTAAGATCTCTTCTGCAGTATAAGCAAACTTATTCTTTCCTCCTTGGAGAGCACACCATCTGTTTTGTTGCTGTGGAATTGTGATGAAGATTAAATAAAAAATTTGGCCAATTCTGAAGTTTCTAGGCTGTGTAAAAGATAAGTTATTATGTTTGGCAAATTTGCTTTCTGATTTCCACAGTTGCTCAACTTTTAGTGAAGCAACAGAGAACAGAGTCAAACTGTTTGTCATGCAACTATTCACTGTTGGACAAGTTCAAACTGAGAGTTCAATAGAAAATGATTTACTGATACCAAAATAAACACTGTTTGGACATTTGAGATAGAGGCTCAGACAAAAACATGTTTTAAGACATTTCTGGATACTGCCCTGTGCAATAGCAACTGAATGTTAATTTTTCTATGACTGTGAGTTCCACAGATTCACAACTGTCTTGAGAAGTAATTTCTCCTCATCTTGGTTTTGAACCGACCTCCTCTCACTCTATATAACTATAACCACTTGTTTGAGACTATCCACAAGGGGAAACATCAGTTCATTACCTTATCAATCCCTTTAGCATTTTATATACCTCATTCAGATCCCTCTCATTCTTCTGAACTCCAGCAAGTACAAGTTCAAACTAATCAACTGCTCCTCGTCTCCCTGGAATCAATCTGGTTAACCTCCTCTGAACTGCTTTCAGTGCCACTATATCCTCCCTCAACTAAAGAGACAGAATCTGGACACAATATTTGAGTATTGTCTCATTAATGCCATAAATAATTTTAACAATACTTCATTACACCTTTAATCCAGTCCATCTGCAATAATTGTCAAGATTCCATTTGCCATTTTTATTATATGCTGCATCTGAAATTTCTGCAATTCACGCAACCAGTTGCCTCTGCACTGATTCACTTTGAATTTGTTTTCCATTGAAACAATAATCTGTCCTTTTATTTTTCTGTTCAAAATGGATAACTTTACATTTATCCACATTAAACTCCATCTGCCAAATTCTGGCCCATTCTCTGAGCTTATCGATATCCATCTATAAACTCTTTATCTCCCTATCACAGCCTGCATTCCCACCCAGTTAGTATCATCTGCAAATTTTGCCTCATTACACTCTGTCCCTGCTTGCAGATCTTTATATAGATTGTAAAGAGCTGAGATCCAAGAACTGAACCCTGCGGCAGCCCATTAGTTTCAGTTATTTATCCCAACCTTCTGCTTTGTATCAGTCAGCCAATCTTCTATCCAAGCCATTAATCTACCCCTAACCCCCTGGGATCTAACCTCCTAGAGCAGTCTTTTATGCAGAACCTTGTTAAATGCCTTCTGGAGTTTAGATGCGCCACATCCATCGGGTGCCCATTATCTACCTTTCTGGTGACATCCTCAAAGAACTCCAACAAGTTTGTCAAGCACAACTTGCCCTTTGTGAAACTATATTGATACTGTTGAATTGAGCTTTGTTTTTCCAAGTGTTCAGTTAGTTCTTCCTTTATGATTGACTCCAGCAACTTCCCAACTGTAGAGGTCAAGCTAACTGCTCTTACTTTCTCCTATCTCCTTTTTGAATAAGGATGTCACATTAGCATATTTTCAATCCATTTAGACCTTACCAGAATCCAGGAAATTTTGTAGTACTTTAACTATTGCGTCGATGACTCTGCTGCCACCTCTTTTAATACCCTAAAGTGGAGGCTATTATGTACCGGAGACTTATCTGCCTTTAATCTCATCAGTTTATGTAATATCTTCTCCATAATTATAGTAATTTCACCAAGTTCCTGTACAGTAACTGTAATTTTTGGGAAGAAATTATCATCTTCCATAGTGAAAACATGACTTGCCAAATTTTACACTCAATACCCTCACTGGTGAACATAAGTATCCTCTACACCTTCCTGACCACCTTATCCTCTGGTGTTACCTCATTCAGGTTGCTATGGACTTGCATGCGTGAACCCTCTGTATATTAATGCTCCTAAGGGTCCTACCATATACTGTATGTTTTTGCCATGCATGACCTCACCTTTATAACCATAGAATCTCTCAGTGGGGAATCTGACCATTTGGCCCATCCAGTCCACACTGAACCTCTGAGGAGCATCTCCCCCAGGCCCACTCCCTACACTATCTTTATAGTTTTGCATTTTAGAACATAGAACATAGAACATAGGACATAGAACAGTACAGCACAATACAGGCCCTTCGGCCCAGATGTTTTGCCAAACTTTTACCCTAATCCTAACGTCTATCGAACCTCCACCCTTACCTTATCCTGCCATCCATACATCTATCTAATAGCCGCTTAAATGCCCCTAATGAGGCCAACTCCACTGCTCTCTTGCAATGCATTCCAAGCCACATCTACTCTCTGAGTAAAGAACCTACCTCTGATGTCTCCACTGTATCTACCTCCACTCACTTAAAAACTATGCCCCCTCATAATAGCTACCTCCACCCGAGGGGAAAAAGTCTATCTATACCTCTGATCATTTTGCACATCTTTATCAAGTCACCTCTCATCCTTCATCGTTCTAAAGAGAAAAGCCCTAGCTCTCTCAACCTTCCCTCATGAGACCTCCCCTCTATTCCAGGCAACATCCTGATAAATCTCCTTTGCAACGCCTCCATATCTTTCCTGTAATGAGGCAACCAGAACTGAACACAATACTCCAGATGTGCCAAACCAGGCTTTTATATAGCTGGAGCATAACTTCATGGCTCTTGAACTCGATCCGTCTGTTAATGAAAGCTAACACACCATACGCCTGCTTAACAACTCTATCCACCTGGGTGGCAGCTTTCAGGGAACTGTGGACATGAACCCCAAGATCACTTTGCTCCTCCACACTGCCAAGAATCTTTCTGTTAATTTTCCATGGCTAACCCACTGAGCCTGCACATCCCTGGACACAATAGAATTTCTTTGGCCAATCTACCTCACCTGCACATCTTCGGACTGTGGGAGGAAGCCACAGTACCCAAAGGAAACCCATGCGTACAAGGGGACAATATGGAAACTCCACACAAACAGTCACCCAAGAGTGGAATCAAACCCAGGTCCCTAGCTTTGTGAGACAGCAGGGCTAACCAGCCCTCCCAGGTACTATTAGCAAGTCTCCCCCGCAAGGATATTTAACCCATTCAGCTTCTGGTGCAACCTGTCTCTCTTACACAGGTCACCTCTACCCCAGAAGAGATCCCAATGATCCAAGAACAGGAAACCCGGCTCCCTATGCCAGCTCCTCAGCCATGCATTCATCTGGCCTATCTTTCTATTTCTATCTTCATTGGCATGTGGCACTGGAAGTAATCCAGAGATCACTGCGCTCCAGATCCTGCTTTTTAATTTCTTACTTAAATGCCTTTCCTCATTTCACGGGACCCCATCCCTTTGCCTTCCTATATCATTTGTAACGATGTACACAATGACCTCTGGCTGTTCGCCCTCTGTCTTCAGAATGTTCTGCAACCGCTCAGAGACCCTGGCACCCAGGAGGCAGAACACCGTCCTGATGTCTCTTCTGCAGCCACAGATTCTCCTGTCTGTCCTCCACCCAACTGAGTCTCTTATCAGAATCACTCTGTCTGACTGCAGCCTTTCCCTCTGAGCCTCAGAGCCAGTCACAGTGCCACTGATCTGCCTGCTGCAGCGAGCTCCTGAAAGATCATCCCCCGCAACTGTATCCAAAGTGGTATACTGGAATGGCCACAGGAGAACCCTGCACTATCTGCCTTCCTCCCTTCCATCTTCTGGTGGTCACCCAGCTACCTGCAGGCTGCACCTTAAAAGTGACCACTTCACTAAAACTCTTATCAATGATGTTGTCTGCATCCTGGATGATCCCAAATGCATCCAACTCTAGTTCCCATTCCTAACATGGTGTGTCAGGAGATGTAGCCAGGTGCACTTCTCGCAGGTGTAGCCACGAGGGAAACTGAAAGTCTCCCTGATCTCCCACGTCCTGCAAGAGGAGGATGCACTGCTATTCCTAATGCCTTCAGTCTAGACAGAAAGCAAGTAGAGTTAAAGAGTCCTCACCTGTACTCCTGCTCAGCTTCCTCACGCAGAAACCTCTTGAGCAAAGCCTCAGCACTTCCATTCTAACATTGGCTGCTTTACTTTCCCAGTCATCCTCCTCACCAGAGTCTTATTATTGTTCAGAAGAGGAGGGAGGGTGGGAAAAGCCGATGTGTATGTTTCAAAATACCTACCTCTCGGTGAAGACTTGGTCACGGTGATGGCATCAGCCACAGTGAGTGGGCACAGTAGCATGGATTTGTGTTGGCAGCATTGAAGACGAGTTTGGATTCCCGTTGGCTTCTACATCATGGAGGCAGTTCTAGGCCTGACTCATGGCTGCCACTTGTGGAGGCAAGTTTGGGTTCCCGGCAGCATCTGCAGCCAGCACAGATTAATTGAGGTGATGGTGGAGATGGGTTTGGGCCCAGTATGGGACCTAGTTGCATCAGCAAGGTGGGCCTGAAGCAGACTCATGTGACAGTGGGCTTGATTTTAAGCTGATACATTACCTGGCAACATCAGTGGCATCTTCATTGGTGACGTCAAAATGGTGCCAAATGGTGGCGCAGCGAAGTGGGTACGTGCCTGGCCACTAGGTCCAGACTCCATGACGGAGACATAATAAGAAAGACTGTAAAGTTAGATTGTTTCTTTATTGTTTTTTTTTCCAATTTTGTGCCTTTATATTCAATGTTTTGGTTTATTTTTCTGTGTTTGAAGATGGTGCTGGACATTGGCAATGCTATACAACACTTTTTACTGTGTTTTGTAGCAAGATACACCTGACAATAACTAAATAAATTAAGTCAAATTGCCCACCTGGCTCCCTACTCTTTACCCACCTTCTACTTTACCACCTCACACCTTACCACCTCACTACCCTTAAAACTTCACATCTTACCACCTCACACCTTACCACCTCACTACCCTTAAAACTTCACATCTTACCACCTCACACCTTACCACCTCACTACCCTTAAAACTTCACATCTTACCACCTCACACCTTACCAGCACACACCTTAACACCTCACTTACTTATCACTTCACAATTTATCACCTCACACCTTACCACCTCACTTATCTTACTTACTTACCCATTCACAGTAGCTTTCAAAGTTCCTGCCAGACACTTACACGTTCGGAATCGGACACTCAGTGCTGTCCAACAGAATGTGCTTTCAATGATGGCCTTGGAATGGTTTTAGCAGGAGCCCACCAAGAGGAATCTCCGGTGCAGAGGCCATCTAAAGGTCAGTGGGTGCATTTTAATCTGGAAAGGGTCAGAAATAGGGTTCATGACACTGAATAGAATTTCTGGTCCTATGATTTAAGAGGGGGATCTTTCAGTTCAGACTAGAGTTCTGACTAAGTGTCTATTCCTTGTGATCTGATCTTTAGTCCAGTGCTGGAACTTAGATGATCATGAGGTAAACTGGTTGTTTTGGAGCTGAGTGGTGGATGGAGAGAATACATTCTGAACCACATGTGAAGGGTTCTATCTTCAAGAGGTATGGACTCTGAACTTTCCCCCCTCCAGATGATGGTGTGCTGTATTTCTTTAGTGATCTGTTCTCGGTGACTTTGCTCTCTCGCATGGAAGCTAAACTAACGTTCAGCCATGTTCATCGCAGCTGAATTACAAACATATTTGACAAAATGCAGGTCACTTGTCAGCTTCATATTCATAATCCTCCTCTTCCAGATTTTCAGTCAAAGAACTGACATTTTCTTTCTCTCTGTTTGTGTGGTTTGATGGACTCTATCTTCCCAGCTCTTAAAGCAGATGGACAGTGGCGGGGCAGTACTGTAATAGTCATGGACTGCCCAAACTGAGGTGGGTAATTGCTGACTAAATTGTTTAATTTTTAACTTTGTTCATGGTGTGTGGACATCACAGGTTAGCGCAGCATTTATTGCTCTCCACTAAAAGCCTCTGAGAAGATGGTTACGAGCTGACTCCTTGAACAACTGAAGATTTTGGACTGTAAAGGCACACACAATGCTATACAGGAGGGAATTCCAGGTTTTAACTCAGTGATTGTGAAAGAATGGAGATATGTTTCCAAGTCAGGATGGTGTATTTCCTGGAGGAGAACTTGCAGATGGCAATATTTCCATGCAACTGCTGCCCTTCTCCTTCTCAAATCATAGATTCATACAGCAAAGAAAGGGCCCATCAGCCCATTGAGTCTGTATTGACCTTTTGGTATTCATCCTACTTTCCAGCTCTTGACCTATAGCCTTGAATGTTATGACACTTCAAGTGCTCATCCACGTACTTTTTAAAGTGCGTGATTTCCCAGCCTTAACTACCCTCCCAAGCAGAGCATTCAAGACCTCCACCAGACAAATGGGCAGTTTTGACCTGAATGATTTTGAGTTTCTTGAGTGTAGTTAGAGCTACACTCATCCAGGCAAGTGGGGAGTATTTCATCTGTATTGCCTTGTGGATGGTAGACATGCTTTGGTGAGTCAGGAGGTGTGTTACTTGTAGCAGGATTCCTGATCTCTGCCGAGCTTTTGGAGCCAAGTACAAATATGGGTAGTCTAATTCAGTTTCTGGTTAGTGGTAAACCTCCATGATGTTGATATCAGGAGAATTCATTGATGATAATTTCACTGAATGTCATGAGATGATGTTTTAGACTGAGTTGTTTTTTGGAGAATGTCATTGTCTGGCACTTATGTGGTGTGAATGGTATTTACTATTGGTCAGTATTATCTTGGAGAGAGAGATAACGGGAATTGCAGATGCTTGAGAATCCGAGATAACAAAGTGTGGAGTTTGATGAACACAGCAGGCCAAGCAGCAGCTTAGGAGCACGAAAGCTGACGTTTCGGGCCTAGACCCTTCATCAGAAAAGGGGGAGGGGGAGAGGGTTCTGAAATAAATAGGGAGGTGGGTCAAGGATGGATTGTTGCAGTGGGAGAGAGATCCCCTGATGTTTGTCCGGAAGGAGGAGGATAACTTCATCAGGTTAGGCATCCCTGGAAAAGGCTTCGCAGTGAGATTAAGCCTCTTCGAGGGATGCCTAACCTGAAGAAGTTACCGTCCTCCCTCCGGACAAACCTCAGGGGATCTCTGTCCCACTGCAACTATGGATTGCTGGAAAATCTCAACAGACCTGGCAGCATCAGTGGAGAGAAATCAGAGTTACTGTTCCAGGTTGAGTGAGCTTTCCTCAGGTCTTGCCACATATAGACATCAATATCTAACAGTTGTGAATGGGGCTGAATGTTCTGCAATCATCAACAAACATTCCCAATTCTGACCTTCTGAAGGAGAGAAGATCATTGAAGAAGCAGCTGAAAATGGTTCGGCTTAGGACCATATGCTGAGGACATCTGCAGAGTTATTAGGGAACTGAGTTAATTGACCTCTTATAACACATCTAATTTCTTTTGTGCTGGGCATAACTTTAACAAGTGGAGAGTTTTCTCCTGATTCCCATTACTGTAATTCAATGAGATCTTGATATTAAGAACAGCCATTCTCAACCTACCTCTGGAATTGAGCTCTTTTTTTGCATGTTTGAACCAAGGCTGAAGTCAAGAACTGAGAGGCCCTGGTAGAGCCCAAACTAAGCATCAGTGATCAGCTTATTTCTTTGCAGGTACTGCATGATAGCAATGTTGACAAGCCCATCTATGGCTTCAATAATATCCAGAGTAGTCTGATGGGACAGTCATTTGTCCAGGATGGATTTGTCCTGTTTTTTTGCAAACAGAACATAATTGGGCAATTTGCCAATTGTTGGGTAAATGCCAGCTTTGTAACTGCTCTGGAACAGCTTGGCTTTGGGCATCTGTTTGTTCTGAAGTACAAGTCTTCAGTACTATTGCTGGAATGTTGACAGGTCCCATAGACTTTATAGTATCCAGTACCTTCAACCATTTCTTGATATCACAAGAAGTGAATTGCATTGGTTAGAGACTGGTATCTGTGATTCTGCAGTACCTCAGGAGGAGATTGAGGTGGATTATCAACTCAACTCTTCTGGCTGAACTTTGTTGCAAACGCTTCAACCTTGCCTTTTGCATTGATATGTTGGTCTCCGCCTTTACTGAGGATGGGGATATTTGTGAACTCTCGTCCACGTGTTCATCATTTAATTGTCCATCACCATTCATGACTAGATGTAGAAGGGCTGCAGTGCTTAGATCTGATCCATGGATGTGTGGTCGCCTAATATCTATTGCATGCTGCTTTTGTTGTTTTACAAATAAGTATTTTGTAGCTTCACCAAACTGATGTCTGATGTTTAGGTATGCCTGGTGCTGCTCCTGGCATGCCTTCCTGCAGTACTCATTGAACGTGATAATCCTTCCCACTGTCATCCCATCGAAATTATTCTCTAGCCAATCAAATTGTATCACTTGTATCATAGAATCCCTTCAGTGTAGCAGGCCATTTGGCCCAACTAATCCACACCGCCCCACTGAAGAGCATCCCACCCTGACTCATTCCTCTACCCCTGCATTTCTCCATGTCTAATCCAAACATCCAATCCACCTACCCTGCACATCTTTGGGCTGTGTGAGAAAACCCATACTGACTCGGGGAGAATAAGCAAACTCCACACAGTCAGTCGCCTGAGGGTGGAATTAAACTCAGTGTTAACCACTGAGCCACCATGTCACCTCCCGTGTTAATGTACTGCTGTGAAGCTGAAATATCCTCCCCAGGATATAAGGCTGGACAAAATTTAAGGACAAAAACATCAGGTGTGTACTTTCAACCTCACCAGATGAATGTAAAGAAATACAATGCACCATGTTTGACCCTAGTTTGGTTGCAACAGCTGTCAGAAAACTGACATATTTAGACAACAGCCTGTCTTTGGGATGCATTCAAGACTTTTTTTCCAACATATACTCTTTGTCCTGAGGAAGGATCACTGGACCCGAAATATTAACTCTGATTTCTCCTTTACAGATGCTGACAGACCTGCTGAGCTTTTCCAGCAACTTTGTTTTTGTTCCTGATTTACAGCGTGCTCAGTTCTTTCGGTTTTCATTTAGTATATATTCTGTTAGCCTTCAGTTCTCCTGAGATAGTCACTAGTCAGTGAAACTACTCGCCCACAGCTGGGAGTTTGATTCATGTGTTTCAGGTTGTTTTTACATGGCAGGGACCTACAAGTTGCAGATCAGAGTCAAACCTCCTCCAAGTTCCTCTGAACTTATATCCTGTGGGGTGGGGGTGTATGACCGATCCAATTATCCTGTGTCACTAGCAGGAGGCATAACTGAGCTCTTGCTAATGGAGTGGCTGTATACTAACGGTGAGAGTTTTACACATTTTGGCTCTTTGTCTCACCTTTTTACTAACGGTGATTTGAGCTGAGAATGAGAAGCAAACAGGGACGCTAAAGAACTCTCTGCACCCAGGCACAATCACTGACCGGTTGGACACATCTTATCAATATATTTATTCACTTTTATCTCCTTGTTTTTGTACTCTTTACCATTATTTATGAAGGTTAGATTTACAAATGCCTTATTCGCTACTTTCTTACTGTTTATTATATTTTGCCCCGCCTTGTTCCTCCAATTACTTCGTGCTTCTTTGGCTTTAGAGTGGGTGAGACAAAGGTTTACCAGGGTGTTGCCCAGATTGGGGTGTAGTAGCCGTAAAGAGAGATTAGATCATTTCAGATTGTTTTCACTTGAACATTGAAGGCCAGGGGTGACCTGATAAAAGTGTATAAAATTATAAGAGGCATGGATAGAATGGATTGTCAGAATCATTTTCCCAAGGTGGAAATGTCAAATACTTGGAGACATAGGTTTAAGAATAGAGAGGAAAAGTTTTAAGGAGATATGTGAGGCACGTTTTTCACACAGAAAGTTGTAGATGCTGGGAATGCACTGCCAGGGGAGGTAATAGAAGCATATACAATAGCAATTTTTAAGAGACATTTAAACAGACACATGAACAGGAAAGCAATAGATGGATTCAGACTGTGTGCAGGCAGATGGGATTAGTTTCTGTGCTGTACTGTTCCATATTTCATATTCCATGATCTCTGTGTTAAATGTCGATTGCTATGTATTTACCTATTCCACCAGCCTACCTGTATCCTCTTGAAGTCTTTTACAATCCTGCACACTGTTCACAGTATTTCCAAGCTTTGTGTCATTTGCATTCAATAAAATATCTGGAATTAAGAATCTAGTGATGACCATTGCCTATTGTCGGAAAAACCCATCTGGTTCACTAATGCCCTTTAGGGAGGGAAACTGCCATCCTTACCTGGTCTGGCCTACATGTGACTCCAGACCCACAGCAATGTGGTTGAGTCTTACTGCCCTCTTGGAAATTAAGGATGGGTGATAAATGCTGGCCCAGCCTGTGACAGCCTCATTCTGTGAATGAATAAAAGAATTTGGAAGTTGTTCACTGTACTCCCAGGTATTGGTCATTAATGTAGATCAAGGGAAGTATTGATCCTAATACTCAGCTTTTATGGCACCCCACTTTAAATCTTTCTCCAACCTGTAAAACAGCTTTTCCCCATTCTCTCATCTTTCTGTCTCAGTCAAACTCATATCCATGCTGTTACCATTAGTCCATTGGTTTTAGCTTCATTTGGAAAGTTTATCATAAAGTTCAAATGAATTCCATTTGGAAGTCTATGTACAGAACATCACTAGATTACCCGCATGAACCCTCCCTGTTACTTCATTAAAAAAAATTGCAGAATGGTCTCAATGGGCCAAGTGGCTAAAACTATATGTCTCTATAGCAATGTTACATGATGCTGCTTTGCCTGCTGTGTTGATCCAGCTTTACACCTTCTTATTTTAGTTGACGTAATTTGTCTTTAACAAATCCATAGTGATTTTATGTGATTTGTCCAAAGTCATTGTTAATTTTGTCCAAGATTATCAATTGTAAACTCTTCAACACTTAGGTTAAACTAAATGACCTTTCTGATAACTAATTTATCACAGGTTTCCTTTTTTTAACATGTGTGTTGACAGAGGACTTTTGGATTTCAAACTTAAAAGGTTTCCTATAAATTCAAGGTTTCTCTTTCTGATAGATTGAGAGTCAGAGCCAGAGTAATATGGTCTGTGAGCCTGTATGATTGTTGAAAATTCAGAACTGTTTCTCTCTGGCTCCAGCACAGGGAATATGTTGCAATGTTCATTGTCAATTGGGTATAGTTAAGAGATTATATGAAAGAACAGGTGCTTTTTAAAATGGTAACAGGAAGAGACTTCCCTGAGACTTTTCAGGATGAGACTTGATCTTCTTTGAGGTTTATTTGCCCAAAGCTCCTGATGAAGCAATTGGCTAGAACAGGCTGCTGTTCCTGTCCACTCAAGCAAATTGTATTAAGTAAATCTATCAACATAAATCTTTCCTGAACTGAAATGTCAATGACTTTTCAACAAGGCAGGATCAGAGGAAAATTATTACAGACACATATTCAGGAAGAAAATATATTCATTTAGACTAACCTGATATACATCCAGAGGAAATGAAGTTACAGTATTGCTGTCAAATAGACATGCTTGCGCGGTTACAAAACATCATTAACTTCAATGAAGTCTGCCTAGTGTTTTACAAATAAAGCTTTGAGATGCAATTACTGCTTTAGTATCTATCCACAAGGCCAGGAGTTTTATAATGCTCTATGATCTCCATGGTTTTAGAATGCTCCATAATCTCCTGCAGCATTTGACATGGGAATAAACTTGAAAATATTAAAGATATGTTTTTAAAATTGACTAGCTTATCATTTAATCTTTTGTTTTCTTAGCTTTCAAAGCTTCCTTCTCTCGTATTTAGAAACCCTCATTTTAAATTTAAGCTCAAGTTAATAATTCTCTTCTTCGAGAACATTGCTGCTTCATTTCAAAATTACATTGATTTTCCAATTGAGCTTTCAACTAAGGTAATCAATCTGTCCAGTCTGTGACTCACCATTATATTGTCATGATAAAATATCTATTATTGATGTTTGATTCCACCATCCCATTTAATATTGCTACAAACATATCGTTATCTCTATTTAGTCCCATCGCTCCACTGGTCAGAAAATAAATTTAAAATTTTACCCAGTTACTTGGTTGACTAATTATATGTCCATGATAGCTTAAAAAGAGGCAGAATATTTTATAAATAACTGAATCATTATTGATTCATTGTGCCAGAAAGACTTATTTGACAATGATGTAAGGGTAATGAATAATTTGAAACAGGAAAGTACAAATATTTGTTCTTCAAAATAATCCATGCTCATATGCACTAATGTACTCATTGAAGAAAACAAGAACTTTCCCAGCAGAGATTAATTTTTGGAAATAAACACTTTGGCCAATATTTGTTAGTTCTTGAAGGAAAAATAAACAAAGTATGCAATTCTCCAGATGAGCTCCAGTCAGTGCCTTGATGTGCATAAATGAGTGTTACTGTAGACAGGTACATCTGCAGATGCAGTTCATTGAAGAAAAGTTAAGAATTCTTCTTAGGCTTCTCCAGAAAACAACTGGCCTAATGATGCAATGAATATACAGAAACCCCTAAAAGGATTTTTCAGAAAGGTAGAGGGTGACCTGGGTAGTTTCTCTCTGTAATCAGGCTGCACCCCAACTAAACTTTCATATAATGTCCAAACGAAGCATAACTTCAGAAGGCATAAACCCAAGCATGTGATTTCCAATAAACTAGTTTGGGCAGTTAGCTGAAGCTTAGTAACTTTCAGAGTGCCTTTAAAAAAAAACTCTTAATGTCCCTTTAATGGCAATTTATTTTTAGAAATAAAAGCACAGTTCAAATATCTCTTCAGCTTTTTTTTAAATGCATCACTGTCCACAATCTTTCAAATACAAATCCTCAAAAAATATTAATAATGAAGGATCTTCATAACAATATCTGGGACATTCATACATGGGATTTTTTCTTAAAGGATTTTTTCATGTCTTACCAACTTAACTTAAAAACTTAATGGAATTCTTTGACGATGTGACAAAGTAGGTTGATGAAGGAAAGGCTGTAGATGTCACATACATGGACTTCAGTAAGGCATTTGATAAGGTTCCCCATGGCAGGCTGATGGAGAAAGTGGAGGCACATGGGGTCCAGGGTGTGCTAGCTAGATGGATAAAAAACTGGCTAAGCAACAGGAGACAGGGAGTAGTAGTGGAAGGGGGTTTCTCAAATTGGAGACCTGTGACCAGTAGCGTTCCACAGGGATCTACGCTGGGACCACTGTTGTTTGTGAGAAACGTAAATGATTCGGAGGAGGGTATAGGTGGTCTGATCAGCAAGTTTTCAGATGACACGAAGATTGGTGGAGTAGCAGATAGTGAAGGGGACTGTCAGAGACGACAGAAGAATATAGGTAGATTGGAGAATTGGGCAGATAAATGGAGCTCAATCTGGCCAAATGCGAGGTGATGCATTTCGGAAGATCTAATTCATGAGCGAACTATACAGTAAATGGAAAAGTCCTGGGGAAAATTGATGTACAGAGAGAGCTGGGTGTTCAGGTCCATTGTTCCCTGAAGGTGGCAACACAGGTCAATAGAGTGGTCAAGAAGGCATACGGCATGCTTTCCTTCATCGGACGGGGTATTGAGTACAAGAGTTGGCAGGTCATGTTAGAGTTGTATAAGACTTTGGTTCAGCCAGATTTAGAGTACTGTATACAGTTCTGGTTGCCACATTACCAAAAGGATGTGCATGTTTTGGAGATGGTGCAGAGGAGGTTCACCAGGATGTTGCCTGGTATGGAGGATGCTAGCTATGAAGAAAGGTTGAGTAGATTAGGATTATTTTCATTAGAAAGATGGAGATTGAGGGGGTCCTGATTGAGGTCTATAAAATCATGAGGGGTATAGACAGAATGGATAGCAAGAAGCTTTTTCGTAGAGTGGGGGACTCAATTACTCAGGGTAATGAGTTCAAAGTGAGAGGAGGAAAGTTTAAGGGAGATATGCGAGGAAAGTTCTTTACACAGAGGGCGGTGGGTGCCTGGAACTCGTTGCCAGCAGAGGTGGTAGATGCAGACACGTTAGTTTCTTTTAAGATGTATCTGGACAGGTACATGGATGGGCAGGGAGCAAAGGGATACAGAACCTTAGAAAATAGATGACATGTTTAGACAGAGGATCTCGATCGGCACAGGCTTAGGGGTGGAAGGGCCTGTTCCTGTGCTGTACTTTTCTTTGTTCTTTGTTCTTTGAATAAAAACACTTAAACAACCTGATCTCACAAATGGCGAAGTTTCATCAAACTTATGTAGATAAGAGACAAGCTGAGCTGAAATGAACAATTTATCCAACAGCAATGTAACCATAACTTTATAATGGCAATAAGATCAGACCCTTATTTTTGCTGTTCATTCATTTCTTTTGTTCTGAATATGCAAAGAGCCATTAATTTGCCTTTTTATCATCTCCTCATTTGCTGCTGCTTTTCTACGTTTGTATACTCTGTCCCTTCCTGTCCTACTCTAGGTATTGTTTTCAAAATAGTTGCAATGTCACCTATCCTCTAGCTTTTTAATTTTAAATATGTCCCCTTCTGAGCCCACTCAATGCCCCCAAATAAACAAAGCCCTCTCTGCAGCCTTAGTGCCTGTCCAATTGGAACAACTCTCTTCCAATCCAAGTGCCAATACGCCATGAACTGAAAACTATTACTTCAATACCAATCTTTAAGCCATGCATTTAACTCAAGGTCTTCATTTACCATGAATAGCTTGCCCCTGGCTCAGGTATTGACCCTGAGATCATTGCCTTGGAGATTCTGAATTTTTGTTTTGCTCCTAGCTGTTCAAAATCTTTCTGCTTAACCTACTTTCCATTTCTATCAATATCATTAGTTTGAATGTGGATGACAACAACTAGATTCTTTCACCTCCCTCAAGTTCCTCTCCAGCCATAAGATGTCCTCAATCCTGGCATCAGTCAGGCAACACAGCCTTTGAGACTGACACTCACAGCCACAGGGAGTAGTACCTATCCTCATAATTGAACTGTTGTCTACCATAACCCTGGTCCTATTTCCTCCACCCACCTGAATAGCTCCCTGTGCCAAGGTGCCCTTCCTGCAGTCCCTATTCTCATCCATGCAGTTTGCAAGCATCTCATGACTGGTGGACAATTGCCAACTCAATGCACATTCAATGGCATGACCATTGCTAAATCCCTATCATCATTTGGGTGTCACCAATGCTCAAATGCTAATTGGACCAACAAGAGCAGTTCATAGAAAAGGAATTGTTTGGTCAGTAACACATCTTCCAGCACCCATAAAGCATAAGCTAGGTGTGTGTTGCAATATTCTCCATTGTCATAGATGAGTTCAACTCCAACAACATGCAAGAGGCCCAACACCACACAGGACAAGTTAGACATTCATGAAAACTGAAAGAACTGTGGATGTTGAAAATCTGAAACAAAAATAGAAATTGCTGGTAAAGCTCAGCATGCCTGGCAACATCTGCAGAGAGAAGTCAGAGTTAACATTTTAGGTCTAATGACTCTTCATCAGAACATTCATGACCACCATTGCTGCTGTCATCAGTGGCAAAAATGGGTTTCATGTAAGATGCATGGCAGCAACTCTCCAAAATCCCTTGATAACAATTTCTAAACCTGTAACAGCTAGAAGAACCACAGCACTAGATGCATGGGAGCACCACTATCACCTGTAAGTTCCACACAAGGTCACATCTGACTTGAAATTATATCACTGTTCCTCATGTGTTGCTGGGTCAAACTTCTGGAATGACCTGCCTAACAGCATTGTAAGTATACACTACATTGTCTGCAGATGTTCAAGAAGTCATTTCACCATCACCTCCTTGAGGGCATGTAGGCCAAGAAAATAATGAATTACCTTGAAGGAATAAAGTAATTAGAAAAAAATGGATATTGTACAGCACAATGACAATTACCTTACTAAAATGCACTAGAAAGTAAAATATTATGAAATATCTTTATGCAATATACTTGTTTTCCTTTTGGATTCAGTATGCAGCAGATTAAATATCCACTTATACCTTCAAATTTGAAAATACTTGGTCTTAAAATTCTTAAATTACAAGAACCTTGAAACATGGACATCAATAATTGCACTTCTTGTACTTAAATCATTTTCTGCAATGCAATTTATCCTTAATTTTTTTTGCAACTTCTTCTCTTTGCTGCAACTGACACTCTTTATAAGGACTTAATGATCTGGTTTTAGGGACAATCGCAGTTCCAGGCTATGATGAAAACATCACCTTCAACAGGTTCAAAGCGCTCTGCAGTTAAAGGTCTATGGGAGTAAATTCACTCAACAAGTTTCAAGACTCACTGGAGCACACATTAAGATGTTTGATGGGGCAAAATATACAAAATATCCTATATTATTGATCAAATTTTGGAAGAGCAAGGAGTACTGTAAAGCTCCTCATGTTGACACATCAATTTGACTAGTTTTCCCATTTAGGACCTGGGTTTGGAGATGGTAATGAATATGGAAAAAGATGTTCACACTCTGAAATTGTTAAACTCAGTTTTGAGTCCTCAGGGCTGTAAAGTACCTTGGAGTAGATGGAATGTTGTTCCTCCAGTTTGCATTGAACTTTTTCTAAAGCCTTCCTCTGTGCCAACATACCTCTGCCACCAGCCCTCCAGGTAGTGGGCAAGACCCCTGTCACTAACATTACAGTCTGTCAACATCCTGTCATGCTTGGGCTCCTGTCCTGGAGAGGGCTATGTCTGAGCCATGTGATAATGTGTCCTGTGAATGAGTGACCACCTTTGAGAAGCCTTTATCCTCCATGTGCCACATCACTTTCTGTGGGCATGCTTAACTTGATCTGTGGGAGATGAAAGACACAAATTAGCACTGACAGATGTAAGTGATCTGGATCACCTACATGTAAATTATTATCTTTCAATCTCTCCTGATGGCAAGTCGCCATGCATAGAGTGTTGTGTGCCATACACTGCGTAATATCACACTCTGTCATCATCTTCCTGGGCTGCCCTATCACTCACCAACAATAATGATAAACATTGAATCCAAGTTCATCTCTCGCACTTTGTCCTCTGTGGCCCTGTAAGTGGTGATGACTGCAGAGCCAGTTCTGATTTTCTGCCTTTCCCTGATATTCAATGCTCTCCTGTCCTGTTGGGAGAAGGAAAAGAGAATCAGATCTGAGAGTGGTAGAAATGGAATTGGAGAGAAGATATTTCTGGAGGGTGACAGTTTGAGGTGGCTGTGAAGTTGCTGTAAGGTGAACGGTGAGTGAGAGTGATGAATGTCCAGCTGGGATGGTGAGGTGCTGCCTTAACAGACAGGAACTGTTGTAACTGTTGGTATGAGTCATGAGAGGTCTGTTGGTATGAGTCATGATATAGAGGACAAGATAAAGTGAGGGAGGTTGTACTTGAGGACAACATGCTCTGACCTTTTGTGCTTGAGTCCTCTTGTGGTATAACCACACTCCTATTGCTGATCTCTTCAACAACTTTTAACCATATGTCCTCCCATCGAGTCAAAACTACTTCCCTCCTTGCTCATGGGGATACGGTAATCAACAGCAAGCCACCTCACTCTTCCCGCAACCCCCCCAAACACCCCGCACCTGTAAACCTGCAGCTTACAGCAAGTCCCAAGATCTGTCAATGAATCCTGTACGGTTTTGCACCCTTGTGTCTCCATTGCAGTGGTTTCTGACTCAATCTGACCACTTCTGTCACAGATCCTGACATCTTCTCTCAAATTACTTCATCCTCAATAGACTGTAACAGGCTGTCCCTGTGAAAGCTAATTTAATTTGTTTGTGAAACCTGAGAGTCAGATGCAAACACAGTGAATGGATTAAAAAGCCACTGACAATTGCATTGCTCAAATTTCCAAGTAAGGTCCGCACTGCCAGTGGCTCAAAAAGTTGAAATCCAGCACTTGTAGTTTCGGCATTTATGTATTCCAATATCCAAGGATTGTTCTTCATTCTTTACCACACTCATTACCACTGCACTCAATACAAAAAGTTATATGTGCCACCTGTACACAGAATCCATAATAACCACAAGTTGCAATGTTGGAAGTTATATCTCTGAGATAAGCAATGTAAGATATTATAAAATTAGGGAAATGTCAGTTGTGAATGACTTATAACATTCCAAGGCACCCAATGTGCATAAGGATTACCTTAAAGTAAAAAGAAAACAATGAGCAGGCGAATATCCTGCCGCCATGAAAGTTTAAAATGCCTGCTGATGGAATGGCCTTGGGAGCTAGCTGAACAAAATTAAACAAGACAAACATTAACACGGCATGAAGGGGGTTGGGGGTGGTCATTTAGTCTCTGTTCCTTAAATCTGAAACTTCTCAAGTTTATATTGCATCCTTAATAAAAAGTGAAAACCCCACACTCAGACACAAATAGAAGCAGAATGTTCTAGAAATAGACATTTAGCCTTACAATAGACATTGAGTTGACTGTTCTCTCCTAGCTGTCTGGAAGATTTGGGATGATTTCAATGTTTTCACCAGAATTTTTGAAAGGCTAAATAAAGTATTTTGGGAATATTACAAAGAAGACCTAAAGGAGATAGTAAAAACTGCCGATGCTGGAGTTAGAGATAATACAGTGCGGAGCTGGATGAGCACAGAGGGCCCGGCAACATCAGAGGAGCAGGAAAGCTGACGCTTCGGGTCGGGACCCTTCTTCAGAAAAGGAGTGTACTTTTTGCTGATAAAAATTTGCTGTCAGGAGACATAGTCATGTGAGCATTTAACATCCATCGCTATCTGCCCTGAGCAAAACAAATGAGCCGTAAGAAGGTGACAAGGCTCAAGAGTACATGGCTGATTAGGGGCTATGCAATTCCTTAAAACTCAAAAACAGTGCAATGAGAGATCAGCCTTCAGCAAATACATTACAGCTGACTACACAGCCTGGCCAAGTTTAACTGCATGGGTCGTAACTGGTCCTCGTCTGATAGCCAGTCGTAGCTTCAGACAAGAATTACAACAATGACTTAATGTTGCGTTTGGTAGCGTAATTAAGTAAGAATCATGGGTTTCATCGCAAAAGAGCAAGGTTTTAGGTAACAATTGACCAAATGCCCTCTTTTCTGCCTTTAGTGTATTTTCTAAATACAATTGCGTTGAATTGCAAGTCAACTCGGACATTTTTGTTCATCTCACAATTACAGTACCCAAGTAAGATACTTTACATTAGAACAGTGAAAGCCTCCAAAGCACAGATGACAAGTGAATTCCTTGACACCCCCCCACGGAGAACGTAGTTGGAACCTAATGCTGTATCAAACACTGACCATTTCAGAACAATTATCTCGTACAACACTAATGACAAGCTTTTAGGGCAAGATGCATCAAACATTCAGGAATAGTTCTGTCGCAGAGATAATGGGAACTGCAGATGCTAGAGAATCTGAGATAACAAAGAGTGGAGATAACACAGTTTGGAGCTGGATGAACACAGCTGGCCAAGCAGCATCTTAGGAACACCCTCAGATTCTCCAGCATCTGCAGTTCCCATTATCTCTCATAACAAAGTGTGGAGCTGGATGAACACAACAGGCCAAGCAGCATCTTAGGAGCACAAATGCTGACATTTCGGGCCTAGACCCTTCATCAGAAAAGGGGGATGGGGAGAGGGTTCTGAAATAAATAAGGATAGAGGGGGAGGCGGATTGAAGGTGCATAGAGGGGAAAATAGGTGGAGAGGAGACAGACAAGTTAAAGGGGTGGGGATGGAGCCTGTAGAGGTGAGCATAGGTGGGGAGATAGAGAGGGGATAGGTCAGTCTGGGGAGGACGGACAGGTCAAGAGAATGGGATGAGGTTAGGATGTAGGGAATGGAGATGCGGCTTGAGGTGGGAGGAGGGGATAGCTGAGAGGAAGAACAGGTTAGGGAGGTGAGGATGAGCTGGGCTGGTTTTGGGATGCAGTGGGGGGAGGGGAGATTTTGAAGCTTGTGAAATCCACATTGATACCATTGGGCTACAGGGTTCCTAAGTGGAATATGAGTTGCTGTTGCTGCAACCTTTGGGTGGCATCATTGTGGCGCTGCAGGAGGCCCAGGATGGATAGTGCTTGGATGGGTGGTGGCTAAGTGGATGTGTAAGTGGTCAAATGAGCGTGTTGGTATGTGAATGGGTTAGTGCGTGAGCAATTGGCCGGGTTAGTGAGTGAGTAGGTTAGTGAGTGAGTGAGCAAGGAAGTAGGGTAGTAAATGAGTCACTGGGTGAATTGCTTGGTTGGACAATGAGTCAGTAGATGAGAGAGTGGATGTAAACATCCAGGGCAATAACAGATGAGGATATGTCAGAATCTCTGGTAGCTCCTGAACCACAACAGCCCTGAATGTCTCACATTTGCAATGTTTGACATCTGAAGATCCAGCCTGACATTTTCAGACACAGTGCCATGTTCCATTGTGGATAGTTCACCGTAAGCCTGGCATGGCTGCAACGATATTCATGAACCTGATGGTCATTCTGTCTTCATATCTTCATTTCTATATCAACTGAATTATACATTTTAACAACAGCTTAAAACATTAGTATGACTGGTTAAAATGGCGAGGTTTGGTGCGACAAACATGGGACAGGCTTGATGCAAATTTTAAAATGCGATTTCAAATTATGATAATAATGCATTCATAGGAACCAATCTTACCTAGATCTATGTTTCAGAAAAGAGATCTATTTATAGCCATTTCTGCACAAGTGCAGGCAAACATTCATCTGGGGAGCTGTTATAAATGAAACAAGTCTTTATGAGAATTCCACTGGCCTGAGGAAAAGCGACTATAAAGTGAATTAAAGACAGCATTTCTCCTCGACCTGTCAGTGTGAGGAGCCGTCTCTTCTTTAGGTGAAATGTTGCAAGAAGAAGCAGAGATTGAAATTTCATAGCTTGTAGACTGATGCAAGCAGGGCAATTTACTTTGTAACCAGAAATAATACATTATGTCTTTTTCAACTAAACAAAAGATTGTGGGACTGCAAGTTCCTGGGGCATCCTCAAATGTCAACATTCCTACCCAATTCACATGCTGTGAAAATTGCTATTCCCTTTATGTTATGGTACCCTTGCAATTCTTCCTAAAGACTACAAGACAAAAAGATTCCTGTCATCATTCTGTGAGTACCTAAGCCCCCGTGACATTTGGACATGTACATGGATAGGAAAGGTTGAGAGGGACATGGGTTAAACATAAAAATATGGGGCTAGTTTATTTTCAGAAACATGGACAGGTTGTGCTGTAGGCCCTGCTTCTGTGCTTATATGACTCTGTGACATCATCAGCATGGGTGGAGCTTACTGCAGGCTCCAATAGCAACCCTTCCAGAACCTTCACAACTGCAAACATAAGCAGACTACCAGAAAATCAAGGGAAAAGGTTAGCATGACACATATATACCACCATTGCATTTTATTATGAACCAATCATTTATGATATGCCACCAACTATTCTTCAGTATAGTCTACTATACACAACTGTGCAGGATCAGGACCCGCCTCATTGCCCTACCCCAGGTCCAGTGAATTCAGCATGTCATTAGGGTGAAAGCTCAAGAAAAATAAGAAGAATCATGTTCAAATGCTCTTACATTTTTCTCTCTTTGAAAGGTTTTCGGAGCTTCCAATGCAGCCTTGGCCTGCTTTTCTAAAATAAAGAGCAGCTGGATCAATCAAAATGTAATTAAAAACATGCAAGACATTCTTTGAAGCACCAAACACCATCTTCCATACAACTTTTAGAATAATGTTCTCTAGGTGCAGCCTTTATGAATCATCTTGTGCTTTAATTATTGAGTCCTGGTCCTTTTAAGTCTTAAGCTTTTGTCTTTGTCTTTGCTTCTTCCTCAAGAGTCTTTCAGTGAATTTCTTTAAATCTGTTCTTTTTCAGCTGCTGCCAAATTTATTTTCAGGCCTTTTCACTCACGGCTGCATCTTGTAGGGTAAAATGTCAATGCTGATGGTGCTCATTGTAACAGGTGAGAACTATCTCTTACACACTCTGCCTTCCCTTTCCAGTCTTGACACCATTTTTCACATAGTCTTGCACTTTTCCCTTAGGGATATATTGGAGCCTTCAGTTGTCCCTTAATAAAGCCTCCACACAAAGGCCTCTGTATTTTCTATCTGTGACTGGTTTTTTCTCATTTTTTAGCCCACACTTTCACCTCAAACAGTTCTTAAAGGCTTCTGAATGAAGGTTTGCTTTTGGAGAGCTGAATCAGGTCTTTTGTTGCTTTCACAGTTTCTGTTGTCTCTGACAATCTGCATTCACAATTCAGATGCTGACTGTTGTGTTTTGCCAAACTAGAAATTAAGCGATCTTAAAGGTGTAAAGTCATTTGCTTGTTTCTTTTTTTTCTGAGTTGTTTGGGTTTCTTCTCCTTGTGCTGGTTCTGACTGCTATAACCATGCAATATTTTCCCAGATGATCACTCCCAGTACCTTGTGGTATTTGCCAAGCTCTACTTCACTGGTCTTGCTCCCACGTTAACTCTTGTTTGCTTACAAATTTTACAACTTAATGGAAAATTTGATCTCAAAATATAATTTTCATGCTAATTGCAGATTTCTTTGTATCTTTATTGGAACTTTATCTAATTGTTACTAATTCTTTGGTTCGGCCACATTTGGAGCACTGTGTACAGTTCTGGTCGCCACATTACCAAAAGGATGTGGATGCTTTGGAGAGGGTGCAGAGGAGGTTCACCAGGATGTTGCCTGGTATGGAGGGTGCTAGCTATGAAGAGAGGTTGAATAGATTAGGATTATTTTCATTAGAAAGACGGAGATTGAGGGTGGACCTCATTGAGGTCTACAAAATCATGAGGGTGGATAGCAAAAAGCTTTTTCCCAGAGTGGGGGACTCAATTACTAGGGGTCATGAGTTCAAAGTGGGAGGAGGAAAGTTTAAGGGAGATATGCGTGGAAAGTTCTTTACACAGAGGGTGGTGGGCACCTGGAATGTGTTGCCAGCGGAGGTGGTAGACGCAGACATGTTAGCGTCTTTTAAGATATATTTGGACAGGTACATGGATGGGCAGAGAGCAAATGGACACAGACCGTTAGAAAATAGATGACAGGTTAGACAGAGGATCTTGATCGGCGCAGGCTTGGAGGGTCGAAGGGCCTGTTCCTGTGCTGTAGGTTTCTTTGTATCTTTGTTTCTAACAAGATTTAAAAAATAGCTTCTGTCTCTTACATTTCAGGTGAGTGGAATTATTTTATAAATTGCCTAGCAGCTGATCAGCATTTTCACTTCTTCACTTTCGAAAAAACAATATTTTTATTCAACAGGACAACAAAATAACAATGTAAAATGCATATTTCATTGATGGGCTGGGCTTTATTCACAATTCCACTTTTTGCTTTTCCCAAAAGGACAATATTGCAGTTTAAACCAGCCAAAGACCTATTGGAAACAGAAAGGAAATTTGGATATGGCTGATATTGTCTTCAAGAATGAAATATGATGTTAGATATTTATTTAAATTTTCCACACAAATAAGCCAAATGTCTTAGATGTTCATCAATATTGGGAAGTATGGATGAAGGGCCAAAAACTTACTGTTAAGAAAACTCCCCCGAGTTTATGGTTTATGGTTTCAAGCTTTGTTTCTGGCATCCCAACATCCTCCTGGGATGGGAAAAGACACCAAGCAAGAAGAAAACATTGCTTCATTGACCTGAAAGGCCACTCTGAGCTGCTCAGTGACACCAGCCAGAAATAAACAGCAAACATCTGCTCCCACATCGGTGGTGGAACCTTCCTCAATTGCATGAAATAACTCCACAGAGACCAATACTCTGTTACCAAGTCACCCTTCATTGATATATGCATTTTTCTTGACACTGGTCTGGCTTCCTCAGGGTCAGCTCTCAGAGTGAATAAGAACCTCTAACACTGCTGTCTTTGTCTGTCAGCCATGGTTCCCTGATTAGACCAAATTAACAACCCCAACAGCAAACTTATTTTCTATGTAGTCCACCTGCTTGACTTTGTTACAATCACTACGTCCCTCCCCCTCTAAGTCTGGGGATGTGAGCCTGTTCTTTTTCTTATAGGCTGTCCTTTTTATGCCGTGCCTTGTTCCTCTGACTCAGCCTCAGGCACAGGCAGTGTGTACTGGACTGTAGCTCGCCACTTATGCCTGGAGCATTTGGGAAGAAATTCAGCCTTTCTTCTGGCAGCGCAGGCATTGAGGTTGCAACATTCACTATGTCCATCTCAGATTCTGAGGTTTTTTTGATATTAGGTGGAGAGGCAAGACCCATGGGTTCTGGCAACCTTTCTGGCTATTCTGATGGGCTGATTTTGTTTTGTCTCTGCCCTGTTCGTGATTTTACAGTTTCAGTGCTGTCCATGTGCTTGTCCAGGACTGTCTCACCTGCCTGAACATTGTGCTTCATGGGATCTAACATTGTATTGACCATGCCTGATACCCATGCAGGGCCATTTTCATGGTTTCATCATCAAACTTCATCTGCTGAAGTAAACTGTATCTCTCGCTTAGAGGAGTCTTGTGTCTGGCACTGGGATTCCCCACGTCATTTCACACTCCCCACCACATTGCCGTGAAGATCGGATTTAACTTAGTGCAGAGTCTTCTCCCCATTAGCAACTCTGCTGGAGCTGTCCCTCTAGTTGCACGACGGGGGATCTGATAATCAAATTGAAACCAGGGAGTTTGGTATCCAGTGAAGCTGTTGGCTGTTTTTTCAACCTGACTTCAAAGGTTGGACTGCTTTTTCCATCAGAATAGTGAACAATGGATGATATGGAGCTGTTCTTATGTAGAACATAGAACATAGAAAAGTACAGCACAGTACAGGCCCTTCGGCCCACGATGTTGAGCCGTGGAATAATCCTAATCCAAAAATAAAATAACCTAGCCCACATTCCCCTCAATTCACTGCTGTCCATGTGCATGTCCAGCAGTTGCTTAAATGTCACTAATGACTCTGCTTCCACAACTACCACTGGAAAACTATTCCATGCGCTCACCACTCTCTGGGTGAAGAACCTCCCTCTGATGTCTCCTCCATACCATCCCCTTAACACCTTAAAACTATGACCCCTTGTGGCAGTCAATCCTGCCATGGGGAAACGTCTCTGGCTATCGACTCTATCCATACCTCTCATTACCTTGTACACCTCGATCAGGTCACCTCTCTTCCTCCTTCTCTCCAGAGAGAAAAGTCCGAGCTCAGTCAATGTCTCCTCATAAGACAAGCCCTCCAGTCCAGGCAGCATCCTGGTAAACCTCCTTTGCACCCTCTCCAAAGCCTCCACATCTTTCCTGTAATAAGGCGACCAGAACTGGACACAATATTCGAAGTGTGGTCTCACCAGGGTTTTGTAGAGCTGCAGCATAACCTCGCGGCTCTTAAACTTGATCCCCCGTTAATGAAAGCCAAAACACCACATACTTTCTTAACAACCTTATCCATCTGAGTGGCAACTTTTAGGGAGCTATGCACTTGAACACCAAGATCCCGCTGTTCCTCCATACTGCCGAGAATCCTGCCTTTAATCCTATATTCAGCATTTAAGTTCGACCTTCTAAAATGCATCACTTGGCATTTATCCAGGTTGAACTCCATCTGCCATTTCTCAGCCCAGCTCTGCATTCTATCAATGTCTCGCTGAAGCCTGCAATAGCCCTCGATACTATCAACGGCAACTCCAACCTTTGTGTCATCAGCAAACATACTAAGCCACCCCTCAACCTCCTCATCCAAGTCATTTATAAAAACTACAAAGAACAGAGGCCCAAGAACAGACCCCTGCGGGACACCACTCAGCACTGACCTCCAGGCAGAATACTTACCATCTACAACCACTCTCTGCCTCCTGTCAGCCAACCAATTCTGAATCCAGACAGCCAAATCACCCTGTATCCCATACCTCCTGATTTTATGAATGAGCCCGCCGTGGGGAACCTTATCAAATGCCTTGCTGAAGTCCATGTACACCACATCCATTGCTCGACCCTCGTCAAACTGTCTCATGACTTCCTCAAAGAACTCAATAAGATTTGTAAGGCATGACCTGCCCCTCACAAAGCCATGCTGACTCCCTTTAATCACGCTATAATTTTCCAAATAGTCATAAATCCTAACCCTCAGAATTCTTTCCAAAACCTTGCTGACCACAGACGTAAGACTGACTGGTTTGTAATTTCCAGGGATTTCCCTATTCCTTTTCTTGAAAAGAGGAACAACATTTGCCTCGCTCCAATCTTCAGCTATCACTCTCGTGGAGAGTGAGGAAGCAAAGATCTTCGCCAGCGACTTAGCAACCTCCTTTCTCTCTTCCCGGAGCAACCTAGGATAAATCTGGTCTGGCCCTGGGGACTTATCAATCTTAATGTTTGCCAAAATTTCCAGCACATCAACTTCCTCAATCTCAAACTGTTCAAGCCCGTTTTCCTGCTCCTCAAAGTTCGCATTCACAACAAGATCCCTTTCCTTAGTGAAAACCGAAGCAAAAAACTCATTTAGGGCTTCCCCTATCTGCTCAGACTCCACGCACAAGTTCCCTACGCTATCCCTGATCGGCCCTACCTTCTCCCTGATCATTCTCTTATTCCTCACATATGAGTAAAATGCCTTTGGGTTCTCCCTAATCCTTCCTGCCAAGCCTTTTTTGTGCCCCTTCCTGGCCCTCCTCAGTCCACTTTTGAGCTCCTTCCGAGCAAGCCTGTAATCCTCTAAAACTGTGCTAGACCTTTGCTTCCTCCACCTTACGTAAGCTGCCTTTTTCTTTTTGATGTGAAGCACCTCTGTTCCCGTCATCCAAGGCTCCTTAATCTTACCCCTTCTTACCTGTCTCAGAGGAACAAATTTATACATCACTCGCAACAACTGCTCCTTAAACAGCCTCCACATGTCTGCTGTGCCCTTTCTGTGGAACAATATGTCAAATGCCGTTTGATTTTTGGAAATACTTGTATTTCCCACTTGTAAATGATGGACCGTTGTCTGTGACCAACATTTCCAGAATTTGTCACATGAACTCTATGCACATTCAATCACTTTGAGTGGCCATCCACAATGAGTATGAACTCATAAAAGGGCAAGCAAAGTCAATGTGTAACCAAGTCCAGGGTTTATCTGCCATTCCTACGAATGTGGGGGAGCTGCTGGTGCTAATTTTTGTTCTTGTTGGCACTCCCGGCATTGCCCCACAAATGTGGCTATGCCTGGTTGCAATCCTGGCCACCAGTCATAACTTCTTGCCAACACCTTCATTTTGGGCACTCTGGACAACCCTGCTGGCGTTCAGCCAGTACCTGACAGTGGCCTTTGCTCGGGATAATCACTCTTGCTCCTCTGCAGTGAGCTGGTCCCATCAGGTCCAGAAAAGTTTCAGTTCTAGTTGTGATGGCCCTTTTGTTGCCCTCATCACCGTCAACTGTTTTAGTTTTGCCAGGACAGGATATTTATGCATCCACAGTTTGGTATTGCAAGCCGTGACTGGAAGGGTATCCACATGTCTGCTGTGATCAGGGAGAAGGTAGGGCCGATCAGGGTTTGCATAGGGAACTTGTGCGTGGGAAGGCTGACGTTTTGGGCCTGGACACTTCTTCAAAAAATGCTTGGCCTTCCTGCTCCTCTGATGCTGTTCGGCCTGCTGTGTTTATCCAGCTCTACACCTCCATAAATGTATTGGTGGACCGCCAAACCTTCACTCACTATCTGAGCATATTTGTGCCCTGCATCATCCAAAGCCTGCGAAGCATATGCCATTGGGCATTCCTCTCCATTGGGCTATCTGTAAGTCAATACTACGCTGATACCGTATGGGGAGGCATCACATGACATCATCAGGTCTCACTTGGGATCATAGTGTGCCAACAGATTAGATGATGATAGCTGTCTCTTCACTTGCCTAAAGGCTATGTCTTGGCTACGAGACCATTTACAAAAGTGAGCCTTTTTCAATAGCAGGTGTAAGGGTGCCAGGATGGAGCCAGGTTATGTATGAACTTTCCATAATAATTCACCAATCTAAGCTCTGGTACAGACCTGAGAGCCAGGGCATACTTGATTGCCCTCACGTTATCTTCCAGCAGGTGTAACCTGATCATGTCAACTCAATGGCCAAGTAGGTCACCTGGGGTGGAGACAAAAAGACTTGCAGATGCTGGAATGCAAGGTAGACAAGCAGGAGGCTGGAAGAGCACAGCAAGCCAGGCAACATCTGGAGAAAAGGGATAGTCAATGTTTCAGGCATTAGCCTTCTTTGGGACTGGATGTGTGGGTAGGGGGAGCTGCAGATAAAGAGAGCGGGAAAATTTGGAGGTGGAATCATGGTGATACTGGTAGTAGGTATGACCTGGTTGGTCGATGGGAAAGGTGAATCCAGCTGGTGGCTGATCAGAAGGTGAAATGGAAGGGAGGAGGTGGGGCTGGTAAGGGAGCTGGGGTTGGGTGGGAAGGTTATTGAAATTGGAGAATTCAATGTTGAGTCTTCCAGGCTGTAGGATGCCCAGGCAGAAGGTAATGTGTTGTTCTTCAAATTTATGTTCTGAGTTGTTGCAACACTGCAGGAGGCTGAGGACAGATGTGTCAGAGGGGAGGTAAGGGGTATGAGTTGAAATGGACTGAGACCAGGTGGTTAGGTTGGCCATTACGGGCCAGACAAAAGTGCTTGGTGTAACAGTCACCTAGTCTATGTTTGGTCTTACTGACGTGGAGAATACCACATCAGGACTACGGGATGCAACATGCTAGGTTGGAGGAGACACAGGTGAAGCTCTGCCTCAATTGTTTAGGGGCCTGAATGGAGGTGAAGGAGCGGGTGTATGGGCATCCTTTACAGTTACAGGGGAAGGTACCGGGCGGGTTAGAGTGGTTGCTGTGGAGTGTGGCGTGAACTAAGGAGTAGCAACAGGAATGGTCCTTACGGAAGGCAGGGAGGGGTGGTGAGTGGAAGATGTTCCAGTTGATGGGGTCTAATTGGAATTGGCAAAAGTGTTTGAGGATGGTACGTTGGATGAGGAGGCTTGTGGGGTGGAAAGTGAGAACAAGGGGGACCCTATATTTATTATGTTTGGAAGTGGGGGATGGTTAAGAGCTGTGGAACAGGGAATGGATGAGGCGTGGTGGTGGGCTGTCTGGATGACAGAGGGGAGTAAAAAGGTTTGCTCGATTAAGGTGGATATGCAGGATGCTTGGGAATGGAATGTCTTCTCCTCAGAGGAGACGTGTCTGGAATACACGTTTCCCTCCTAAGGCATGAGGCTGCTTTGGAGAAACGTGTAAGGACCATGTCCAAGTTGTCTCAGTGCTCTTTATTGGTTTTCCTTGTTTTAGCACATCATCCAGGTAAATGGCGACCTAGGTAAAATAGCAGAGGCTGATGATTTCCCAAATGGCAGTCTCATATATTTGTACAAAACTTCATGGGTATTGGCTTTTAGAAATCTCTGGGAATTCCCCTCTAACTGCAATTTCAGGTACGCATGGCTCACGTCCAGCGTTGTGAAGGGCAGACCTGCACACACCAACTCTGTGTATTAATGCTCTATGTGAGAGATTTATCCAGCTACAAGAAGGGTTTACCATTTGTTTAAAATTCCCACAAAGGCAAACGGACCCTTTGGGCTTCACATTCTGTTTAACCAGTACTGTCCATTCCAAAAGCTATGTTTGATGATTCCTTTGATTGCAGTCGTCTGATTTCTTCCTCTACACTTGCCTATAAGGCAAATGTCACTGGATGGGCCTTGCAGAATCATGGAATTGCTTTCTGGTCAATATGCGATGTGGCCTTGGTCCGTTTGACAGTCCCCGGGCCTTGCTGAATAACTTCTTAACTAAGACTTTACCCAGGCAGCCATTTTCTAATTGTAAAATGTCAAGCCTGCCGAGGTGAATTTTTCCCAACCAGTTTCACCCCATTAGGATTGGGGCTGAGACTTTTACTACAATCAGTGATAATGGAATCAGATGCTTCTCATATGAGACCAGAACCAAAGATATATCCGTAATCTGTTGAGGTTCCCCAGTGTAGGTTCTTAGCCTAGCCGAGGTCTTGCACAAACCTAAGTGTTGGAGTCCAGAAATTCCTTAAAGATTGGTTCTGCAATCACTGATTCAGCCGCATCAGTATCAATCTCCTTTAGAACCAAGTGACCATTTGACCAGATGTTTATTTTGATTGGTTCCAATTTGGATTTTGCTAAACAATTTAATATTTCCGAACTAGCTGTAGATAGATTTTCCAGGGTGTGCACTCTCCTGGAAACTGACCTATGAGTTCTCTTACTCAATTCAGACCAAGTGTGGCTCCTTGCTGTCTCGAGTCCACATATCAGCAGCAATTACAATGGCTTGTTGGGCTGAATCTTGAAAGAAGTGTTAACGATTTAGCCCAGGGCTGGCTGTGTTTTGAGGTTTTGTTGTGGGCTGACCTAGAATCCCTCTGTCCAGTATATGTCCTGAGTGAGGCTATGCAACTGCCTTCGCTCTAGTGGTGTCCCCAAGCTTAGTTGTCCTGGTGAGAGCATCCACTGCTGTCGGCATACCCTGTAACTCATCTGCTCCATTTGACTCATCTTCTAATGGCAAAGGTAGTTGCAGTGTCTGTTTGAAGTCCAGTTCGATTTCAACTAGTAATTTCAACTAGTCACTTTACATGGTTACATCATTAATCCCACTCTAATTGAATAACTCCTCAGAATCTGGTATCCTGTTACCAAGTCATCTTTTCTCTTCATATGCATCATACTTGACACTGGTCAGGCTTCCTCAGAGTTCCTTAGAATGAACAGAACCTCTGACATTCCTGTTTATATATGTCAGCCAAAGCTCCCTGATTAGGACCAGGTTAACAGCCCCTGTCAGGGAACACAAATTCTATGATGTCCATCTGCTAACCTCATTACAATCGATAAATAGTGAAGTTCCCTATTACCATAGGCTAGATCTCAGCACCTTTTGTGTACCAACTATTGACAGAATTTTAATGGAAACAATCAGGGCCTATCCTTAATAGCAACACTGAAGATCTTCCAACTTGAGCTGGAGATTCCTGCGTCAGTTGTATGTTTGATGTCAGGATCAATTCTGGATCAGGTGCTAAGAAGTGATCATGAAAGGATGTCAAATGGATCTTCTTTTATCTAACTAAATATGAAGCCACCTCCTAGACTCACACACAATTGAGAAAATCAAGTCACTGGGACAGAAGGACATCATTGAGGCCTAAAGACCTCAATGGTGGGGCTCTTAATCAGCATTGTAGAAAAAAAGGTGCACACTTGGCCATCCCATCAATGTCGAGATGGTGACAGTGGTGACCAGCTTCTGTTTAATTTTGACATTCAGCCTCAGAGAGCGAATCATCATCTGGAAGATCCAGGTGACATTATCTTCGGAATTAGTCCATTGTGGATCTACTTGTCAACACTTCACTACAGCAGGGTAACATCTGCACTGGTAATCTGTCTTTGGGTAACATTGCTCAGAAGCAGGAATGCTTTGCATCAGTGAAACAATGCACAGTAAGCCAACCATGATTCCAGATCCGAAGCTTCCATCCCTTCACCACCACCCCATGTAAGGGGTCCGTAGAATTTAGACTTTTACTTCTGAATCTGGATCAAAGTGAGGCATTGTTGCCACCAGTAGTCAGAACACAATCCTGATTTATTCCAAAACTTTGACTTGGATCAAATGGAAACCATTATCCTGGATATTCCATAATGGCTATTTATGAATTATCATATTCAAGTCTGTTTGGCCAATTGTATGAGGACTGAAACCTACTGAGTTCTTGGCACCCTATCTTAATGGATGGGAGATCCCACAGTTTATATCACAAATATTGCTTGCTATGTGGCATGGTATGGTTGTTTGTGTTCACCTAAGCCACAAAAGGTCCCTGGTTCAATACAGAGCAGAAAAATAAAGGTACTGGTCCTACCTTTAACTTAAACATCAAGTTAAATATTGTTTAAACATTTTATATTCATTCTGAAAATGCTGAGCCAGTTCTTATTGTTCATTCCTAATTGCCCTTGAGAAAGAGATGGTCAAGGATGGCACTGTGGTTAGCATTGCTGCCTCACAGTGCTAGGGACCCGGGTTCAATTGCACCCTCAGGCAACTATCTGGGTAGAGTTTGTACATTCTCCCCATGTCTCCGTGAGTTTTCTCTGGGTGCTCTGGTTTCCTCCCCCAGTCCAAAGATGTGCAGGCTGGGTGGATTGGCTGTGCTAAATTGCCCATAGTGTTCAGGGATATGTAGATTAGGTGGGTTATAGGGGTATGGGTCTGAGTGGGATGCTCTGAGCGTCAGTGTGGACTTGTTGGGTCAAAGGACCTGTTCCCACAATGTAGGGATTCTATAAATTCAGCTGCCTTCTTGAATCATTGCAGTCCATGTGTTGTAAGTAGATACACAATGCTGTTACGGTGGAAATTCCAGGATTTTGACTCGATATCTGTGAAGTATTTCCAAGTCAGGATGGTTAGTGGCATGGAGGAGAACTGCAGGTGGTGGGGTTTCCATGTGTTTAATGCCCTTGTCTTTCTAGATGGAAGTGGTCATGAATTTGGAAGGTATTTTGGTAAACAAATTCAGTGCATTTTGTTAAAAGTACACACTGCTACTAAGCATCGGTGGAGGATGGAGTGGGCTGCTTTGTCCTGGATGGTGTTATTCTTCTTGAGTGTTGTTGAACTGTACTGTTCCAGGCAAATGACGTATATTCCATCACTCTTCTGACTTGAGTTTTGTGGATGGCGGATAGATATTGGCAGTCAGGATTGAGCTACTTGTTACGATGTTCCTAGCCTTTGACCTGCACTTGTAACCATTGTATTTATATCATGAGTTCAGTTGAGTTTCTGGTTGATGCTAACCCTCCGGTATGTTGATAACAGAGATTTAGTGATAGTAATGCCATTGAATGTCAAGGAGCAGTGGTTAGATTATCTTTTATTGGAAATAGTCATTACCTGACGTGTGTGGTGCAAATGCTTTGTGCCATTTGCTAGCCCAAACCTGAATTTTCTGAAGAAGGGCCTAGGCCCGAAACATCAGCCTTCCTGCTCCTCTGATATTGCTTGGCCTGCTGTGTTCATCCAGCTATACACCTTGTTATCTCTATTGTCCACAATGTGCTGCATTTGTACTTGGCAAATTTGTGATGGTTCTGAACAATGTGCATTCATCAGCGAGCACCCCAATTCTGACTTTATGATGGAGGAAAGATCATTGATGAAGCAGCTACAGATGGTTGAGCCTAGAACACTACACTGAATATCTCCTGCTGAAATGTTCTGGAGCTGAGATGACTGACATCAAACAACCTCAATCATCTTCCTATGTACCAGACATGACTTCAACCAGAGAAGAGATCATCCCCAATTCCCACTGGAAATCAGAAACAAAAACAGAAATTGCTAGGAAAACTTGATAACAAAGTGTAGAGCTGGATGAACACAGCAGGCCAAGCAGCATCTTAAGAGCACAAAAGCTGCTTTTCTGATGAAGGTTCTAGGCCTGAAATGTCAGCTTTTGTGCTCCTAAGATGCTGCTTGGTCTGCTGTGTTTATCCAGTTCCACACTTTGTTATCTCGGACTCTCCAACATCTGCAGTTCCCATTATCTTTATGTCAGATTGTTACTTGATTAGTTGTGAGACAACTCTCCCAATTTTGGCAGTAGTCCCCAGAGATTAGCAAGAAGGATTTTGCAGAATCGACAGGGGTGTTTCTGCCATTGCTGTTTTCATTGCCTAGGTTGATGCCAGGTGTTCCATCCAATTTCATTCTTTCTTTGAGAATAATGCAACTGAATGAATTGTTCTCCCATTTCAGAGGACAGTTAAGAGTCAACCACTTTGCTGTGCATCTGGAGCCACATTCAGACCAGACAAGGGAAGGATGGCAGATTTCCTTCCCTAAAGGAATTTAATGAATCTGATTGGTTTTCTAACAATCAATAATGCTTTCATGGTCACTTTTAGACCAGTTTACTCTTGAGATTTTTAAGTTTAAATTTCAACTGCCATGGTGGAATAATAAGCCACATCCCCAAAGCATTAACCCAGGTCTTTGGTTACTGCCTAGCCATATTGTTGCTATTACACAAACTCGACCTCAACTCCTGGAGTTGCCTATTAGATCATTAGATCACTAGAAAAAAAATCATTGTAATATATTTCTCACTGTCTTGCATGCTAAAAGTGCTTAAGGAATGTGAAGGTAAAGTAAACCCAGGCAACAGTGACCTTAATATGATAGAATTAGATTAGATTCCCTACAGTGTGGAAACAGGCCCTGTGGCCCAACAAGTCCACACCGCCCCTTGCAGCATCCCACCCAGACCCATCCCCCTACAACCCACACAACCCTGAACATTAAGGGCAATTTAGCATGGTCAATCCACCTAGCCTGCACATCTTTGGACGGTGGGAGGAAACCAGAGCACCCAGAGGAAACCCACGCAGACATGGGGAGAACGTGCAAACTCCACACAGACAGGAACCCAAGGTTGGAATTGAACCTGGGTCCCTGGTGCTGTGTGGCTGCAGTGCTGACCACTGAGCCAACCTGCAGTTTGAGAGGAATAAGTTGGAATCAGAAGTAACAGTGTTGCAATTGAGTAAAAGTTACTACAAAGACATGAAGTAGAAAGTTGACCAGAGTTGATTGGAAGGGGAGCATAGCAAGAAAGACAATGAGGCGATGGTAGGAGGGTAATTCTGGGGGTAATTTGGAAGGCACAAAAGAAATTCATCCCAAGGGTAAAGAAGCATATTACAGGGAAGATCAGGCGACTATGGAGGACAAGGAAAGTCAGGGACATTGTAAAAGCAAAAGAAAAAAGCTAACAATGTGGTAGAGATTAATAGAAAATCAAAGGATTGGAAAGCATTTAAAATCAGCAGAGGATAACAAAAAAAAACAATAAACAGGGACAAGGTGAAAGGTAAGCAAGCTGGTAATATTAAAGAAGATTGAAAGAATTTTTCTAGATGTATAAAATTTAAGAGAGAAGCAAGAGTGGACATTAGACTACTGCAAAGTGGTAATAGGAAACAAAGAAATTGTAGATGAACTGAATAGGTACTTTGCATCAGTTTTCATAGTGGAAAATACCAGCAGCATACCAAAATTTCTAGAGAGCCAGGGGGCAGAGATAAATGTAATGGCCATCACTTAGGAAGCTGGAGAAGCTGAAAGGTCTAAAAGTGGGTAAATCACCTGGACAAGATGGACTACATGACTGAGTTCTGAAGGTGCTAGTTGAAGAGATTTTAGGGGCGTTCGGTGAACTTTCAGGAATCACTCATGTCAGGGAGCATCCCAGAGGGCTGGAAAATTAACCAAACGTAGTACTCCTATTTAAGAAGAAAGTGAGACAAAAGGCCAGAAACTATAGGCCAGCTAACCTGACCTTGGTAGTTGGTAAGATTTTTAGAGTCCATTATTAAGGATCAGATTATGGAGTACTTGGAAGTCTGTGGTAAAATAGGGCGGAGGTGGCACAGCTGCATCATGGGGAGGTCAGGCCTGACAAATCTATTAAAATTATTTGATGAGGTAATTAGTAAGTTAAGCAAAAGGGGTGCCAGTGGACATGATATATTTGGATTTCCAGAAGGCCTTCGACAAGGTGTCACACAGGAAGCTGCTAAATTATATAGGAGCCTGTGGTGTTGGGGATAAGATACTAGCATGGAGAGAGAATTGGCTGACTGGCAGCCTGTAGGCAGTGGGAATAAAGGGGCCTTTTTCAGAATGGAAGCCTGTGTCTAGTGGAGTACCAGAGGGTCAGTGTTGGGACCACAACTATTCATGTTATACATCAATGATATGAATGAAAGAATTGAGGCCATGTTGTTAAGTTTGCAGATGACACAAAGTTAGGAGGAGAGAGTACAAATGTTGCAGAAGGACTTGCACAGGCCAGGAGAGTAGGCAAATAAGTGGCAGATGGAATATAATGCGGGAAAATGTGTGGTCATGTACCTTGGTAGGAAGAATAGAGGCATAGATTATTGTTTAAATTTGGAAAGGCTTTGGAAATCTGAATCACCAAATGAATTGACAGTCCTGGTTTAGAATTCTTTTAAGGTTAACACAAAGTTTCAGTTGGCAGTTAGAAGGATAAATGTAATGTTAGCATTCATTTCAAGAGGGCCAGAATACAATAGCAAAAATATATGGCTGAGTCTGTATAAGGCTCTGATTAGACCACATTTGGAATATTATGAACAGTTTTTGTCCCCATATCTAAGGAATGATATTCTGCATTGGCGAGGATCCAGAGGAGATTGTATCTCACCAACTTGGTTGAGATTTTTACAAAAGTAACCATGAGGGTTGATGAAGATAGAGCATTAGATGTGTTCTATATGGACTTCAGTAACGCATTCTACAACGTTACTCATGGTAGACTGGTAAGCAAGGTTAGATGACATGGGATACAGGGAGAATTAGCCATTTGGATGCAGACTGGCCCAAAGGTAGAAGATAGAGGGTAGTGGTGGAGAGTTGTTTTTCAGACTGGAGGCCCATGACCAGTGGTGTGCCACAAGGATCAGTGCTGGGCCCACTGCTTTTTGTCATTTATGTAGATGGCTTGGATGTGAACATATGAGGTAAGTTTGCAGATGGCAACAAAATTGGAAGCGTGGTGGACAGAGAAGAAGATTACCTTAGAGTACAACAGGACCTAGATCAGACGGGCCAAAAGGCTGAGGAGAGATGGATGGAGTTTAATTTAGATAAATGTGAGGTGCCGGATAGTGAAGAAGGTGTTTGGTATTCTTGCCTTTATTGGCAAAAACTCAATATGCCAGATTTTTGCTCACCTACTTAGAGTCTACAGTCTAGACTCTACAGTCATAGAGTCATTGGAGCTGGGAGTATAGGAGTTGGGAGGTCACGTTGCGGCTTTACAGGACATTGGTTAGGCTACTTTTGGAATACTGTGTGCAGTTCTGGTCTCTCTCCTATAGGAAGGATGTTGTGAAACATGAAAGGGTTCAGAAAAGATTTACAAGGATGTTGCCAGGTTTGGAGAATATGCGCTATAGGGCCAGGTTGAACAGGTTATAGTTCCCGGAGATTCAGAGGCTGAGGGGTGACCTTATAGAGATTTATAAAATCATGAGGGGCATAGATAGGGTACATAGACAAGGTTTTTTCCCCAGGGTGAGATAGTCCAAAACTAGAGGGCATAGGTTTAAGGTGAGAGGAAAAGATTTAAAAGGGACCTGACAGTCAACTTTTTCATGCAGAGGGTGGTGCATATGTGGAATGAGCTGCCAGAGAAAATGGTGGAAGCTGGTTAAGTAACAATATTGTAAGGTCTCTGAATTGGGTAGGTAAAAAAAATGATTTAGAGGGATATGAGCCAAATGCTGGCAAATGGGACTAAATTAATTTAGGATATCTGATTGGCTCAGGTGAGTTGAACTGTAGGGTCTGTTTCCATGCCAAACAACTCCAATGACTCTATGACTGTAGAGTCTAGACTGTAGGTGAGCAAAAAGTTGGCAAATTGAGTTTTTTGTGGGAAAATGTCAACTAATTCATCTTGGAAGATAGAATAAAGAAAGCATATTATTTAAATGGAGAAAAAACACAGAGCACAGCAATGCAAAGGAATTTGATGGCATTTGTGCACAAAATACAGAAAGCTAGCACACAGAAAGACTAATGGAATATTGTACCTTACTTCAAGCGGGTTGGAGTCTAAGAGCAAAGAATTCTTACTCACCTATACAAGGTCCTAATACAAACATACCTGTCGTACTGTGAACAAATCTGATCCACTTATTAAAAGGAAGATTTCATATAATTAGAGGAAATTCACAGAAAGTTTACAAAGATAACCCCATGTATGGAGGGATTATTTTATGAGCAAAGGATAAAAGTTTGGGACTCTACTCTTTGTAGTTTAGAAGAATGAGAGGTGATCTCATTGAAAAATGTAAGGGGCCTACCTAGTAAATGATGAGAGGCTATTTCCCGTTATGGGAGAGTCTTGGACCAGAGGCACAGTCTCAGAATTAAGGGACGACAAGTTACGGCTCAGTTGAGAAGGAATTTATTCTCTCAGAGGGTTGTGAATTTTTGGAACTCCTTGCCACAGAGAGCTGTCATGACAGAGTCCTTGTGTATATTTAAAGCTGAGATAGACAGATTCTCAATCAGTCGTGGAATGAAATTTTACGGGGAAAAGGAGATAATGTGAACATAAAGATGTCAGGTCAGCCAATGCCTATTGACTGGCAGAGCAGAGTCTAGGGACCACATGGCCAACCCAGTTTCTATTTCTTATGGTCTTACAGAAAGAGAGTGTTATTGTTTGTGGGAGATGGAAATCAGAGTTCATAGTTAAGGTGATTAGAAAAGGAAGCACTTCTTGGGAGTGAAGTGGAGGCACATTTCAGTTGAGGATACCAATATGACTGAGGAATGTACTGTGTTTGAAGTAGATTGGAGTACATCCTTTAACTATGTGCGTTTATCCAGTTTGTATATTCAAACATTTATTTGTCTTCCAGCTACAATTGCAAAAATCAGTGAACCTGACTATGTGGAATTAGCTGACCTATAAAGACTCTGACAGGAGCTCGCAGGCGGCTCATCTTTCTCAAACTTAATGAGTTGACAATCCAGAATGTAAAAGACAGCTGAATTCCAAGTTAACTCACCATATTCTGGACACCAGCATTTCGTTTGATATGCTTTTCTTTTAGGTTCCAACTACAGCTAAGTATATGATTGATTATAGTTTACGCAGATCCCAGCAGAGTTGCTGAACGTTATTACATGATTAGGAGTTCTCGTGAATAGTATTCTTGACTCTGAATCAGAATCTCAGGGTTCAAGTTCAATTCTAACACTTGTTAACCATGGAAGGAGCACTCATGATGCAGTTAAACAGTTGATAATATTTTCACCAAGCCCATGACTGGGGATAAAAATGGGAAGATATTCATGGTCAGCCATCCTTGATGTGGGTTACTGTCTTTCAATCTGGACCTGTTTATTTCTCTCAATCAAGGAGAAATGCCTCTAGTTCTCTATGGTATGTGGTTAATCATGAGTGGACAAGGTTGTCATGAATCAGTAAAGGAAGGGCTCAGTGCTACTGATAACCTAATTCACTGACACTTAGTTTGGGTTCTGCTGAAACAATTCCACTCCTGGCCTCATTGCAGCCTTGCTGCAAAAATGAACAAGCGAAGTAAAATACGAGTGACAGCCCTTGACATCAAGACTGCATGCAACCTCCCGAATTTTGTTGATTTTGTATGTTTGAATCAAGTCTGTAATGAGGCCAGGCCCTGGCAGAAACCAAACTGAGCGTCACTGAGCAGGTTACTCCTGAGCAAGTGTTGCTTGGTAGAATTATTGATCACGCCTTCATCACTTTACTGTTAATTGAGTGTAGACTGATTGGGCAGTAATTGGTCAGGTTGAATTTATCCTGCTCTTTGTGTGCAAGATATACCTGGACAATTTTCCACATTGATGTGTAGATGGCAATGTTGCAGTTGTACTAAAGTAGCATGGCTGGAGGAGTGACAAGTTCTGGACCACAGGGCTTCAGCATTATTTCCAGAAGGTTATCAGACCCCTCAGCCTTTGTACTATGCAGTGTCTCCAACCACTCCTTGCTATCACAAGAAGTAAACTGACTTGGCTGAAGACTGGTATTTGAATTGCTGAGCCCAAATGGAGGATGCTAAGATGGATCATCCACTTCTTGCTGAAAGATTGCGATGAATGTTTCAGCCTTATCTCTTGTACTTTTGTGCTGGGCTTTTTCAGTGAAATATTTAATTGTCTGCCACCGTTCACAACTGGTGGTGGCAGGATTGTGGAGGTTAGACCCAATCAGTTTATTGTGGGTTCGCTTATCTCTGCTTATTGCTTACTGCTTATGCTGTTTGGAATCCAAGTAGTCCTGTCTGGGTAGCTTCACCAGACTGACATTTCTTTTTAAAATTGAATTTTAAAATGTATGCCTGGTGCTGCTTCGAGCATAACCTCCTGCACTCTCTAACAAACTAGGGTTGATTCCCTGGCTTGGTGGTTATGGTGGAGTAGGGGATATTCTCAGCCATGAGGTTACAGATTGTGTTGGAATACAATTCTGGTGCTGCTGATGGCCAACAGTGCCTCATGGATGCCTAGCCTTGTGTTGCTAGGTCTGTTCAAAGTCTGTTTCATTTAGCACAGTGACATTGCCATGAAGGATGGTATTCTCACTGTGAAGGTGAGACTTCATTTCCACAAGGCCTGTGTGGTGGTCACTCTAACCAATACTCATGGGTAGCAACAGATTGGTGAAGATGAAGTCAAGTATGTTTCTCCCCTCACTACCTGTAGGTAGTGTAACAGCTATATCCTTTAGGACCAGACCAGCTCAATCAGTAGTACTGCTACTGCACTTGTGCTTCTTCTAAATTTTGTTCAACGTATAGGAGTACTAATTCATCAGCTGAAGGAGGACAATACATGGTAATCAGCAGAGGGTATCCTTAACTTGAAACCATGAGACCTCATGGGTCCAGAGTCAATGTTGAAGACTCCTAGGACAACCCACTCCCAACTATATACCATGGTGCTGCCACCACTGCTAGGTCTGTCCTATTGATGGGACAGGACCTATCCAGGGATAGTGATCGTGTTTTCTGTAGGATATGATTCCATGAGTCTGTCTATGTTGTTTAACCGGTCTGTGAGACAACTGTGCAAAATTTGACACAAGCACTTTGATGTTATTAAGGGCTTTGCCGGGTTGACAGGGCTGTTTTTTCCATTGTCGTTTGATACAGCTGAATGGCTTACTCAGCTATTTCAGAAGCAACCACATTGCTGTGTTACGGTCTACTGCTCTGGAGTCACATGTAGGCCAGATCAGGTGAGAGTCACAGACATCAGTGAGCCAGATGTGTTCTTTACAACAATCTAATCTGTGGTTTTATGGACTTCAATAGCTCTGAACGTGAAGAGTCTACCTCCAAGAGCTGCCAGCCATTTTTCATGCCTAAGAAGTGCAACCAGGAGCAATGATCACTGCTGGAAGTATATCAGTTTCCAGAGCTGATATACTCTGGATAAGCCAAATTGGCTAAGTTTGTCAATCAGGCAGAAAGGCTGCAGAGACTGAAGGATAGATTGAAATGGATAGAAAGGACTATTTCAGTAAAGATGTCCATGGCCATCAGAGTCTCCACTCATTGAAGCACAGGGTATTTGATCAGGCAGGACACTTCCATTCATTTGGAATGGGTGGCTTCCCTTGTATAGTGTATGGGGCCCCCTTGATAGCAGTGGCCATTAGGTGGCCATTGAAGATCTTAGTTTGTGTCTGAGCAGAAATCTCCCACTCCTGACTTGGAGCAGAATGAGGACAGCGACAGATTCGCTAACATGTGCCTTCCCATCAAATTCCATCAACCTGCCTCAGTGCCCCCTGTCCCCTTTCCTCACAACCAAAGTGGGACCAGGATTTGGAACTCTTCCGCAAGTGACAACTGATACCAGATCCATTGCTTATCTACAGTCCAAGAGTGATCAGCTTTTGGTCACTAACTATATTCCTGAGTATGAGTCAAAAACAAAGATTTAGTAAAGAAAGTTTCCAGCGACCTGCCAAGCCCATAAACCATCATGTTCCCACGCCAACATTTTTGTCTTCATTTAGAATCTTAACACCTCTTACCATGTCCTTTATCCATCCCCACACTCCAAGTCCTGCATGTCATGGGCTGCTCATAGCACAGCTTTTTCACCTATTTATGGTCCTATTATCAACTTTGCTTTTTCTCTGGCTCACTATTAGACAATGGGATCCCTTTCTGCACCAAACTGCTGTTTTCTGTCTCTGGGCTCCATCTCCACACCACTCCTTTTCTTCAGCATAAGTAGCACATTTTTGTAACTATCATTAGTTCTGAAGAATGGTCACTGGACCCAAAACATTAACACTGTTCAATCTCCACAGATGCTGCCACACCTAATGAGTTTCTTCAGCAATTTCTGTTTATTTTGGCATAAAGATCAGACACGATCTTGATAAATGGCAAAACAGGCTTGAGGGGCCAAGTTTCCTGCTGGTTTCTGCACTCCTATTTTTTGAGTCGTGTGCATATATAATGGGCTGCCTGCCTATTTATGGCCTCTCCTTCAGCATTACTGAAATATGAAAATTTATTTCTGTTTGGTACTTGCTTCTTCATGTCATCATGGCAACCAGGGTTGTACAATAATTGCTCTCTGACCGATGTCACTCACGTTGCAGAGAACCCAATAGAAATGCTTCAATAATCTGTTTTCTCCTGTATATTTTTGCTTATTTTGGGAATTTCTTGATGCTTAAACGATGTTCATCTCTCCGCTCCCCCCCCCCCACCCCGCCATCCATCCTGCTGATAAATTTCACCGCCACACCCAGCAATATTCACCCTCTTTCTGGTTCACTGACATATCCTCTGATCCAAACAGTTCCTGCACCCTTGCTTACCCACTCCCCAACACAGCTTCCAGAAATTCAGCCTCATGTCCAATATTGAAAGAGTCACATTGTCAGTGTGATAGGTGTGAGGGAGAGAGGGGTGAGAGGGAGAGGGTGTGAGAGGGAGGATAGAATATCCTTTATAGTCACTTGTACTACAGTACTGAAGCATAGGAATACAGTGAAAAGTTTTTACAATGGCTGCCTCTTAATGGCACCATCTTAAGTACAAGTAACCAATGTGCAAATCTTATAGCATAAAAAATACAGTGGTCTTGCACAAAGAGGACTAGAGGACGACATAAACATTATTTACAGAGGTAGTTACAACAGAGTGAAAAGGTTTTAAATTACAGTCCAATAGCAGCAGCTTAGCGAGTGGGACCAGGCTCAAGTCCAGCAATTGTGTTGTATCGCTCCAGCCACCAGCTCGCTCCTCACTGGTACTCAGCAGCAACAAGTTAAGCCGTGCTGTGAAGGGATTCGTACCTCAGACCCTCCTTTGCTCTGGAACAAGAACCCCTCCCTCCCACCCCCAACCCCACTGTTGCTCTGGGGACATGTCTCCTCCATTGCCACCTCAGACTGCCTTTTCCCACTTGCCTTGGGCTGGACTGCCTGCTCCTCCTCTTGCCGACGGCACACACTCGCTGCCTGCATGATGCTCCTGGGCTGTTTCCCCATGTGCTGCTGTGGGGCTGTTCCCTGCATTACTCTGGGGCTCGCAGCCCATGCGCTGCTGTCGGGCTCGCTACCAGTGGTGTTCAAGGGCATGAGGGATTGCTGCATTGGACTTCCTCTGGCTCTGGTGCTGATGGGAGAGAAGAAGAAAAATGAAGAGGAATAAAGGCAATACGGGTAAAAAGAACAGGTGGAGCAGAGGACCTCTGATAGGAGCATCCTATTGTGCCAACGCTGTCAGAGGGGGAGTGTGTGAGGAGGAGAGAGTGTGAGAGAGTGAGAGGTGTGATAGGGTGAGGGGTTAAAGGGGGTGAAAGACACTAAAGCAGATTTTGTGAGGGAGACATCATTGTTGAGGTGAGAGTGAGAGAGTGATCACTGTTGAGGAGACTGGGCTTGTTAACACCATCAGGGAGTGTTAACACTGTCAGAGGGCGAGTGCTAACACTGTTGGAGGGGGAGCATTATTACTGTTGAAGGGGGTGTGTTATCAGTGTCAGAGCAAGTGAGTGTTAACACTGTCAGTTTTGAAGACTGACCTTAAAGGCCATGTATTTAAGTCAGGGTGAGAGAAGGGAAAAGAGTCTGTGCTGTAATTACTCTCAATAATTTACCCCCACCTCCATTTGTCTCTGTGCTGGATTTATCATTGGAAGGTGCAAAAACCCTGGTGAAAAAGGAAAAAAATGTGCAGAATAAGTCATAATCAGTATCAGAAGTATAGTCTCTGGCAATGAACATTCAATCTGGGCCAATATTTGACACCTGCTAATCCGATTTCAGTCCCTGTCACTCAGAATTACAGAAATGGGCATCTCAAAGATTCTGCAAAAATGCAATTTGTTGCCCAGCAAGTTCTGAAAATCTGGCTTAACATGGCTTTAAAGGAGAAGGGTTCATATCCTTTATTTCCCATGTGTTACTTTTTCAGATTCTGAAGATTAGAACACAGTAGCCCAGATCTTGCGACTGGAAAATACCTCTTGCGGTAGAGGGCCCTGCGAGATATGGATTGGCATCCCCCATAACTCTGGCACACTGGCTGCATGGTTATTGGGGGAAATTTAGACTTCTGATGGGCGTCCAGAACCTTCTGAGTTAGAATCAGAAGCTTTGATGGATTACGTCTTAGTTAACCTGGTACTTCATCAGGAAAAAGTAGATGAATTGAAACAAATTCTAACTATAAAACTGAACCCTCTGACTCATCAGTGGCTCCTCAGCTGATTCACTGACACATTGAATATCCCTTCAACCCAATCTCCACCACAACAAACCCCAAACTGAATCCTTCCTCACCTTTCTTGCCTATTAATACCCATTTGCCACATACATGCCTCCTCGTGTATCTGTCAATCTATTCGCTCACACATCTTGTCAGGATGTGAGGCAGTTTATTAAAATTTTAGGGGTTGAGGGAGGACAGCTTCCTCGTCACGCCCCCTTACCCACTTGCCTGCTACCATACCCCTATTAGCTACCCAAACACTCATCCAGATATCAACTTAGCCACTCATCCATTTATTTGTCAACATATCAATTCTCACCTACTTATTTTATACACTTGCCTTCTCGCCTTGCCCTTTAGGACTTTCAAATTTTAGAATACTGCAGTTACCACTGCTGTACCAAATAGAGCATGGCCCAGCCCCAAGGCTATTTCTGCATTGTGGCAGGAGGTTTCCAATCGGTAATTCCCACATTTCTCAAGTTTGAACTCCAAATTAGAAACATATAGCTCAACAACAGGGTATAATTTATGAAACAGCCTGACAATCCCATAGCAATGATGCTCGTCAGAGAATTGACCCAATATATCTTGCAGCCTGTAGACTGTTGTCCTATTGAAGTACTTTATTTAATGGAATAAATTGGAAAAAATTCCAATGCTGAAAACTAGCTTTAATCTTTACTTTAAAGATTGGAACATATCTCATTGCTGCAAACAATAACGATTCATAAAAATTGCTCACCTGCATTGCTACTTTCAGAGCAGCTCTCCATCCATTTCATCCACATTAACATTTGATCTGTTATGTACCACACACTGTGTCCTGTGATGTGAGCTGACAATGTTATCTGATGTGGAGGAGGCCCTCTTTATACCACAGGGTGGCAATGGCTTAGTGGAATTAAGAATCTAAGGATGACCATGAATCCATTAACGATTGTCAGAAAAACCCATCTGACTCCCTAATGTCCTTTAGGGAAGGAAACTGCTATCCCTAGCTGGTCTGACCTGTGTATGACACTGGACACATAGCAATGTGCTTAGTCCTGGCCTGCTCTCTGGGCAATTAGGGATGGGTAATAAATGCTGCCTGGTCAGTGGCACCCTCGTGAATGCATAAAAGAAATTCAAAATAACCAATCCAGAGCTTTCCATCATTACTTCCATGATCGAGAGGGAAGGCCCTTTATTATTTAACAGAAGTAATATAGAAACATAGGATATAGGTGCACAGAATATAGTGGACCATTCAGCCCTTCAAGCTTGCAACACCATTCAATATGATCATGGTTGATCTTGTAATCTCATTATCTCATTAACCCCTTTTCCCCCTTACCCTCTTTAGCCACAAGAGCCATGTCCAGCTCCCTCTTGAATATATCTAGTGAACTGGTCCCAGAGGCTTCCTGTGTGAGAGAATTCCACAGGTTCACAACTCGCTGAGTGAAGGAATTCTCCCTCATCTCAGTTGTGATTGGCTTATCGCTTATTCTTAGACTGTGGCCTTCTGTGGCTGTGACTGTGACTGTTCTGGACTTCCCCAACATCAGGAACATTCTTCACGCATCCAGCCTGTCCAGTCCCATCAAGATTTTATGTGTTTCTATCAGATCCCCCTTCATTATTCTAAATTCTAGCAAATACAACCCCAGTCGATCCAACCTTTCCTCATACGTCAGTCACCTTTGCATTTCTGTATAATCTGGAGCCCTGAGATTATGCATTGCTTGTCTTTCTGGTTCCATATAAATCTGCGGCTGTACAATCCAGGGTTGAGTAACACTGGAGCTCTGTAATCCTGGGGTTGTGTAACCCTGTGGCTGTGTATCCCTGGGTCTGTATGTTCTGCGTCTGCAAAAGTAATACTTGATACCTATTGGACAGGGAACCAAACCTGGCCTAATTGATTCCAGCTAATGTCTAATCCTAATTGCCGGCAAACAAAATATACATTCCAATGTTTAAATTAAAGCTAAAACATTGGACTTCTGTTTATTCTTTTAGCCATATAAGAAGTTTCTATACTTGCAACTTGTTGGGGAAATGCCCATTTATTTTATTATTAAAGGAATGAGTAAAAACATGTTATACAAATACAGTAAAGCATTTATTACAACTTAACAAACAGAAATTTCAGAGTGCAGGGTTCAGGAATTGGTTTTCAATACAAAGTGTTGGTCCAACTTTTCAACATTTTAGAGTGTGAATTGCAGAATGACCTGGAAATGTTACCAAGTAGTTACGTAAATGATATTAGCTGTTTTCAGCTGTATCATTAGCACAGATTGCTCGTGGCAAGTACAAATGTACAATCTGTTATCCCAACCAATAAATTCCATACAATATTGACATGGGAATGTATCACTCGAGAGCTGATATAAAATCAAAGTTATTTCTCACTTTGACTGTGCTATTAGAACATAGAACATATAGCAATACAGCGCAGAACAGGCCCTTCGGTCCTCGATGTTGCGCCGACCTGTGAACTAATCTAAGCCCCTCCCCCTACACTATCCCATCATTATCCATCTGTTTATCCAAGGACTGTTTAAATGCCCCTAATGTGCTGCGTTAACTACATTGGCAGGCAGGGTGTTCCACGCCCTTACCACTCTCTGAGTAAAGAATCTGCCTCTGACATCTGTCTTAAATCTATCACCCCTCAATTTGTAGCTCTGCCCCCTTGTACAAGTGGAAATCATCATCCTCGGAAAAAGACTCTCACTGTCCACCCTATCTATAATCTATTATCTGCAAACTTTTCATAAATGTTTGAATTGTACATAAAACAGTGGTGATGCCACAGGAGCAAACTCTGGCAGTGTTATCTATCTTATGTGCCTGTGTGCAGCCTTGGTGGTGGTGGTGGGGGAGGGGGGGGGCGGCGGGAGGGGATGCGGTTTGGGGTGGTGCTTATCAAATGTAGATGGAAGAAACAGTATCCATGTTGTGATTTGCAAATAGATTCTTACAGTGGAGAAGGAGTTAAAAAAGAGAAGGAGACTGGCAATGTGAATTACAGCTCCAACTACAAATGAAATAGAGGGGGAAAGATCAGAGCAGTGGATCACTGTCTCTGTGTGGACAATGGGGAAGACAACAGTATATCTGTGAATGGGGTGAGAGGGGTATGCTATCTCTGTGAATGAGAGAAGACAGAACAGTGTCTCTGTGATTGAGGATGAGGGGTACAGCGTCTCTGTGAATGGGAACGAGGGGAATGCTGTCTCTGTGAATGGGGGAGCCGGGAACAGTATCCCCTCAAATGAGGGAGAGGGTAACAGTGTCCCTGTGAATGGGGGAGAGGGGAACGGTGTGTCTCTGAATGGGATAGAGGGGAACGGTCTCTCTCTGAATTGGGGAGAGGGGAACGGTGTCCCTGTGAATTGGGGAGAGGGGAACAGTGTCCCTGTGAATTCAGTAGAGGGGAACAACGTTATTGTGAATAGGATAGAGGGGAAGAGTGTTTCTGTAAATTGGGGAGAGGGGAATGGTGTCTCTGTGAATGGGGTAGAGGGGAATGGTGTCTCTGTGAATTGGGGAGAGGGTAACGGTGTCTCTGTGAATGGGGGAGAGGGGAACAGTGTCTCTGTGAATGGGGGAGAGGGGAATGGTGTCTCTGTGAATTAGGGAGAGGGTAACGGTGTCTCTGTGAATTGGGGAGAGGGGAACAATGTCCCTGTGAATTGGGGAGAGGGGAACAGTGTCCCTGTGAATTCAATAGAGGGGAACAACGTCTCTGTGAATAGGATAGAGGGGAAGAGTGTTTCTGTGAATGGGGAAGAGGGGAATGGCGTCTCTATGAATGGGGGAGAGGGTAACTGTGTCTCTGTGAATTGGGGAGAGGGTAACGGTGTCTCTGTGAATGGGCACGAGTGGTACAGTGTCTCTGTGAATGAAAACAAGGAGAATGCTGTCTCTGTGAATAAGGGAGTGGGGAACAGTATCCCCACAAACGAGGGAGAGAAGAACAGTATCTTTGTGAATGAGGGAGAGGGGAACGGTGTCTCCATCATTCATAGTAGTTTGTTTCTATTTTAACTGGTAGGTACATGTTGCTTCAATGAGTAGATACCACTTGTAGCCACAATAGTTTTATATGAAATAGAATTGGCAGCCAGATAATGGAAACTGAAAATGTTGGACAAGAGTGGACATTTGAGAAAAGGAATGATTGATAGTGAGATCATTTTTTGGACAATTATAATGATTTTTAAAACGTAATCTTCTGTTTTCTCCTTTTTTATGGATATGGGTATAGTCACTCCCAGCAGTTAGCAAGGGTTACAAAGCATAGTGTGTAATTGCAGGTGAGCAGATGTATTAATGTCAGTCAATCATATAATCAGCTGATTCTTGGATCCCTGACTTATGGCAAAGCATTCAAAATATTATTAATCCAAAGTAGTTTTAAACATTAATTGTCTGGAAAGAGAAGAAACCCAGAAAAGATACTGTTGATTTCAGCTGAACCAAAAATATTGTTGTGACCAGGCGTGGTTTGAAGCCAAACCTCATCTCCCTTCCTTAGCCTCAGTACTGTCCCGCCTGAATTCAGCTGATTACTCTGCCAGCTATTTTTGCTCCCGTGGGTGTCGCAGAGTCCAATTTCCTTATTTCTATTTTTCATGATGTTCACACACAGTTTCCCATTGGAGACCATGCTATAGGTGAAGAAATACCAGCCATTTTTACAACAACGGAACTTAGCCTGATTAATATCAAAACATTCTCCCTCATTGGTGATTACCTTGTCAAATCTGACTGGACTTGCAGGAGAAGGGTTATTGCTTGCGTTTTTAATGACAGAGAAGGCAGGTCTTTCTTTCCCCTGTTGACCGACCCCTTGCCCAGATTCTCCCTTCTGTCCTTTGGCTCCAGGAGCACCAGGTAAACCTTTGGGCCCTGCTGGGCCAACATATCCTTTGGGACCATTTTTTCCTGGCTGCCCTGGATTCCCCCGTCGCCCCTTCATTCCTGGCTCACCATGAATGCCAGTGTACATGCCTACAGAAAAGAAGAATGAGAGATGAAGAAGATTGATATAGAAATCCCTCTGTTTGTTCTATTTCCCAACTGGTAAAAAGGTCAATTAAAGTTTAGGCAATTACAATGCTGACTCTCACGAACTAATTGTGGTCATCTACAACACTTTGTATTGAAAATTGTGGATTAATTTCCGGCCCCAATGAACAGAAGCAAGGGGCAGGTGAGTGTTGGAGTCTCACATGATGCATTTTCAGTCAAAATAGAAACTAAAATAGAATGCAGAAATTCTTGATGTTGTTGGATGTCAGTCATCTCAGCTCCAGAACATCTCTGCAAGAGTTTCTCAGCCTAGTGTCCTAGACCCAACCATCTTCAGCTGCTTCATCAATGATTTTCCCTCTAACTTAAGGTTAGAAGTGTAAAATCTGTAGAGAGCCCTGAACCACTGCTGCACTAGAAAGTGTTAAGTGCCAATGTTGTAAGGAATAACATTTGTGGTCTTGCCAAGCAAAATCACTAAGCATTAAACTGGCAGAAAAAGAGGAAAATCAAACTCTTTACAACCAATATGCAAACAGTTTGACTACAAGATTGAACACTTGTGTTTTTTCTTTAAGAGAAAAAACTGTTCTCATCAAATTTATTGTGAGATTTTTATTTATTTATTTTTACACCAGCAATGACTCAGTGAGACATCGTTTATCAATCTTGTACTGTTGCGAGGGGAAAAATGGCTTTTGAAAGCTTTTTTCTGTAATTCACAAACCCTGTTGACAAATTGATGGTCTGAACATGACAGAGGTTGAGCTTGCAGGAGATGAATCATTGAATAACATTCTTATATATCAGCAATTCTGAAATTATTTTTTAAAAACTAAGCTTTACATTGCCATTCTTTTACTCTCCCTCTTTTCTATCTCTACCTGTTCTAATTTTTAACAATTTTCTCTCGAAAAAAGAATCATTGCATGGGGATGAATACTGTACAATTGCATTTCTCTCTTTCTCCGTAGATTAAAAGCTTTCATTCATCCTTTTTCCTTTAAAAAATTCAGCAGTTAAAATGCGTGCATGCTTGGCTTTATAAAAAAAAGAGAAAAAAATGTCATTTGTCTACTTTTTTATTAAAATAAAGAACACTGCTCAAAATGTTAAGTTTTATTTATCAAAACAGAGAGGAAACCATTCCCTTATTTATGTAGGAAACAATTTGATTTATACGGGGTGATGATGTTGAATGTTTTTTGTCCTAACTTTTGGGCCCATGAAGCCTCTTCTCGAAGTCAGGCTCAATCTGGTTTCAAGCCTCCTCAGATTATAGCCTCCATTTTGGCAGTGAATCTTTATGTAAGTAAAGGGCATATTGACATGTATGAGCACAGACAAAAAAGTTCCTTTGCAAAAACTAATTGCCATAAAAAAAGCACCATCACGTGGCTATTTTAACAAAAAAGTGGGTAAGGGAAAATGATTCAAACATTATCCTTTCACCTTGATTTTTTAAAAATGATAATACAGTGTCTGCACTCAGAACTGTTACTTGAACTTGCCGCAGTAATATTTATAGTAGCTCTTAAAAAGAAGTCCTAAGAACATTACTTGGCGTTTGTTGTTTCAAAAATGAGAGGAGATTTAGTTCACAGACTCATTCATTATCAAATTACATTTGGTAATTCATTACCAAATTATCTTTCTACATTTATTTCAAACTTTTAATAAAGCATATTACTTGTTTAAAAATGTATGCAGATCTTTTGCTTTTAAACCTAATCTGCTCTTGATTGATACTAGTACAATCAAGTGCATTTTTGTAATTAATTAACACTCTAGTGCAGACAACAGTACTGGGACCTTGGCAGTATGAACACAGAAAGTAATTTAGGTCTTTTTTTGTTTCCCCAATATGTGAAGTCAATGAGGTTCAGTGAGTAATTATACCATTAGGCATAGATTTGGAATATTGAATCTTTTTCCAATGGATTAATGTTAGATCAGTATAGCTTCACATCAGTCAGTAGTATCTTGTAGCAGCCTTATGTAAGGATAGTTGACAGTTTTACTTTGTTTTGCAGCTGGCACAAACTCTACATCTGAGTTCAGCATCTGCAATTTAAAAGAATAGCCATCCATTTGTTAAGCTTTTTAATAAAAGTCATAGTCATGCAGCAACTTATGGAAAGTCTCACCAGCATTCTGGGTTACTAGTTTGTAAAGGTTCTGAATGATGTGAGGAAGGATTGGTGCACTGAATAAGATTCTGTTTTGCTCATGAATGTACTTTGCATCTGACTATCTAGTGATAATTCAGAACTCCAACAATTGTGTTCAGCAAATTCAATTTTGTGACTGGCAGAGAATAAAAGGTACTATTTTACTGAAGAGAGAATGCTGCGTCATTGAGAGTTTTGGATGTCTTGTAAAAGTGTCATAAAAAGTTAAAATATATGTTCAGCAAGTAAGCAGGAAGGCAAATGGAACCAAAAGGAGACATTGCTAGAAAAACTCAGCAGGTCTGGCAGCGTCTGTGCAGAGAAAGCAGAGTGAATGTTTTAGGTACAGTGACCCTCTTTCAATACATGGGCAAATAGAACATTGCCCATTAATTTGAGGGTGATGGTGTATAAAGCACTTTGCAGTACTTGTTACAACTGTGCAGGGTATTTATGAGTTTGCAATTACTATATAGTTTTGGTGTCTGTAATCAAGGATTGAGAATAGTAGGTGGGAGGTCACTTTGCAGCTGTACAGGACACTGGTTAAGCTGCTTCTGGAATACTGTGTGTAGTTCTGGTCTCCCTGCTATAGGAAGGATGTTGTAAAACTTGAAAGTGTTCAGAAAAGATTTATAAGGATGTTGCCAGGGTTTGATGGCATGAGCTATAAGGAGACACTGAATAGGCTGGGGCTATTTTTCCTGAAGAGTCTGATGCTGAGGGGTGACATTATGGAGGTAGAAAAGGTAAATGGATAGGACAAATAGACAAGATATTTTCCCCAGGGTGGGGGACTCTAAAATTAGAGGGCATAGGTTTAAGGTGGGAGGGGAAAGATTTAAAAGGGACCTTAGAGGCAACTTTTCATGCAGAGGGTAATGTATATGTAGAATGAGCTGCCAGAGGAAGTTGTGGGGGATGGTACAGTTACAACATTTAAAAAACATCTGAATGGGTGTATGAATAGGAAGGGTTTGGAGGGATATGAGCCAAATGCTGGCAAATGGACCTAGATTTATCTAAAATATCTGGTCAGCATGAACAAGTTGGACCAAAGGATCTGTTTCCGTACAATACGTCTCTCCGACTCTATAACTCGAAGTGAGGATATTCACTGATGATTGCACAATGTTTGGCACAATTGGTGTCTCCTCAGGTACTGAAGCCACCCACATCCACATGCGGCAAGACCTGGATAACATTCAGAGCTGGGCTGACAATTGGCATATAATATTTATGCCATGCATATGCCAGACAATGACCATCTCCAATAAATGACAATCTAACTGCTGTCCCTTTACATTGAATGGCATTACTTGTAGCTCCTGTATCAATATCTTGGTGGTTAGCATTGACCAGTAACTGAACTGGATGTGCCACATAAATACTGTGACTATAAGAGGAGGACAGGGTCTAGGAATTCTGTAGCAAGTAACTCACCTCCTGAATTTTCAAAGCCTGTCCATCATCTCTAAAGCTCAAGTAGTGAGTGTGATGTAATATTTTCCACTTGCCTGGATGGCTGCAGCTCCAATAACACTCGTAGAGTCATATAGTCATGGAGGTTTACAGCATAGAAACAGGTCCTTTGGCCCTGTTTCTGAAGAAGGGTCTTTCTATCCCTTTTGTATCTCTGCCCTTTCCGGTTAAACATATGCCCTCGAGAAGCTTTGAGAAGCTTGACACCATTGAGGTCAAAGCAGCCTGCTTGATTATATAAGAACATAAGAACTAGGAGAAGGAATAGCCCGCTTGGCCTTTTGAGCCTGCTCCACCATTTAATAAGACCATGGCTGATCTTTTCATGGACGCAGGCCCACTTACCCACATTCTCACCATTTCCCTTAATTCCTTTACTGTCCAAAAAAAAAATACCTTAGCTTTAAAAAAGTTTACTTAACTAATGTCAACTACTTCACTGGGCAAGGAATTCCATAGATTTACAACCCTCTGGGTGAAGAAGTTCCTTCTCAATTCAGTCCTCAATCTGCTCCCTCTAATCTTGAGGCTATGCCCTCTTGTCCTAGCTTCACCTGCCAGTGGGAACATTGTCTCCAGTTCTATCTTATCTATTCCCTTCATAATTTTATGTGTTTCAGTAAGAGCCCCCCTCAATCTTCTGAATTCCAATGAATATAATCCCAAAATACTCAGTATCTCCTCATAAGCCAACCCCCTCAACTCCAGAATCAACCGAGTGAACCTCCTCTGCACCCCTCCAGTGCCAGCACATCCTTCCTCAAGTAAGGAAACCAAAACTGCACACAGTACTCCACGTATGGCCTCACCAGCACGTTGTACAGCTGCAACATAACCTCTCTGCTTTTAAACTCAATCCCTTTAGCAATAACGGACAAAATTCCATTTGCCTTCCTAATTACTTGTTGTAACCTGCAGACCAACATTCTGTGATTTATGCACAAGGACACCCAGGTCCCTCTGCATAGCAGCATGCTGCAACTTTTTAGCATTCCAGCAACAATCCCTTTTACTATTACTCCTACCAAAATGTATGACTTCACATTTATTTATATTGTATTCCATCTGCCAGACCTTTGCCTACTCACTCAATGTATCTATGTTCCTCTGCAAAGTTTCACAATCCTCCGCACACTTTGCTCTGCCACTCATCTTTTCGTGTCATCTGCAAACTTTGACACCCGACACGTGGTCCCCAACTCCAAATCATCTATATAAATTGTAAATAATTGCAGTCCCAACACCGATCCCCGAGGCACACCACTAGTCACTGATTGTCAGCCAGAATAGCACTCATTTATCCTCGCTCTTTGCTTCCTATTAGTCAAACAATCCTTGATTAGCATCACATCCACAGGCATCCTGCAGAGACATTCAGTAGCAGTACTGTGTACTATTTGTGTACTGCAGAAATTCACCAAAGATTGTTAGACAACATCATCCAAGCTCAAACTGAGTTAGAACGAAAAGTGCAGATGACGCATGGGAACATCACCACCTTCAATTTCCCCTCAAAGACACTCACAACCCTAACTTGGAAATATTCCTTAAGTGTCACTAGGTCAAAATCCTGGAACTCATTCCCTAACGGTATCATGATCTACCTGCACCGAATGGATTGCAGCAGTTTACAAAGGCAGTCCATGGCCACCTTCTCAAGGGTAACCTGGGTGTCATGGTGGATCAACCACTGAAGGTAGGCATGCAGGTGCAGTAGACAATGAAGAAAGCTAACAACATGTTGGCCTTCATAGCGAGAGGATTTGCGTATAGAGTAGTGGTGTCTTACTGTACTGTAAACAGGGCCTTAGTGAGAATACACCTTCGGTATTGGGTGCAGTTTTGTTCTCCGAGTATGATAGAGGACACGCTTGCTATTGAGAGAGTCCATTGAAGATTCACCAGACTGATTCCCGGGATGGCAGGACTGACATATGAAGAAAGACTGAATCGACTGGGCTTGTACTCAGTGGAATTTAGAAGAATAAGGAGGGATTCTCTGAGAAACATAGAAAATCCAAATGGGACTGGAAGACTGGATGTCTGTCCTAATGTTGAGGAAGTCCAGAACTAGGCAGTCACAGTCTAGGAATCAGGGCAAGCCACTCAGAACCGAGGTGAGGAAGAATTTTTTCACTCAGTGAGTTGTGAACCTGTGGAAGTCTCTCCCATAGGAAGCTGTTGGGGCCAGTTCATTAGCTGTATTCAAGAGGGAATTGGACATGGTCCTGGTGGCTAAAGGGATCAAGAGGTGTGGAGAGAAAGCAGAAGTGGGATAACTGAAATTTTATGATCAGCCATGAATGGTGATGTCGCTTAAAGGGCTGAATGGCGTACTCCTACTTCTGTATTTCTAACCAGGGGCAGAAAGTTACCAGCAATATTCACATTCCATGAACATGTCTCAAAAACTCTGCCATCCCACTGTCATACCAATGTCCCATACATTACTTCTTCCACCGCTGAGACCATCTTCAAAAGTGCCTTGGCCACTATTTTTAGCACCTGGTGATTCTTCGTCATTGATTATAAACTCTGAGGTGATCTTTTGCAGCCTCACAGACCTTCACCTTCTCCAAACCATCTTCCTGGTATTGATTTTTTATGAAGAATGGTGCTGACCCGAAACATCAGCTTTCCTGCTCCTGTCATGCTGCCTGGCCTGCTGTGCTCCAGCAACACATTGTATTATTTCTGGTTTTGTAAGCTATCTTGTCCTGCAAATCCAATATTGAAATTTATATAATTCAATCTGTGATATGACCATGACTATTGTCATGGGAGATCATATTGGCCATTCACATGTCAAGTTATGGTTGCATGGGCCCACTAGAATGCCTTGGACATTTGCTATAGGAGAAGCATTTGCAATGTATTTCCTAAATGATGTAGCACTCAGATGTCATCCATCACAGGGACATTAACATGCTGTTGAAAAGCTTATCTTGCCTGCAGTTGATGGGTCATGGAACCCCCTGGGACACTGCATCCAAGAATTAGATATTCCCCAGCTGTACTGACCACGCAGACAGCCTCTGCACATTCTTCCATCCTCACAGGTAAATTTTGTCCCTTCGTCACTGCACTTCCCCCATCAGGATTGAGGCGATCATAGTCACAGCAACAAACACTGTCCCACTGAACCCTTCACCAGATTGTCTCCTCTGCGGCACATTTACATGTGGATGAAGAATGACATGGGCAGTCAGCCTCTTGGCTACACTCATCTCCTCACATAACACATGTACACACATTACCCATTTCCACTCAAAACAAGTGTACACACATTACCATATCCATTCAAAACCTTTGTATGCACATTACCCATTTTCACGCAAAACCTATGTACACATGAAGGTTGGTGGAGTTGTGGACAGCTTGGAAGGTTGTTGTAGGTTGCAATGGGACAGTGGCAGGATGCAGAGCTGGGCAAAGAAATAGCAGATGGAATTCAACCCAGAAAAGTGTGAAGTGATTCATTTTGGAAGGTCAAATTTGAATGCAGGTTATGGGGTTAATGGCAGGATTCTCGGCAGCGTGGAGCAACAGAGGGATCATGGGGTCCACATCCATCGATCCCTCAAAGTTACCACCCAAGTTGATTGGGTTGTAAAGACGGCGTATGGTGTGTTGGCTTTCATTGGCAGGGGAATGGAGTGTAAGAGCCATGAGGTTATGCTGCAGCTCTATAAAACTCTGGTTAGACCACACTTGGAATATCGTGTTCAGTTCTTTTTGCCTCATTATAGGAAGGATGTGGAAGCTTTAGAGAGGGTGCAGAGGACATTTACCAAGATGCTGCCTGGACTGGAGGGCAAGTCTTATGTGGAAAGATTGAGGGAGCTAGGGCTGTTTTCATTGGAGCAAGTAAGGATGAGAGGTGCCTTGATAGAGGTGTACAAGATGATGAGAGGCACAGATAGAGTGGGTAGCCTGAGACTTCTTCCCAGAATGGAAATGAATATTACAAGGGGACATAATTTTTAGGGGATTGGAGGAAGGAATGGGGGAGATGTCAGAGGTAGGTTCTTTACAAAGAGAATGATGGCCGTGTGGAATGTGCTAACAGCGGTGGTAGTGGAGTCAGACACTTTAGACACTTTTAAACATCCCTTGGATAGGCACATGGAAGATAGTAAAATGTAGGGTATGTAGGGTAAATTAACCTTGGTAGGATAATAGGTCAGCACAACCTAAAGGGCCTGTACTGTGCTGCACTTTTCTATGTTCTATGTTCTATGTGTGTTCTATGACCTATATCCACTCAAAACCTATGTACACACATTACCTGTGTACATACATTACCCATGTAGAGGCAGTACACATGTACATACAATACTCATGGAGACACATCACCCATGTACATACCTAGCCCATGCCCACTTATGTGCAGGACTTGATTCCCTCACTCAGCAGTAAGTGATGCTGGCAGGGATGCAGTACAAGTGCAGGTTGTCCTAGCATTTGCTTCTATCACACCAAACTTGGTCTCATTTTGCATGAGACACTGCTGGCCTGCTGGCAAGAATCATATCATTCTATGCTCTCTTGTGGGTCACGGGCAAGGCAGAATTTGCATAGTTACACCCTGCCCATCGGAAGGTAAAAAGGCAGAAGTTCTGATCATAATGTGGCATGAGCTATTACCTTGATTTGTGTAGTGTCATGAGCAATGGATGTTCCCTTCTCCATATAGGACATAGAACAATACCGCACAGAACAGGCCCTTTGCCTCTCGATGTTGCGCTGACCTGTGAACTAATCTAAGCCCCTCCCCCTACACTATCCCACAATCATCCATATGCTTATCCAAGGGCTGTTTAAATGCCCCTAGTGTGGCTGTTAATTACATTGGCAGGCAGTGCGTTCCATGCCTTTACCAACTCTCTAAGTAAAGAAACTGCCTCTGACATCTGTCTTAAATCTATCACCCCACAATTTGTAGCTATGCCCCCTTGTACAAGCTGAAGTCATCATCCTTGGAAAAAGACTCTCACTGTCCACCCTATCTAATGCTCTGATCATCTTGTATATCTCTATTAAATCACCTCTTAGCCTTCTTCTCTCCAAAGAGAACAGACCCAAGTCCCTCAGCCTTTCTTCATAAGGCCTTCGCTCCAGACCAGGCAACATCCTGGTAAATCTCCTCTGCACCTTTTCCAATGCTTCCACATCCTTCCTGTAATGGGGCGACCAGAACTGCATGGAATATTCCAAGTAAGGCCGCTCTAGCATTTTGTACAGTTGCAGCATGACATCACGGCTCCGGAACTCAATCCCTCTACCAATAAAACATACCACACCGTAAGCCTTCTTAACAGCACTATCAACCTGGGTGGCAACTTTCAGGGATCTATGTACATGGACATCGAGATCTCTCTGCACATCCACACTACCAAGAATCTTTCCATTGACCCAGTATTCTGATTATAAACTCATTAGAGTTTAGAAGGTTGAGGGGACATCTAATAGAAACTTACAAGATAATATATGGTTTAGAAGGGTTGGACGCTAGGAAGTTGTTTCCGTTAGGTGGGGAGAGTAGGACCTGTGGGCACAGCCTTAAAATTAGAGGGGGTAAATTTAAAACTGAAATGAAGACCTCATTTCTTCAGTCAGAGAGTGGTGGGCTTGTGGAATTCATTGCCACGGAGTGCAGTGGAGGCCGGGACATTGGATGCCTTCAAGGCAGAGATCGACAAATTCTTGATCTCAGAAGGAATCAAGGGCTATGGGGAGAGTGCAGGGAAGTGGATTTGAAATGCCCATCAACCATGATTTAAATGGCAGAGTGGACTTGATGGGCTGAATGGCCTTACTTCCACTCCTATATCTTATGGTCTTATGGTCTTATTCTGCCTTCCTATTATTCTTCCCAAAGTGAGTCAATTCATATTTATCTACATTGAATTCCATTCGCTACCTTTCATCCCAATTCTGCAGTTTATCCAAGTCTCACTGCAACTTGCAACATTCTTCCACCAAATTAGTTAAACATGGCCTACCCTTCATGAGTTTATACTAGGTGTTCCTAATGGGACAATTTATATCCAGCTGCCTTGCTATTTCTTCCTTAATGATAGATTTAAGCATTTTCCCCACTGCTGAAGTTAAGCTAACTGGTCTATAGTTACCTGCTTTGTGTCTACTTCCTTTTTTAACAGTGGCGTCACATTAGTTGTTTTCTAATCTGGGGGAGCCACCACAGAGTCAAGTGAATTTTGGTAATTAATTACTCGTGAATTTGCTATTTTCCTCATCACCTCTTTTAGTACCCAGGGACGCATTTCATCAGGGCCAGGAGACTTGTCTACCTTTAGACCCATTAGCTTGCCCAGCACTGCCTCCTTAGTGTTAATGATAGTTTCGAGATCCTATCCTGCTATAACCTTCTTGCCATTAGTTTTTGGCATGTTATTTATGTCTTCCACTGTGATTGACACGGAATAACTGTTTAATGTCTCGGCTATTCCCTCATTCCCAGTTATGAAATTGGCCTTCTCAACCTCTAAAAGACCAATGTTTACCTTTGCCACTGTTTTACGATTTACATATTTATAGAAACCTTTGCTGCCTGTTTTTATATTCTGAGCTAGTTTACACTCATAATCTATCTTACTTTTCTTCATAACTTTTTTAGTGGCTTTCTGTTGGCATTTGAAGATTTCCCACTCTACTAGTTTTCCACTAATCTTTGCATTTTTGTATGTGTTTTTTCAATCTGATACTTTCCTTTATTTCCTGAGACATCCATGGCTGCCTATCTCTTTACATAGAACGTAGAAAAGTACAGCACAGTACAGGCCCTTCGGCCCACGATTAATCCTAATCCAAAGAATAAAATAACCTAACCTACATTTCCCTCAATTCACTGCTGTCCATGTGCACGTCCAGCAGTCTCTTAAATGCCACTAATGACTCTGCTTCCACGGCTACCACTGGCAAAGCATTCCATGCGTTCACAACTCTCTGGATGAAGAACGTCTCCTCTATACCTTTCTACTAACACCTTAAAACTATGACCCCTCATGGCAGTCAATCCTGCCCTGGGGAAAAGTCTCTGGCTATCGATTCTATCCATGTCGCTCATTACCTTGTACACCTAACGTTACCTACAGTTCTTCCTTATCACTGGAAAATACTTCTGCTGAGCACTGTGAAAAACTGTTTTGAAAGTCCTCCACTGTTCCTTAATTGGCCTGTCATAAAGTTTTTGCTCCCATTCTACCTTAGCTAACTCCTTCCTCATTCCTTCATAGTCTCCTTTGTTTAAGCACAGGACATAGGTACTGGCTTTAACGTTCTCACACTCCATCTGTACTTTAAATTCCACCACACTGTGATCGTTCCTTCTGAAAGGATCCCTAACTGTGAGATCATTAATTATTCCTGTCTCATTGCACAGGACTAGATCGAGGATAGCTTGGATAGGATCCATTACATATTGTTCAAGGAAATTATCGCGGATGCATTCTATGAACCCCTCCTCAAGCTTGCCATGACCAACCTGGTTCAACCAATCGATATGTAGATTAAAATCCCCCATGATAATTGCTGTACCATTTTTACATGCATTGGCTATTTCTATGCTTATTGCCCGCCTATAGACCACACTTATCAGTACTTCTTCTCCCTGCTATTCCTAATTTCCACCCAAATGGATTCAACATTTTGGTCAGTAGAACCTATATCATCTCTCACTACCGCCCTGATATCATCCTTAAAAATCAGAGCAACATCACCTCCCTTACCTTCCTGTCTGTCTTTCCGAACAGCTTGATGCCCCTGAATATTTAACTCCCAGTCATGACCATCCTGTAACCATGTCTCTGTAATGGCCACTAAATCATTGCCATGATTTGCACCGTCAACTCATCCATCTTGTTTCAAATGCTCTGAGCCTTCAGATAAAGTGCCCTTATGCCAGTTTTTGCACCTTCTTTGTGGGTCCTATTACCTCCATTACTAAGAGCTCTTGAGTTCTCCTTCCCTTTAACTTTTTTCCTAATTTTCAATGGAGTTGAAGCTTCCTTGTCACCTGCTAATCTGCTGCTTTGCCTTACATTAATTGTTATACTCCCTCTATGCTCACTTCTCCCTTCCCCCACTTACTAGTGAAAAGTGAAAAAAAGTGGAAGTTTACTATCAACAGTGGAGATTTTATTAGAACAAGCTTTCTTGTAGATCAAATGCTATCCCAGGATGATCACTTGTTTTGCAGTAAAACACTGTTGATTTTGGAGTGTCTGTATGGACTCGATGGGCCAAATGGCCTGCTTCCATACTGCAGGGATTCTATGAATCTATGATTGGAGAAACAACCACGTTCCTGAGGACAGCGACTGAAATTGGTTGCAAAAGGATCAGAGGCCTTGAGGAAAATCTTCCTTATACAAATGCGCGATTAGAAATACAGAATACAAAGCCTGAAAGTTGGTATTCAATCAGGACCTACAACTGGGAATCAGATAATCACTAGAAGGCAAGCAAATGCTGGTTAACATGAGGGAATGGGAGTAGCTGAGTTCTGTGTTGTAATTATTCAATTATTTTATGATTCTCCAGGAGTCTTTCCTGAGTGCACAGGAGGAACAAAGAGCTCACATTGATTCAGAGCCAACATGAGCATTGCCTTGATTGTCTCATTTGTCTAATTGATATGCATCATGCATAGGAAGGACAGCTATCATATAGAACCAGTAATGTGTCCATCATTTTGGAACATTGTGTAAAGGGATGGCTCTGTGAAATTATGGGAAACCATAGCTGCTGAGCTATGGAAAAACAGTCGCCCATGAGAGGAGAGCTGGAAATTATTATTATTATTATTTTGTCTTACATCCACAGCAGTAGCTGAAACAAGGAAGTGTGTGCCAGTGATGATAAAAGTATCAGAATACTTGAAATGGTGTCTCACCAAGGGATAGCCTGCATGCTGCTTAGAGAAATGTGTCCAAAGTGGGAATTTAATTGACTTTTATCCTTCCGATACTAAACAAAAATCTTCCATATTTTCAGCCACATGCAAGGGACCCTAGACTTCACATGGACGTGGTGGATGGTCACTCCAGGTGTTTCTTTTTTGGGTCTGAGTTTTCTTCAGATGAGATGTGGACTCTTTTTTGATGCCCCAAATGCATCAGGCTCCTCATGGCCTTCAGAGAGCTCAGGAAACAATCATAGCAAGCTGTTGCGGCTGAGATATTGGAAACAAATAATCTGTACCAATTGGCATCAACTTTCCCTTCTCTGGAGAGCTACAGCTCATTCATGAACAGAGGTCATGCAGAACTAAGCACTCATCAGACAAATGCAAACATTGAGTTTGTTCAGGATATTCAGATAGATTTTTGATTGACAAGGGAAGGAAAAATGATGGAGGCAGCAAGATAGTGGAGTTGAACTCACCACCATATTTGATATGTTTATGCATATATTTATTTGGTTTAAATTTGGTGGAGCCAGCCCAAGACGTCAAATTGTTGATGTCATCCTTTTAATTTTGTATGCTCTTAATGGGCTCCTGTTAAAAATTATGTCATGACCCACTTCTAGCTCAGCCAGTTCAATCCCATTTCATTTTCCACATACCACAATGAGAAGATTTCAAATCATTTCAGTTTATGGACCTGAATTTGCAGTATTTCTTAGTCTTGATGAATTTATCAATTTATTTGTTAATTTACCAAAACAATGCACTTTTCACCCTGCGGTAACTCAATCTGCCATGTGTTACCTGGCTCCCCTGTGTTGCCATTTTCTCCAGGTCTCCCATCTCTTCCTGGTTCTCCTGGTTCACCAGGCAGCCCATCCTTTCCATCGGGTGCCCGACATCCTCCTGTACTAGCAGCAGCCCGAGTTATCAGAGCAAACAATAGCAGACCCTCACGTATCATTGTGTCTGTGCAGAACAAGCAAGTACTCACAGTTATAGAGTTCTGCGCATTGCTAGAGTTCACTATTCTCCACTGCTCTATTGATTGTTGGTGTACTCACATTGACTGGCTCCTATGTGGATAACAGCAGAAGGTGCCTTTTAGGAGTTATACACAATAGCCTGAATCGTCCCACATTCCTGTTCCTAAGGTGCTGGAAATCTGGCAGAACCACACTAGCGGTGATTTGGGGTTGCTCAGAATTCCCTGGAATTGAGGTGACCAGTATATCTTCATTCGTTCATAGGATGCGGCTGCTATTGGTTGGGTCAACATTTGTTGCCCATTATATTTCAGAGGGCAGTTCAGAGTCAAGCATATTATCTATGGATCTAGTGCCACATGTAGGTCAGACAAGGTAAAGATGCTCCTTCATTAGGAGATGGATGGTGGTGAGCCTGGTGACTGTTGTTGGAGCTGCACCCATCCAGGTAAGTGGGGAGCTTTCCATTCCCCTCCTGACTTGTGCCTTGCAGATGTTGAACAAGCACTGGACAGTCATAAAGTGAGTAATTTCCACTGTCGAGAAACCACAGCATTGAAGGAGTTGTTTGAGCTTCTGGTCACTGGTAACCGAATGGATAATTGGGCAAAGGGGTGTCCAGGAGTGATGGTTCAGTTCTTTTTTACCTGTATGGTCATTACGAGGCACTTTGGTTATGTGAATATTAATTGCCACTTATCAAACCCAAGCCTAGACATTGCTGCGAATGGTTACAGACTGCTTATTTTTATCTTCCAATGTAGAATTTAAACATCTCCACTTTACCTTTATGAAGGAGGTTTACAGGGTGATTATTTGTCTTGAGCAGTGATGGGAGATGAGCCATTATGCCTGTTGGCACTGCTCAATTATCCTTTCCATGGAATATCACAATGGGCACATAACAGGCCCTCACGTCATGTTACCTGCTTTTTTCTCTGCTGCTACCAAAGGTAAGGTTAACTCACAAAGATTGCTTCTAGACGTAGAATCCGATCACAGCTACCCACCAGCCACTCTTTCTGCCTTTTCCCTGATCCGAACTGTGAATGTAAACAATGTCATAATATAAAATTATGTAAAATTATGAGGGGCACAGATAGGGTGGACAAGAAGAAACATTTCCCTTGATGCTGAGATCAATGACCAGGGGGCATAGATTTAAGATAAGGGGAAGAGGGTTTAGAGACAATGTGAGGTACAATGTTTTCACCCAGAGAGTTGTGGGAATTTGCAACATGCTACCTTTAAGGGTGGGAGAAGCAGACACCTTCATAACATTTAAAGAACTATTTGTACTTGTGATGCTATGGCATACAAGGCTATGGTCCACTTCCTGGAAAATGGGATTAGAATTGTTAGGTTGTTGTTTTTGATCAACACAAGATGATGGGCCAAAGGGTCTTTTCCTGTCCTGTCGGTCTCTATGACTGTACGCATCTTACAGTTTAAAGCAGGAATCATAACAATCAGGACAGTGCGAATTAGGAGTTAACTCACACGAAGATAGACACACTCACTAGCTGGTTCCAGAGCATAAGTTTTTTTTCAAAGCATTCACTGAAATAACTTTGTCTGTAAATTTTTAATAGTACTTTCATTATTGGAGTTAAAATACATACTTCAAATTAAATCCATTCATTCCTGGTAGTGATTCTTTGCTCCAAATGAATATAATTTTAGCAAGAGAAAAGCCGAAAGGATTAGAAAGCTGTATTAGTTGGAGCAGAGTGAGGTGGTGTGGTAGTCACTGAAACATTTGCACTGTTAATTTGAAGAAACAACTCGGATGAGATTAAACTCATTTCAAATGCAGCCAAAAAGCCTGAATGTGGGGAGATTTGAGAAAGAACATTGCCATTCACAGCTTGCACTTTCCAAACAAACTCAAGTTAATGGACAGCTTGCTGAAACTATAACTTACCTTAAAAAGCGGTCATAAGACACAGTCTGTGCATGTACTCACAACAAGCTGTTCAGTTCTGGGAATGACATTTACAGAGAAGTGAGGAGGGACTTTACGGATCTGTTGTGCAAACTTTGGCCAGATTGCCAATCAGTGAGAAGGTAGGAGAACTGAGCCAAGATTGAATAGTTCTCTGAGGGAGACAGGCTGCCAAATCTGCCTCCAGCATGTTACTGAAATACAGGAGTTTTATACCTTTTTCAGCTGGAATTATGTGTTGGAATAAACTTTTTTCTTGCAATTAAGAGACAAACTTATTTGTGTTAATGTATACACATTTCAAATCTATGTTATTTAAACATAATTCACAAACCAAAACAGGGTCTCTTAGAAAAGGATTATTCTAAATTTGTTATCTTGAGTTTGCTCTCAGTATGAAAACAATCACTGTCTATAATAGTTCTTTCACATTGATTATGAACTAATGTTGAAATGTCAGCAGAATTTCTGAATTCAAATCCAGCCTCAGTCCCTCTGTAGCTTGGTGATGTTATGCAATGAAAGCAGCCTCTCTTTTAATGTTGGCAAAACATTGAATTCAGAAAGAAAGGAGGAGAACACATCCTCATCGACATCAATGGAGCAGATGTTGAGAGGGTTGAGACTGTCAAGTTCCTAGGAGTGATGATAACTGACAACCTGTTCTAGACCATTCATGTAGATGCTACAGTCAAGAAGGCACAGCAATGCCTCAGGTGGCTCAGAAAATTTGGCATGTCCATAAGGACCCTCACCAACTTTTACAGATGCACCTTTGAAAGCATCCTGTCTGGGTGCATAACAGCCTGGTATGTCAACTGCTCTGGCCAGGACTGTAACTATAGAATGGTATCAGAGATAACGGGAACTGCAGATGCTGGAGAATTCCAAGATAATAAAATGTGAGGCTGGATGAACACAGCAGGCCAAGCAGCATCTCAGGAGCACATGAGATGCTGCTTGGCCTGCTGTGTTCATCCAGCCTCACATTTTATTATCCTGTAACTATAGAAGGTTGTGTGCACAGCCAGATCATCACAGAAGCCAAGCTTCCGTCAATGGACTCCATTTACATGTCTCGTTGCTGCGAAAGGCTGCCAACATCATCAAAGATCCATCCCACCCTGGTAATGCTTTCGAACAACCTTTCACTAGGAGAAGATACAGAAGCCTGAACACACACACTAGCAGGTTCAAAAGCAGCTTCTTCCCTGCCATTATCAGACTAATGAATGGGGTCTCTAACTTCAAATAATGCTGATCTTGTTAATGTGATTTTGCCTAGCACACGGTATAACCTGTATGCCTCGCTCTGCCCAAGTTATTTTTATCACCTTATGATCTGAATGTCCTTGAGCTTCCTGTACTGCTTGGAAGCAAAGCATTTTGCTGTATTTCGATTCGTGCAGCAATAAATCAAATTAATCAATCAAACTTCCCATTTAACATATATTCTACACATCTGTTTATCCTACTGAAGTGGATAATCTCACATTTTTACACATTATATTCTATCTGTCTCATTCTTGTTCAATCACTAAGCCTGATCAATTCTCCTGAAGCTGCTTTACATCTTCCTGACAACACACATTCTAAGAAACGTTGAGATAACAAGGTGTAGAGCTGGGTGAACACAGCAGGCCCAGCAGCATCAGAGGAGCGGGAAAGCTGATGTTTTGGGTCTGGACCCTTCTTCAGAAATGGGGGAGGGGATGAGGATTCTGAAGTAAATAAAGAGAGAGGGGGAGGCAGGTGGAAGATGGATAAAGGAGCAGATAGGTGGAGAGGAAACGGCAGGTCAAGGAGGCGGGAATGAATCTAGTAAAGGTGAGTGTAGGTGGGGAGTTAAGGTGGGGGTTGGTCAGACCAGGTAAGACGGACAGGCCAAGGAGGTGGGGATGAGGCTGGTAGGTAGGAGGTGGGGGTGGGTGTTGAGGTGGGAGGATGGGATATGTGGGAAAAAGGACAGACAGGATAGGGAGGAGGGGATGAGCTGGTCTGGTTTTGGGATGCAGTCAGGGACGGGGTGATTTTGAAGCTTGTGAAGTCCACATTGAGACCATTGGGCTGCAGGGTTCCCAATCGGAATATGAGTTGCTGTTCCTGCAACCTTCGGGTGGCATCGTTGTGGCACTGGAGATGGCCCAGGATATACATATCGTCTGAGGAATGGGAAGGGGAGTTGAAATGATTTGCGACTGGGAGGTGCAGTCACTTGTCGCGAACTGAGCATAAGTGTTCCACCAAGCGGTCTGCAAATGGAGAATCTCCAATCGGTGAAACCAAGCGGAGGCTTGGACACCGCTTGGTGGAACACCTACGCTTGCTTTGCTACAAATGGTTGCAGGAACAACAACTCATATTCCGCTTGGGAACCCTGCAGCCCAATGGTATCAATGTGGACTTCACAAGCTTCAAAATCTACCCACCCCTGGCCACATCCCAAAACCAGCCCAGCTTGCCCCCGCCTCCCTAACCTGCCCGTCCTTTCTCCCACCTATCCACTTGTCCCACCTCAAGCCCCACCCCCATCCCCATCTCAACCCCGCCTCCTTTACCTGTCTGCCTTACCTGGTCTGACCAACCCCCACCCTAACTCTCCACCTACACTCACCTCTACTGGACCAATCCCCACTTCCTTGGCCTGTCCATCTGCTCTATCTGCTCCACCTATCTGCTCCTTTATGCATCTTCCATCCGCCTCCCCTTCACTCTTTATTTATTTCAGAATCCCCGTCCCCTCCCCACTTCTGAAGAACCTGAAACTTCAGCTTTCCTGCTCCTAAGATGCTGCTTGGCCTGCTGTGTTCATCCAGCTCTACACCTTGTTATTTCAGATTCTCCAGCATCGGCAGTTCCTATTATCTCTTCTGAGAAACATTATCTTGATATCTTTGACAAATTTCAAAGTATTACATTTGGTCCAAGTCATTGTTATATATTGTGAATAGCTGGGGACCAAGTTCTGTGTCCTGTGTTACTCTATTGATCACAGTCTGCCAATACAAGATTGATCCATTTATTCCTTCTCTTTGTGTTAGTCAATTGCTAATCCATGCCTTTGCATGGATATGTGGTTTAGTTTTTCTCCACAGCCCCCCGGTGAGGGGTTTTTATCAAAAGCCTTCATGAAAATATCAGTATACTATGTTCATTGGCTTTTCTCTGCCAACTTTGGTAGTAACATCTTCAATAAACCGTAACATTTGTGCATCCACACTTTATAATCTGCTTTAGTAGGTTTGGGCTGAGTGTTTCTGGAATCATAACTTAGGCATTTGTCATGATTGTGGGCATAATGAACATTAACAATGAACCTCTGTCAGTTACTGTGCAACAGGACATGATGTCACTTCATGACCTATACTTGAATCCTAATTGACATTGACAGGCTGAAAACAGCAGTGTCACGGCTCAATCAGCAGGATAGCGGACATTTTTTAAAAACCTTTTTTGCTCAGACACATCTTATTGAGTGGGAGAATCTTTATCTGAGCTCTCTGTGCCACTCTGTGGTTTACTGAGGTAGTGCAATGAATGCATTTTGTTTCACTGGTTATTTCCAGAATCTGCATTATGTGTTTTTATGACAAATCTAGCAACATTTCAGTCAATACTGGGTTAATCTGTTACGCCTTCCATACTCCATAGACCACATTACATGATGTATGGTACTGGACAGTTAAAGCTCAACGTTAAGGCAGTCCCTCAGTCCTAGAGTCAGTCATGGTATCTGCTCAATCCACTGATCTGTTATGTTGCTTGCTGACAGCCACAATAAGATAACCAGAAGTCTCCTCCAGTTAAATATTATGAACGCAAAACCATTGTCTTTTGTCCTCCTTTACAAATCCCATTCATTATTCACCCTCCCAGATAGCTATCAGTGGTTAGCCTAGGTCATTCACAACCTGGGTGTTGTATTTCATTCTGTGCTGAGTTTCCGATCATCTATCGTCTCCGCTACGCAGGCAATCTTAACTCCATCTGTATTACATTGCGCAATTAGTCCCTTGCCCAAGCACATCTGCTGCAGAAACTCTCACAGAAGTCTTCATTACCAGCAGGCTCAACAGTGAAGAAGGGTTACTAGACTTGAATCATTAACACTGCTTTTTCCCCACAGACGCTGCAAGACCTGCTGAGTTTCTCCAGCGGTTTGTTTGTTTTAGTTCTTTAGCACCTGCAGTTCTTTCTTTTATTCAACTATTGTAGTGCTCTCCCGTATGGATACATAAGAAACATAGAAGTTAGGAGCAAGAGTAGGCCATTTGACCCCTCTAGTTTTCTCTGCCATTCAATACAATTATGGCTGAGCCAAATACCCTCATCCCACCTTTTCCACCATAAGCCTTGATCCATTTACTAAAAGTGCATCTGCTTCCTTTTTAAAAACAGATAATGATTTGGCCTCAACTACTTTCTTTGGCAGTGAATTCCACAGGCTCATGACCCTCTTTTGATGATGAAATTTCTCCTCATCTGTCCTAAAATGTTTATCCCCTATCTTTAAACTATGGCCTCTGGCCTGGACTACCCCATCATCTGGGACATCCTTCCTGCATTTAATCTGTCTAGTCCTGTTAGAATTTTATAAGTAGTGATGAGACTCCCCTCACATTCTCCTAACTTCCAGTGAATACGATACTAACTGACTCAATCTCTCCTTATACATCAATCCTGCCTTCCCAGGAATCAATTTGGTAAAATTTTGCCGCCCTCCCTCTATAGCAAAAACATCCTTCCTCAGATAAAGAGACCAAAACTGGATGTTCCAGGTGTGGCCTCTCCAGTAGGACATTTTTATTCCTCTACTCAAATAATCAAATCTGGCTCCAGTTCTTTTGAAAGCTTCTGCATTTTATCTTTAGATGCACTTCTTTCGTAATGCAAAGATCATACTAATGACAATGGATAGATGCAATCCTCTTCCCTCCTTCTTGTTTGCATGATTTTCATTTGATCACTGCCCCAGCCTGGTTCAGTGAACAGTCCGTTTTGACAAAAAGAAATGCCATAATGTTATCATAACGTTATCACATCAAACTCTTCTGATGAGATAAAGTTCCAGGCTCCTCGGTGTTTGGAAAGGAACATGACTGTGTTTGACTTCAGAAACTGTCATGACATTGGAATTTCACAAAGTTGAAGGAAGGGACTTGAAAGAGATTCCGTGGAATTATAATCATTACCACCTGTGTTGATTTGTGAATCTTGATGACGGCTTAACCACAATGTGTAGTAGATGAGGCAGGCAGGCAGTTGGAACAAACAAATGCCATTGTCCAGCTCCTTTTGTGTTCAATGTGTTCACAATGTCAACCCATCCTACCTGTGAGAATAACCTGTTCCTGTATTCTATTCAGCTTGTTTAAAGGTTAACATTCCCTTGGTTCCTTGAGGTATGTTTGGATAGAAAGCTTGGTCAATTAGTTATGATTGGTCAGTTTATAAATCTGACTTTCTACTTAAACCTTTTTCTGCCAGTTTCCTTTAAGATTAGCAGCATGATGGCTCAGTGGTTCACACTGTTGCCTTACTTTGCCAGGGACCCGAGTTCAATTCCAAGCTCAGACAGCTGTCTGTGTGGAGTTTGCATGTTCTCCTGTGTCTGCATGGGCTTCCTCCAGGTGATCCGACTTCTCTCCATAGTCCAAAGATTTATAGTTAATGTGGATTAGCCATGGGAAGTACAAGGTTACAGGGATAGGGTAGAGGGATGAATCTGGGTGGGGTGTTCTTCAGAGAGTCAGTGAGGGCTTATAGGGCGAAATGGTCTGTTTCCACACTATAAGGACTCTATGGTCATGAATGATTTAATGCTAAAGCCCTTGCTACAGGAATGTGCTTCCAGTGGCTGATGTACTGAATCCAGCAGAGCTTCAGGAGAACAGAGACAGACTGGTGAGTTAGACAGGCAGATACCAGATTAAGAAGCAAGTGTTCAATTTTTTAAAAGGGTCTGCTTATAAAAGGGATGCAGGAATCAAAAGACGTGAAGCTGTTTGTAGGCAAATCATTAAAAAGGCAGAACAAATTCAGAAGGCTGATCCTGATCACACAACAGGATTTGTGAATTCTAGCTTCATAGATAGAGGCATTGGATACAAAATAATTATGTCAGCTGGTGTTTTGAGTTTAATTCTTGGCAGTACATTTTTGGAGTGCTGACAAGACCTTTCATTCTCCACCTTCCTCAGCAATCTTGCTAGAATCTATTTGAGAGGCAAGTTCCAAGCTACCTTAAGAAAATGCAAGTTCTCAGCAGGAAAGAACAAAAATTCTGTCTACACACTGGGCGCAGGCTCAAGGATACCTTTGTGAACATGAGAATCAGACACTTCGGTTACATAAATATATTTGTGAAATCGGCACTATTTTATGGAGAAAAGAAGGTTGAGGAGAGATTGACAATTGTTCAAAAGCATGAGGTGTCTGGACAGAATAGATCAGGTGAAAATGATCCAGTTGGTAGAATGATTGAGAGCAAGAGGGCTTAGATGTATGGTAATTATCAAAAGAAGGAATGGAGACATGAGGAAAAACATCTACACACAGCAAATGTTTAGTGCCTGGAGTGCACTGTCTGGGAGTGGGTGATAGCTGGTTCAGTCGAGGCATGTAAGAGGGAGGTGAATTATCTGAAGACGAAGAATTACTGGGAGAGGGCAGGGAAGTGGCATTGGATTAATTGTTCTTTCAGAGGGCAACACATAGGCTGAATAGCTTTCTTCTGAGCTGTATCCATTCTTTGATTCCATGACAAATGAGGTGCTTGAGCGCAAGCTGTTGTTGTATGCCTCATGGTCAGTATGTCAGTGTGCTTTTAAGTGAGAAATCCATAGTATCAACATTATACCACAGGATGTGACTGATAAAGATCTCATACTTGATATTACCACAGATCTGTTGAAGTATGTTCCTCCAATGGAACTAAAGCTGAATATTAGCCTGGATATTTGTGTCTGAGGAATGTCATGTTTGTACGTAATAGTTGGAATAAATGTCAATTGGATTTTTCAATATCCACAACATCCAAATCCAGTTTACGTCAGGGGAATAACGTAGGTATTGCTTTATCCGGTAAAATACTTTGTTGGAAGTAAGCTCACATATTTGCCTCTAAAATTGCTTTTCGTCATCCATTGTCTGAGTTTCTCCTGTGATATGAGCAACTGTGTCTCAAGAATTTTATTGCGTTTTTGAAGGGGTGACTACGAAGGTTGGATCTACATGGACTTTAGCGAAATTGTTGACAGGTACTGCATAATGGGCGGCTAAGGTTAAATCTCATGGAATCCAGGGAAAGCTAGCCAATTGGATACAAAATTGGTTTCAAGGTTAAGGACAGAGGGTGGTGGTGGAGAGAGATAATAGGAACTGCCAATGCTGGAGAATCTGAGATAACAAGGTGTAGAGCTAGATGAACACAGCAGGCTGAGCAGCATCAGAGGAGCAGGAAAGCTAACATTTCAGGTCTGGACCCTTTTTCTGAAGAAGGGTCCAGACCCGAAACGTCAGCTTTCCTGCTCCTCTGATACAGTTCAGCCTGCTGTGTTCATCTAGCTCTACACCTTGTTATCTCTGGTGGTTGTAGAGGGCTGTTTATCAAACTGGAGGCCTGTGACCAGTGGTGTGCCACAGGGCTTGGTGCTGGGTCCACTATTATTCATCATTTATATAAACAGTTTAGGTGAGAATTTAAGAGGTATGGTTAGTAAGTTTGTGGATGACACCAAGATTGATGGTATAGTGGAAATGAAGAAGATTACCTGAGAATGCAGTGAGATCTCAGTCAAACTGGGCAGTGGGCTGAGGTATGGAAGGTGGAGTTTAATTCAACTAAATGTAAGGTGTTGCATTTTGATGGGTCAAACCAGGGCAGAATTTCCACAGTCAATGGTAGGGCCCTACGGAATATTACAGAACAAAGACATCTAAGGGTACAGGCTCATTGATTCTTGGAGTCACAGGTAGACAGAGTAGTGAAGAAGGCTTTCAGCTTGCATGCTTTCATTGTTCAGAGCATTGAGTATAAGAGTTGGGATGTCTTATTGCAGCTACACAAGACATTGGTAAAGCCACGTTACTTCAAAGAGTAATGTATACCGATTCCGATGAAGAGCGTAAACCTGAAACTTCAACTTCCCTGCTCCTCCAATGCTGCACTATATTGTCACTGAATCCAGCATCTGCAGTTCTTGCTATCTCCAAGTAATGTGTGCAGTGCTGGTCATCCTTCTATACAAACAATATTATCAAACTAGAAAAAATGAAAAGATTTACCAGGATGCTACTTGGACTGGAAGGTTTGAGACATTAGGAGAGGTTTGATACGCCAGATTTTTCTACCCTGGAGCATAGAAGACTTAGGGGTGACCATATAGAGGTCTGTAAAATCATGAGGAGCCTAGACGAGGTAGGTAGCCAACAGCTTTTCCCCATGGTAGGGGAGTCTAAAACTAGAGGGTATAGGTTAAAGGTGAGAAGAGAGATACAAAAGGGTCCAGAGGGACAATTTGTTGAGTGTTTGGAAGGGTTGCTTGAAGTAGTGGTGGAAGAGAGTACAATTTTGTCATTTAAGAAACATTCAGACAGGTACTTGCATGGGGTAAGTATGGAGGGAAATGGACTAAATGCAAGCAAGTGGGACCTAGTTATCAATGAGAACTAGGCAGCATGGGAGAATTGGGCTAAATGGCCTGTTTCCACTGTGTCAACCTCGACATCAGCCATTTCCTTGCCTGTTCTATCATCCAGGCCCCATTTGATGAGGAGGTGTACCCACTGAGGAGCTCTCAGTTTCACCTCCCAGAGCTTTTTAACATTACTGAGATCTTCTTCACTCATCTCATTAGATCTATGATATTCATTTGAATGATAGCTTGTTTTTGTAAGGTGCTGGCGATACATTTCCTTTCTACTTTGTTGAACTCTGTAAGTCATTCCACAAAACCACTCTGTTATATGTTAAATTTTTAAAATCTAGGCTACTAATCCCAGCCATTTCTTCCAATCCACAGGATTTGATCGTACATTACATATTCACTCCTGGTCCATTGACCATGATCTCCCATTGACATTTGGAGTTTCAGGATCGGTTAATTTTTTAACCTTTTATTCTCAAGGCTTGAAATGATACAAAATGATAACCTTTAATGGTGATAAGGGCTATATTTTATTCTATGTAAATGAACAGATGACTGAGTAGAGATATCAAATGTAATAACATTCTTATTGCATTCTTACAACCTCCTTGTTATAATGTCAGCTAGCTTGGCGACAGTTCTGCCATCAGTGCTGGTTTTTTATTGTTCTTTATTCATTCACAGATGAGGGCATCGCTGGCTAGGCAGCATTTATTGTCCATCCCTAATTACCCAGAAGGCAGTTAAGAGTCAACCACATTGCTTTGGGTCTAGAGTCACATGTAGGCCAGACCAGGTAAGGATGGCAGTTTCCTTCCCTAAAGAATGTTAGTGAACCAGATGGGTTTTTTTCTGACAATTGACAATGGATTCATGGTTTTCATTAAATTTTTAATTCCAAATATTCACTGAATTCAAATTCCACCATCGACTGTGGCGGGATTTGAACCCAGGTCCCCAGAGCATTATCTGGGTCTCTGGATTAACAGTCAGGCGATAACATCTGTACATGTGTGTACATTGTGAATCAACCCTTCTTTCCACCTCATTCTCAGGATGATCCAAACTCTCCCCTGACTGAACATTTCTGTCCCCTCTACTGAGCAAAATCTATGAAGATTCAATAGTACCTTGCAAAGTAATCAGCTCACCATCTTTGAATGGCTGAATGACGAAATATGCCTTTAGCCAAGTCCAGTTACTCATATCTCTGGCTTCCAATATTTAGGCTCTGAACAGCTCAGAAACATTTCAATGCTGAGTTTGATTAGCAGTCAAAAATGATAGGGGCCTTGTTACTCACCTGGTTTGGCTTGGCCCATCAAATCTGAGCTTTGAGATTTTGCAAAGGTGTTTATCGCTTTATTACCGCACAGGAAATGGACTTTTCACCGACTAGATTTATGCTAAAGTTTATCTTTGACCACTTATTTCTTTTTTTAACAACTTTTGGGCTAATAAAATATTTTGACACTAAAAAAAAGTTTCTCATCACTGTAAATATCAGAATATTATAATATATAATTTACTGGAAACATCATTATATCTAAGGATATCTTTATAATCAGCCATTTGTAGAACTTAAGTTAATTTTGTTAATTAGTCAGAAGACCTGACATACAGCTTTTCCAAAATTCTCATCCAAGATCAAGGTAACCTCCTGCTCTTACAGATTCAGGACTCCTTCGCATGCTCAGCACCAGTGAAGAACCATAAGAGAAAAGCACCAAGTGGTTCAGTATTACTACCAACACACTTGCCAACACACTTCTCACCAGAACACCATCAAAGCACCATTTTCGGCTTTGTTAGAAACATCAGCTCCAGGCTTCATCAGCTTTATCTAAAGACAGATGCAAAGACTGAGGCAGAGTCATGGATCTCCTGCAAAGTTATGATCACAGGAGGTCAAAGAGGCTAAATCATTCATGACAATCAGGAAGATGGCTGTCGTTATCAAAGTTCAGAACATTGTTTTTCAATACATTGTGTAATTCCTAAATTTATAATTGTTTTCAATTCTGCTACCAGGAACTGAAACCTTTCATTTCCTATCTTGCTCAAACAAATGTTTAAAATAGTTCTGATTTAACATGGTGCTATTCTTCTTCTGGTATTGCATGGAATATAAAGAATAAGAAGAGGTGACAGAATTAGAGACAAAACAAATATACTGTGGTATAGGCAGTCCCTTTGAATGGGCTCCGTTCTTGAGTATTCACAAGTTGATTTGTATGCAAGTTAGAGCACAATACAGGACAATAAATAGCTGTTCATATGTACAAGTTCATCAATTAGATGTTTATAAATGGAAAACCATCTATATTGGTAAGTAACAATAGAGGGTGCAGGGTAGAGACTGTCATGTCAAATTGCTGAATGTATAATACAACCAGGGCTAAATAAGTAACAAACTCTGTTAATGGCATGAAGCTCTTGAGTTATACAAATAAAGCATTTATTTCAAAGTGTTTTTGTCTAGTGTAATTTTTCTGGGGTGCCTCTGGTATTTATAACATTTTTTTAAACTCTGGTGCACATCCAAGCACTATGGCTTCCAAGAGCCCTGGTAAAATGGTAGTCACTGAGAATCGGAGAAAAAAAACTTTCCAATAGTTGAAGTCAAACCCGCACATAGGAAGATGGTTGTGATTGTTGGAGATCAATCATCTCATCCACAGAACATCTTTGCTGGAAGACCTAGACACAACTGTCTTCAGAGATCTTCCCTCCATTATAAGAGATGTGGGAACCATTGCTGATGAATGAAGTGTTCACGACTATTTGTAACTCCTCAGGCACAAAGATGCCTCAGGAGGGCAGGCTGATAATTGGCATGCAAAACTTGAGCCACAAGATGGGATTGCGAGTGGAGGGGTGTGGGGCAGGGAGCTGTAGAGCACCCTTGATTAGAAACAGAACTGGTCTAGCTGTTTAAATGCAGTGACTATAAGAGCAGATCAGAAGTTGGAAATTCTGTAGTGAGTGATTCATATCTTGGCTCCCCAAAGCCTACTTGCTATCTACAAGGCACAGATCTGTACAATGATAGAATACATTCACTTTTATTTATCACTGTTAGTGAGAGTGATTGACGGAGGACTGTATCAGTACGTACTGGAAACAAATTGGCTAAGCTATGGGGATACAGTGTGGGAACAGGACTGATATTGTTCTATAGTGAGTCAGTATTCATTCAGTGGATCAAGTGGCCTTCTTCTGTCTCATAGTGACTCTGACTCTATCCAGAACAAAGCAAACCACTTGATTGGCACATGTCTACCACCTTCATCATTCATTCCTTGCACAACTGAACCACAGTGACAGTGGTGTTTACCATCTGCAAAATGCACTACCTCAATAGAACCTTCCAAACCCCATAATCTCTATCACTAGGGGAACAAGGGCACCAGAGACAAAGGGCCAGCAAGTCTCCTCTAAGTCACCCACCATCCTGCCTCAAAACTATATTGATGTTCCTTCAGAGTTGCTGGGTCAAAATCTTGCAAATTTCTCCCTAACTGCAGTGTGGGTGTCCCTGCACCTTAACGACTATAACAATTTAAGAAGGTAGCTCACCACCACCTTCTCAAGAGTGATTAGGCATGGGTAATAAATGCTGGTACTGCCAGTAATACACACATTCCCTGAATTGGGTTAAAATAGTGACACTGTTATTCCATTTTAGGAATGAGACATGTCCTTTTTGTCTCCAGGCTTTTGTTAGAAAATTATCCCTTTATTTACTTATTGAATACTATATTTGCAGAGATTAAATCTAATGAATATTCCAATAATTACACTAATAACAATAATGAGAAAACAAAACTTCATTCATATTTTATTGAGATGGCAACCAATAACTAAATGCATAAAGTTCCAACAGTTCTGCTCTCTAATAGTTACCAATTTCCAACATTTCTCAAAATGATATGTATTTTACTGAAAATTCAATTTCTATACAATTATACAGGTAGTACAATTCAACGTGATTAGACAGTAACTGCAAGTCTATATAATGTGATATTCTCTTAGTAACTGCTTATTTTTTGCAGCCAAATCCATTAGACTAATGTTTTATGTACAGCGCTTGTCAAATATCAAGCCTGAAGCAGGCCTGACTAGCTCCAGATCCAGGTCCTGGGACTGCTTTCTTGCTCACTTGTTCCTAGAAAAATCATATAACTGAGATGTGATCAGGAACTTTCTATGTTTTTAGAATCAGCTGTAGACATATGGACAAAAACCAAAAGAACTGCAGATGCTGTAAATCAGGAACAAAAACAAAGTTGCTGGAAAAGCTCAGTAACTCTGCGTTCTAAGGAAGGGTCACTGCACCCGAAACTTTAACTCTGTTTTCTCCTCCACAGAGGCTGCCAGACCTGCTGAGCTTTTCCAGCAATTTTTTTTTTGTTGTAGACATATGGACAATATGTCACATCCTCCCCTCCCATTCCCTGGATGGCATGTCCATCCTGGGCCTCCATCAGTGTCACAATGACACCTCCTGGAAATTGGAGGAGCAGCACCTCACATTCTGCGTTGGGAGCCTACAACCAATGGTCTCAATGTGGATTTTACTAGCTTCAAAATCTCTCCAACCCCTCCCTTGAACTGTTCGGCTTCTCTTCCACCGATCCGCTCCACCCACCTCACTGACCAATCCCCACCACTACCCACCACTCACCTGTCACCATCCCACCCCAGCCCCAGCCCCACACCCTTCTCTACTTATTTCAGAGCCCCCTTCCCCTTCCCCATTTCTGAAGAAGGGTCCCGACCTGAAACGTCAGCATTTCTACTCGTCTGATGCTGCCTGGCCTGCTGTGTTCCTCCAGCTCCACACTTTGTTATTTCAGACTCCAGCATCGACAGTTCTTACTATATCTCTTGGGTGGTTGAGGTGTGTGAGTTTTAGGAGGCCTAACAACTATTAGAGATCTGCATCAATGACGCCATAAATGGAGGTGAGCCTTTTAAATTGCTGGCTTCAATATTAATCTGCCTCGGTGCCCATCTCTGATCTGTTATTGGAGGTGGCAGCCTTGTCTTCAGCCCACCTTCCAACTTGAAAGGTTTCAATTTCAGGTTAATGGACTAATTTTTAAAATTTAGGATTACAACATTGAGCAGTGGTGTCACCTACTCTTCCCAATTCAAAGTAGAAAATTTTGTTGGTATAAAATACAATCCACACATAACTTATAATTCATTATACATTTCACAACAGAAATGTCACAAGTATGGAGCTGAAGAACCAGAAAGATGAGAGACTCTCAGACTCCATCTTGCTTTTTCATTGTTGTGTTGCTTCTTCTTATTAAGTGGGGAGATCAAAATTGAGAGTGGCAGACCTTTTGATGTGATCCTTCCTTTGCCATTTTAACTTTTCCTTCAAAAATGTTGAAAATACTACCCAAGCTGATGACGCTGTTTAGCACGGTTGGAATAAACCTTTGCATCTACATCTGCTTGGCACAACTTGTCAGAAACGCTGTGGATTATATACATGCACATTTGCCTAATATTTGAACATATTTTATGGCAAACAGACTCCATTTTTGCTGGAATATGAGTTATATCTCAGGGTAAGTGTTGCATTTTTTTGAATTGTAATTATTCATGAAGAACAGGGAAGAACCGTAGAATGGTCAAGCTGTCAATCTTTTAAACAGACTGCTTTTTAAAAATTGAAAATGATCTACTTGTCTGTGAGCTGAAAAGAACTGTTCTTTTAGTTCTAATAATTGCTTATAATATCAAATGTTATAATTATTGTGTTAATATATCTTAACTGTTTTATTTAATCTGTACTTAGTCTCAAGATGGCTCCTGATGTTTTCCCAAGGTGTGTGAGGTGGCATGGTGCTATAAGGGCAAAGGTTGGAGGTACAAGACAATGAGCATGTTTTGTCATGGGCTGGCACAGGAGCTAAAGGAGGCTCTGGACTCCATGTGGCTACATCAACCCATAACAGCTGTTCCTTCAAATTAGTTGAGATGGTCAATAAATCAACATTTCCAAATGTCCAATACTCACAAAAAGATTAAGGGCAGGTAAATCGTATTTTGTAATCTTCACAGAGCTTAAAGCTTTGTTCTTTATTCAGGCAAATAAACCCAGTCAATGTACTGCACCTATTGAGGCAAAACCAAAGAGGATGATAATGTAATCGATAAAACATAAAGTTGACATATGAAAAACAGTGGTACAAACAGTCTAATTACTCAGGAATAATATCCCCAGTGCTTGCAGCTGACTGGTTTGAGACTGTCTGTACTTCACAGGCAATTGGGCTACTGCAGATCTGACCAGGATATTCCTTTCGAAGGTTCTCCAGATCTTCAAAATCCCCAATTCCTTTTGGGTCATCGCGATCAAACCATTGAGTTTTCTTGTTGCCTGTTTAAAGGAACAAATCAAATGAAAATTGTAAGCAACATGCTGAAAGGTGGAAGCAAAACTAAGTGTTGGGAATCTTACTGGGGGACATTTAACTGCACAAAATCAACTTTTACCACTTACCATTGGCCAAGAAGATAACTGGATGCACACAAAAATACCATGGCCACAACAGCAGGGCAGAGACTCATAATTCTGCAGCAAATAACTCACTTCATAACTTCCCAAAGCCTGCCCAGCTACAACGTACAAATCAGGAGTGTGATGGAATACTCCCACTAGCCTGGATGAGTTTAGTTCCAAAACAACAATCAAGAAATTTGGTAACATCTGGGACAAAGCAGCACTACAACCACCAAGTTCAGCATTCACTTCTTTCACCTGGTGCATAGAATTTTAGAAATCTACTGCACAGACGAAGGCCCTTCAGTCTATCATGACCAGGATGGTCAGAAACAAGCACCAAATTATTCTAATCCCATTTTCCAACTAGACTACACGTCTGTTCACCTCTTCAAAAAAATTAATCCGGCTGATCAGACATGAATTCCCCTGAACAAAATCATGCTGACTGTCTTTAATTAATCCACGTGTCTCCAAATGCAAGTCAATCCTGTCCCTCAGAAATACTATTAACAATTTTCTACCAGCGAGATAAGACTGACTGGCCTGTAGTTTGCTCTCTTCTTGAATAATGGTACCACATTGGCTGTCCTCCAGTCCTCTGGCACTTTTCCTGTGGCCAGAGAGGAATTGAACAAATGCCCTTGCTATTTCCTCCCTTGTCTTATTCTTCAACATGGGATACACTTCTCTCTAATCAATATTCCTCTCAGTCTTCTGCTGTTTTGAGCCGTGGGTACCTACCATAAGCCTCCCTTTTCCTCTAATCTAATTCTGTATATCCCTTGATATGCTGGGTTGACAGAATCTGTTTCTTTTTTGGAATATGTTGGCCCAGTACTCTCCATATTTCCTTCCTGAATGCATCCAATTGTTCTGAGGAAGATTTACCTGAAAACATTTGCTCCCAGTACACTTTGGCCAAATCATATCCAATCTTATTAAAATCAGCTTTCTCCCATTTGAGAACTTTGATTTCAGGCCCATCCTTGTCCTTTTCTATAACAATCTTGAATCTGACAGAGTTGTGATCACCGTCTAAAAATCGCGCCCTCACTAATTGTTCGACCATTTGCCTGGCTTCTGTTCTTGTTCTGATCTGGTCTTGTCTGTATCTTCCCATAGAAGCCACTCATGGTTTCACGTCTCAGTGCATATTCATTTCTTCATGAGCTGTATCATGATAACTAACAGTTGTACCTGCAGAATTTAATTATCTTCCTAATGAATGTCTGAACAGGTTGAAAAAAAATCTCTACACATGCTTCTTGATGATCTGGTATGCTCCTGATTTTAGGCGCTCCATTTGTGTAATTAGATAGATTAACTTGAATCTGTGCCACATTTTCATCGTATTATGAACATTAGTGAGAGTGAATTCATGTTGTGGACTGATTAATGACCTGTATCATTAATGTTTAAAGTGGAAAAAGTTTGATACTTTGTAAGGGAAGAAAACCACAAGATTCCATAGTTACGCACAAACAGCATTAACTAAGATAGGAAATTAGAATGGTAAAATAATCTACAATATAGGTGTTAATTTATACTCCAGCATCTGGAATTAACATGAGGAAAACATGGGTAACATGCAAACAGTAGTCAAAGAATGAAGGTGGACTGGATCAATCCCATGGATTTCTCAGCATCCCCCAGGTATGGTGACACTGTGGGTCACAAATTCTCATTAAACTTTCTCATCAACTTTCCTCTCAACCTTCACTTCTCCAAGAAAAGCCCCAGCCTCCCCAATCTTTCCTCATAGCTTGCACTCTCCAGCGTAGGCAACATCCTGATAATTCTCCTTCGCATCCTCTCTAGTGCAATCCCATCAGCGTAACCTCTTTGCTTTTGCATTCTATGCGTTGGCTAATAAAGGCAAGTACCCTGTATACTTATGATTTTTTGACCTGTTGCTTCTGTTTGGACCTGATTCGGGCCTTAGTAAGCTGACTATCAAAAACAGTAAATGACTGACCAAATCAAATAGGTGCCCTGACATTGACTGAAAAGTAGAGCCAGATATCAGCTGAAAGGCTTGAGGCTCCCAGAGATTCAGCAGAATGAAGATTTTTTTTTCAATCCTAAAGGCACATATTTCCAATTCAATTCAAAATTGATCTCAGTGTACTACAATACAACACATCATTGCCTCCAATGAAGAAATAATCAGAACCAGTAAAGAAATAAATTGTACAATTCTCTGTTTTTACTTATCTTTCATGAGCCAGAGGCATCACTGGAAAGGCCTACATTTGTTGACCATCCCTAACCAAACTTTGAACTTAATAGCTTGCTTAGTCATTCCAGACAACAATTAAGTCAACCACATTATTGTGGATCTGGAGTCAATGTAGGCCAGTCTGGGTAAGGATGGCAAGTTTCCTCTCCTCAAGGACATTAGTGACAAGATGCATGACACAGATCAGCATAAATTATGTGGCTACCTTGCTCAGTACGGTTTTCAGAATGTGGGATCAAGGGCACTGAGCCTAGTTTTCTACAGCTGCCACGTACCTGCCTTGTTTGAACGGGGGGAAAGGAGTTCAGCCCTTTAATTTTCTGACATGGGAACAACATTCAACATTGCATCATGATTAGCTAAGTGGAAGGGCAGATTCCACAATTAAAATGTTCAAAACTTACAAAAAGTGCGAGGACAGGTAAATCGTATTCTGTAATCTTGACAGCTCCGGTCCTTTTGCTCGGCATTCACACATGTAAATCCAGTTGAAATGCTGCACCTGTTCAATGCATAAGAGGAGCATGTGCTAATCTGATCATTAAAACAATTCAATCTCTCTGAAACAGTCCCAATTTCAAACTACACAGGAACAGGAGTAGGTCACTCAGCTGGTTTGGTATTTACTTAAATTGTTGCTGATTTGTATCTACCATTTTTCCTGCTTTAGTTTCACAATCTGCAATATCCTTCCTCAACAGGAATTCATCAATCTTAATGTTTGAGATCGTTAATTCACTTTCCTCACCAGTTTTTCAGGAACAAAGAACTCTAGATTTACGCTACCTTTTATTCTGAAGGGGAGCTTCCTGACATTACTCCCTGAAATGCCTGGCTCTAATTTTAATTTTCATAAAGTCATTGAACCCTACACTGCAGAAAGAGGTCATTTGGCCCATCAAGTCCACACCAACACTCTGAACAGCTTCCCACCCAAACCCAGCTCCCTACCCTATCCATAAACACCACATTAACCATGGGTAATCTATCTAGCCTGAACATCCCTGGGCAATACAGGGCAATTTAGCATTCTCCGTCCAAATAACTTGCACATAGAGTCGCAGAATCATACAGTCATTCAGCATGGAAGCAGACGCTTTGGCCCAACTCATCCATGCTGATAATCTAATCTAGTCCAATTTGCCAGCATTTGGTCTATATTCCAATAAACCCTATTCATATACCCAAGATGTCTTTTCAAGTTGTAATTGTACCAGACACCACCACCTCTTCTGGCAACTCATTCCATACATGCACCACCCTCTATATCAGTAAGTTGTCCTTTGGGTCCCTTTTAAATCTTTCCTCTCTCACCTTAAACTTATTTCTCTCGTTTTAGACTCCCTCCCTCCAGGTAAAGACCTTGGCTATTCATCTTATCGCACCCCTCATGATTATAAGGTCACCCCTCAGCATCCGGTGCTCCAGGGAAAGTAGCCGCAGCCTATTCAGTCTCTCCCTATAGCTCAAACCGTCCAACCCTGGCAATGTCTTTGTAAATCTTTTCTGAATCCTTTCAAGTTTCACAACATCCTTTCTACAGCAGACAGACCAGAATTGCATGCGTTATTCCAAAGTGGCCTAACCAATGTCCTGCACAGCTGCAACGTAACATCCCAACTCGTACAGTCAATGCACTGGTTAACAAAGGTAAACATATTAAACACCTTCTTCACTATCTTGTCGACCTGGGACTCCACTTTCAACGAACAATGAACCTGCAACCCAAGGTCTCTTTATTTAGCAACGCTCCCCAAGGCCTTGCCATTGAGTGTGTAAGTCCAGCGCTGATTTGCTTTTCCAAAATGCAGCACCTCTCATTTATCTAAATTAAACTCCATCTGCCATTCCTTGGACCATTGACTCATCTGATCAAGGTCCATCCTTGGATTGTGAGCAAAAACCAGAGCATCTGGGGGAAACACATGCAGACACAGGGAGAACGTGCAAACTCTGCACAGGCTGTCACCAAGTGGTGGAATCAAATCCAGGTCCCTGGAGTAGTGAGGCAGCAGTGATAGCCACTGAGCCACCGCGCTGTCCAAATTTTATACTTACATTCTGGACTCCAAAGGAAACAGTTTCATTTGAACTACTTTAGAATATCAAGGGGTGGCACGGTGGCTCAGTGGTTAGCACTGCAGCCTCATAGTACTGGGGACCTGGGTTCGATTCCAGCCTCATGTCTGTGGAATTTGCACATTCTCCCCGTGTCTGCGTAGGTTTCCTCCGGGTGGTCCGGTTTCCTCCCACAGTCCAAAGATATGCAGGCTAGGTGGATCGGCTATGCTAAATTACCCGTAGTGTTCAAGGTTGTGTGGGTTATAGGGGGATAGGTCTGGGTGGGATGCTCCAAGGGGCGGTGTGGACTTATTGGGCCAAAAGGCCTGTTTCCACACTGTATGTAATCTAATCTAATCTTTTAATCCTCTTATACAGGCTGTCAAATCACTGCTTTGTTATCTGCATTGAAGTTTATTCAGAGTCATGGCATCATACAGCGTTGAAGAATTGCAAAATTAGATAAATTCTTGATGAGCGAGGAGGTGAAAGGGCATTTGGGGTAGGAGGAATATGGAGTAATCAGATCAATCATATATGATATTTGTATGAACTCACATCTTCCATCTTGAAGTCCAGCTGTCATAGTTTTTTTTTCCACTGGTTTAATATGTCTGTATCCTTTTGCAAGTTTTTGCCTTTGCCTACACTTTGTATTGCACCTGCTAGCCTGGTGTTGAATATAATGTTCTCTATTCCTTTAAATAAGTCACAGATAAATAAATTGAAATACCAAGTCCCCATTGTGGGATACTACTAGTCATATCCTACCAATGGATATATACTCCATATCCCTATTGACTGTCAAATACCTCTAACCAATTTCCTACCAATGTGAAAAGGTTGCCTCCAATTCCATGTATTTTTATCTCTGCTAACAGTTTATTGTGTGGAGCCCGATTGAATGCCTTCTGGATGTCCGTATAAGATGGCAAGTATCATTATTTACTCAGAAACAATGTCTCCAGTGCGTGAGGCAGGGACCCCATCCATTGTCTCTACTTCACAGGCAGTCGGATTACTGCAGATTTTATCAGCATTTTCTTTTCGAAGATTCATGAGATCTTCATAATCCCCATTTCCAGAAGGGTCATCTCGATCAAACCACTGGGTTTTGCAGCTGCCTGGTTTAAAGGAAAACAAAGACTGTGCTGTGAGCAACACTTCAACACTTTCAATCTTAGGGTAGAAACTCATAAAGGTAAAATTCGACTGCTACTGGAAACTGAATTTTAAAATAAGTTAAACAAAATAATAAATTTTGATGGATAGTTATTGAAAAGAGCTTAATGAAGGAGAGAAATCCAGTATTTTTTCACTTCATGCTTCAAAGAGACTACAAATTGAGGATCCCACAGGAAAAGAGGGTGGTGCCTTTCCAATTTTATTTCAGCAAAAACACACTGGTCTCAAGAGCAAGACCAAATTCACTCTCCTTCAAGGAAGGAAGCAAGATACTGCAAACGCTAAAAATCTGAAACAATTTCAGAGAACTTTGATGAGCTCAGCATGTCTGGCAGCATCTGTGGGGAAAGAAACAGAGTTAGTGGTTTGAGTCTGGTTCTGAAGAACTCAGTTCTGAAGATGAAGCTTACTAGACTTGAAACGTTAACACCACTTCTTTCTCCTCAGATGCTGCCACATAGAACATAGAAAAGTACAGCACAGTACAGGCCCTTCGGCCCACGGTGTTGTGCCGTGGATTAATCCTAATCCAAAATTAAAATAACCTAACCTACATTCCCCTCAAGTCACTGCTATCCATGTGCATGTCCAGCAGTCGCTTAAATGTCACTAATGACTCTGCTTCCACGACTACCACTGGCAAACTATTCCATGTGCTCACAATTCTCTGGGTGAAGAAACTCCCTCTGATGTATCCTCTATACCTTCCTCTTAACACCTTAAAACTATGACCCCTCGTGGCAGTCAATCTGCCCTGGGGAAAAGTCTCTGGCTATCGACTCTATCCATGCCTCTCATTACCTTGTACACCGCGATCAGTTCACCTCTCTTCCTCCTTCTCTCCAGAGAGAAAAGTCCGAGCTCAGTCAACTTCTCCTCGTAAGACAAGCCCTCCAGTTCAGGCAGCATCCTGGTAAACCTCCTTTGCACCCTCTCCAAAGCCTCCACATCTTTCCAATAATAGGGCGACCAGAACTGGACACAAAATTCCAAGTGTGGTCTCACCAGGGTTTTGTAGAGCTGCAGCAAAACCTCGTGGCTCTTAAACTCGATCCCCCTGTTAATGAAAGCCAAAACACCATATGCTTTCTTAACAACCTTATCCACCTGGGTGGCAACTTTGAGGGAGCTATGTACTTGAACACCAAGATCCTGCTGTTCTTCCACACTGCCGAGAATCCTGCCTTTAATCCTATCTTCAGCATTTAAGTTCGACCTTCCAAAACACATCACTTCGTATTTATCCAGTTTGAACTCCATCTGCCATTTCTCAGCCCAGCTCTGCATTCTGTCAATGTCTCGCTGAAGCCTGCAATAGCCCCGATACTATCAATGGCAACTCCAACCTTTGTGTCATCAGCAAACATACTAAGCCATCCCTCAACCTCCTCATCCAAGTAATTTATAAAAACTACAAAGAGCAGAGGCCCAAGAACAGACCACTGTGGGACGCCACTCAGCACTGACCTCCAGGCAGAATACTTACCATCTACAACCACTCTCTGCCTCCTGTCAGCCAACCAATTCTGAATCCAGACAGCCAAATCTCCTTGTATCCCATACCTTCTGACTTTATGAATGAGCCTGCCATGGGGAACCTTATCAAATGCCTTGCTGAAGTCCATGTGCACCACATCCATTGCTCGACCCTCGTCAACCTGTCTCGTGACGTCCTCAAAGAACTCAATAAGATTTGTGAGGCATGACCTGCCCCTCACAAAGCCATGCTTACTCCCTTTTATCACGCTATGCTTTTCTAAATAGTCATAAATCCTATCCCTCAGAATTCTTTCCAAAACCTTGCTGACCACAGACGTAAGACTGACTGGTCTGTGATTTCCAGGGATTTCCCTATTCCCTTTCTTGAAAAGAAGAACAACATTTGCCTCCCTCCAATCTTCTGGTATGATTCCTTTGGAGAATGAGGAAGCAAAGATCTTCACCAGCGGCTTAGCAACCTCCTTTCTCGCTTCCCGGAGCAACCTAGGATAAATCTGGTCTGGCCCTGGGGACTTATCAATCTTAATGTTTGCCAAAATTTCCGGCACATCTACTGAGTTTCTCCAGCATTTCATGTGCTTGTCTCTAAGAAAGAATGCTGCATTGAACAAAGATAACGAAGCAAGGAATAATGTTTTAAACAGGAGTTCCAGTTTGATCAGCAGTTCGTAATAAGCATGCATACTGATTTGACACAGGTAAAGATTAAATTGAGAGCAACTGAGACCAAAGTAATAGGGATAAGGCCATGTAGCTTCATAAAGTCATTAATAGGCCTTTGGCTTGTACAGTCATGGGGGCTGGCAATGCTTTTTAAGGTTTTAAACATTTTCAGGAATCTCGAACATGCAAAGGGATTGCTATGATAAAGCATTGCTACATTTCATACCCTTATCCATCCAGATTAAATATAGTACAACTTTCAGGACATTTGTCATGGTTATTTCCAACAACGAATTTCAACTGCTTAGTTCTAAAGTAAATGGATAATAGTTGCACCATTGCATCCAGAAATACTATTTGTGGTTTGAAATTTAGTACACAAAACACCATTTAAAAACGTTCACTACTTACAAAAAGATTCAGGGCAGGTAAATCGCACTCTATAATCTTCACAGCTGCCATTTCTTTGTTGTGCATTAATACAGGTAAATCCAGTTAAAACGCTACACCTGTTGAATGTAAAATGGAATGTACTTGGTCAGTGCACTTCTCAAAACTATTCATATTTGAGAAATAAGCCTGAGTGTTCCAGGTCCCTCAAGTCAGAACAGAATTAGAGGGAAGGCACCGCATCAATTTAAAGATGGCTTTCCTTCCACTGGCCACTGTTAATGATGAGACGGGGAGAAAGTGCGGGATGCAATTCCCCCTCCACCAAACTGAGACTATTTAAAAGTTCATCAGCAACTTGTCAATTTTTGCGGCTCACTGTTTTTTAGGTAGGGCTTGCCAGTTCCTGGCAAAAAGACCATCTGAAGGTAGAAGGACCACATTAGGCCAGACAACACAACCAAGTAAAAGGGTCAGTTAGACAGAGGGATACTTGGCATTTGATAAGGTGTGCCCATGGCACTGCTTGGGCACAGAATGAATGGGCTATCAGTGCTTGGCCATTGACTGGCCAATTAACATCTTAGCATCTGATGAAGGGTCTTTGCCCGAAACGTCAGCTTTTGTGCGCCTGAGATGCTGTTTGGCCGGTTGTGTTCATCCAGCTTCACACTGTTCTCTTGGATTCTCCAGCATCTGCAGTTCCCATTATCTCTAACATCTAAGCATCACTGGGTAGAACAGCAGTAGGTAAGGTTGCTAAGAACCTGCTCAGAAGAAAGGTTGTAGCTTATATTGGGCTAAGTCTATAAGATTTTGCACACAGAACAATGATGGGAAACACAGGAAATGCAGAACTCCAGGAATCAGGCAAGCAGAAGAGAGGAAAGAGGAGCAGGATGGCAGTAAAGGCCAAACCCCCAACCCGGGGTACCTAATATAACAGCAGCTACTGAAAACAGAATTACCTGCAGATGATGGAGTGCAAACAAAAACTGCAACTGTCCAAGCAGATGGTCACAGAGATTGTTGCCCTTATCACCAAAAATCTTGCAGTTACCTGTTACCTTGCCAGTGAACCTGAATTTCTTTGTTTGCGAAACCTTCTTTGAATCAGCTTCAGAGGCAACATATCAATCTACCCCTCCAGTCATGGATATCAGGGATGGTATCACTAAGGGAACAGATAATTAATGACTGGGATGGCCTTTCAGGGACAAAGAGCATTGAGTTTTCCTTCATCACTGGATTGCCACAGAAGCATGGCATCATCCATGGTACTCATGTGGCTCTCAAGTCACCCAGTGACCAACCAGTGTGATCTAACAGCAAGGGGGACTTTTGGTCCTTCAATATCCAACGCATTTGTAGCCACAAGAGCTTGTTCTACGGGTGCACTCACTTCCCAGGGAGCTCTGTCAGCTACTTCATCTTCTATTAGTCCAAGTTAACTCAGGTTCTCACAGAGATGGACAGTCTTTGAAACGTTTAACCTCAAATGGCATGGAGGCACAGTATTTGAATAATTTAAGGAAGAAGTGAATACGATATTATTAAGCAAGGGAGTTGTCTGGGATAAGAAGGGACATAGAACCGAGATGATCATCAGTTCAGCCATGATCTTATTAAATGATGCAGCAGGCTCAAAGGACTGAGTAGTCCGTTCCTATCTGAATGTTCAAATGTTCCAATGTTCAACACTAACAGTGTGTATGGATGTATCCTAGTGCATAAGGGATATCCCTTGAAGAGATGGCAACTGTCGGCTCTATGGGGGCACTAGACGGATCCGCAGGGGTGATTCAACCAATGTAACCTGATCAGGAGATGAACGACTGAGTTGACCATCAGGTTTCTGAAGATTTAGAACCCTGGACCAGCTGAGTTCTGCCCCCAACACTCTCTTGCCAGGGTAATGACTATTATGGACTGGCAGATATTCTATCTTTACCTCAGATATTTCAAGGGCTGCTTGAGTTGAGATTGTCTATTCTGAATGTGTACCTTCAGCAATAGCTTCTGAAGAGGCTTCAGGGTCTCCATATACTAAGGAACTCTTTAAATTCAAGTTGGCAGTCTTGAGGAATGATGCCAGTTCTGAAAGGAGGGAGGCAGAAGCTTGGAAGCTGTAGACCCATCAGCCTAACATCTGTCATAGGCAAGATTCTGGAGCCCCTTATTAAGGATGTTATAGCAGTATACCTAGAAAATCACAATTTGAAAGGCAGCACGAACATAGCTTTCTGAAAGCAAAGCCATGTTTAATGAACCTGTTTGAATGTATTGACAGAATAAGTTCACGGACACATAGAGGTAGGCAACAGATGCCAGCTCAGAAAGGAAGATCAATCAAATCTCTGAATTATGATTAAACTCACCTCTCTTGAATAGGTGTGCCCTATCCCAGCACTCCCCATTTTTCAAGAATTTGAAGCCTACCCTCCTGTAACATGAGTTAAGCTATGCACTGATCCTCCATTTTTTCCCCTTTCTACATTTGCTGAGACATAGCACTAAGAGTAATCTGAGAAAGCTACTGCTGAGATCCTAATTTTTAAACTTCTTCCTTTATTCTTGAAAATCTGAATATGTGTTGGTAGTTTGAAATACTATAGTGGGAATAGTTACTGTTGAATGTTGTCTTCAGAGTTTGCTGCTGGGGTTCCTGATATTGTCTCCACTTCACAGGCTGTTGGTGTACTGCAGATCTGATCAGGGTACTCTTTCTGGAGATTCTGGAGAACTTCAAAATCTCCCTTCCCTGATGGATCATCATGATCAAACCACTGGGTCACACAACTGCCTGATTAAAAGGAACACATAAAGAAAAATTACACTGTGTGAAACACTTATACATTTTAAAATCAAAAGTCATGGCTCAGTGGTTCAATAGAAAATATATAGACTTTGTTTCAAATTATGACTTCTGAGAGATTAATCATTTAATTAATCAGTACTGGAAACCTCCTGTCCCACTATTTGGATGCCATCTCTACAAATAATCTTTCCAATTTATCCCACTCCCTGGATCAAGCGTCATAGCCCAACAAAACTTTCCAACTCAATTGTAAAACCAAATCTCATTTGCAAGTTTCTATTACACCTTCTTCCATCACCCTGCATTCCCCAGATTATAATCTCGTTCTCTGGAGAAATTCATCCACAGCTTGTCCTAAATCCAAATCCTTTTACTAGCTTCCTTTTCCCTGTCTATTTTCTCGAGGTCCCTTAACTTTGACTTATGTTATTAATCTTCCCTTAACCATCTCTGTTGTAAAAGTGGTTACATAAATTTATATTGCTGTATTTGAAAAATGCAAAGGTTTCTGTCCCAACTGTTGGCAATTTCAGAATTCTATCGAGTCTCGAGGTAGAACTAATCTCACTCCTCACATGCTTAATGACAATTCGTAGAGAGATAGAAAATAGGAACAAGCGTAGGCTTTTTGGCCTTTCATGCCTGCACCACCATTCATTATAATCATAGCTGATCATCCAACTCAGTACTGTGTTCCGACTTTCTTCCCATGCCCTTTGAGCCTTTAGCCCTAAGAACTACATCTTACCCCATCTTGAAACTATTTAATTATCCTCAACTGCTTTCTGTGGCAGAGAATTCCACAAGCTCACCACTCTCTGGGTGAAGAAATTTCTAATCTCATCTTAGTCTGAAATGGCCAACACTGGATCTTTGGTCTGTGACCCCTGGTTTTGGATGGTCTGATCACTAGGAACATCCTTCTGAGAGTACTCAATCTATTCATGTTAGAATTTTGCAGATTTCTATGAGATTCCTTTATTCTTCTAAATTTAATATAGTCCTAACTGATCCAGTCTTTCGTCATCCATCCCTCCTGTCATCCCAAGACTCAGTCTGGTAAATCTTCATTTCCCTCCTTCCATAGCCAGAATACCCTTCCCCAGATAATGAGCCCAAAACTGCACACAATACCCCAGGTGTGGCTGTGAAAGGATCTGGTGCAATTTCAGCATGACATCACTGCTCCTGTACAGGAATCCTCTCATTGTGTAGACCAACATACCATTTGTCACCTGTATGCTGACTTTAGTGACACCCTGACCTCACTGTACTTCCCCATTTCCCGATCTAGCAAGGTTATTTTATAAATTATCAATGACATCTTACACCTTGTACACTGTTCACAAATTTTAATATGGACTGTCTGTTCCCAACACATGGTGCCATTAAAAAGGCCATCAGCAGAGGAGCCCAGAAGATGTTGTATACAATCAAGCTGAGGTTCTGAGTTAATGTTCACAAACAGGAAACCTGGGAGAATGAATGCCAAATAACACAACCAATTAACTCATGACGACCATTCCATTGTTAATCTCAATGCAAGGGCACAAACATTCTAGAGAAGAGGGAAGTCATTTTTAAAATTTATCAAAGGATTAACTTTTACTTCCTGCTGGGGCTAGACATGAATGTGGTTGACTGAAGATGTCATTGTTGCCTAATGCGCTGGTTTAACATCACTATTTTAGCAGACAGGGTGAGGATGTCAGGACTACCTGATCACTGGCAATGGGGGCCACTCCAAGACTAAAGAACGAAGAACAGTACAGCACAGGGACAGGGCCTTCAGCCCTCAAAGCCTGTGCTGATGCATTTTGCCCTTCCATATTAAAACTGTCTTCACTTACAGGATCTGTATCCCTCTCCCCTGCTACTCATGTATTCATCCAAGTGCTTCTTGAATACTGCTACTTTGTCTGTTTCTATCACCTTCTCTGACAGCACGTTCCAGACACTCACCACCCTTTGTGTGAAAAACCTGCCTTGTGCATCTCTTTTAAACATCCCCCTCACACCTTGAACCTGTGTCTCCTAATGACTGACTGCTCCAACTTGGGAAAAAAGCCTCATACTTTTAATTCTATTCATGCCCCTAAACCTCCCGTGTTCCAATGAAAACAAATTAGGTCAATCCATCCTTTCTTCATAACTAAAATCCCCCAGACCAGGCAATACCCTGGTAAACCTTTTCTGTACCCTCTCGAAAGCATCCACATCCTTCTGGTATGTCATGACCAGAACTATATGCGATTTTCCAAGTGTGACATAACTAAAGTTCTGTAAAGCCATAGCATAACTTGCCTCTCCTTATAATTCAATGCTCCTTCCATTGAAGGCTAGCATACCATAAGGCTTTTTTACTACGTTATCTACCTGTGTTGTCACCATCAGTGACCTGTGGACCTGTACACCCAGATCTCTCTGCATATCAATACTCCTAAGAGTTCTGCCATTCACTGTATAATTTCCACTTGTACTTGACCTTTCAAAATGCATCACCTCCCCTTTGACTGGATTAAACTCCATCTGCCATTTTTCTGCCCATGCCGCCAATTGATCTATATATCTTGCTGTATCCTCTGACAATCCTCCTCACTATCCGCAACTCCAACAATCTTTGTATCACCTGCAAACCTATTAAACATACCAGCTATGTTTTCTTCCAAATCATTTATGTAGGTAGCTGCATGAAGAAGGGCAGCCTGCAGGACAGAGACAGTGGGCCAGCAGAACTCCAGGCAGGTTTGACGTCATGACTGCCCCCTAGAACTTGAAGGAACCACCTGCTGCACTCTGAGGACGGTGGAGGGGGGAGGAACTACACTTCTTTATGAGGAAAATCACATTGGTGACTACTTATCACCAAGTGTGGTGGTTTGACCCATATTTTAGTCTAGAGGAGATGCCGACAGGAAAAAATCAAGACTGTCATACACACCTGCTCATTTTTTTTTCTCTGCTTAAATACATCACTGAAAACTTGACCAGAATGGTCCAGAAAGTTGCAGAGTGTCTTCCAGGGTAAAAGGGTGTGAAAGGCCAATAAAATAGATTCAGCCCCAGTTATGCATGCTGGCTTGTACACTCTCCACATTAGGGGAAATGAACTGGAATAGGGAACTGCAGAATGGGAGGTTCCTTGCCCTCGTCTGGGGAATGCTGTGGCAGCTGAAGAGAACTGACTAAGAAGGAATATGTCCACCTTGGCATCTCAATGTGGATAACAGGCTTGGTGACATAAGTAAGGTTTGGAACTCAGGCGCTGTGCTGCCCAGCTAACAGTCTTGTCCCTTAGACTGTACTGTCTCTGCTCTGAGGGTGCTGCACCTTGGTCTCTGCTTTATCTGACACTTGAGTACCCAGACAAACTCTTTTACTTACATACTGTGCATACACTGATCTCTGTGATGCACCTCTCTAGTGCACTTTATTTGACCTTCTTATCAAAGTCGTGGCCATATGACTGCTTATGCCAGCCTAATATCATCTTATACATAGCAGCCCACAGTTATCGCAGTCTCATTATATGGTGGCCTCTGATGGTACTCAATGATGTTGGTCTGTTGGAGCAGGTTACCTACCTGTTCTACAGAGGCCTGATTTTCTTTCCATTAATTTTAGAAGGGTTGTATAAAATTAGGACAGCCTGAAGATGCTGCTTGTCCTGCTTGTACCAAAGCCTCTCTCCACAGCACAGGGAATGCAAATACAGCGAAGTCAGAGGCCTGGTGTCCATGAAGGCGCAGGGGAAACTCCTCTTCCTGGAGGGTGGCAGCTGGAGAGAGGGCACATCTCTGCTTATTATCATCTCCTGTTCCTCCCTTTCATTCACCTTCCACAGCCCTAACTCATCAAGGTTTGCACTTTCTGGAGGGCCATATTATGGAGAGTGCAGTAGGCCACCGTACTTATACACAAAGTATTACAGGACAGCACGTCAGTGGTACAGACACTGAATTCAATGAACCTGAACATGTGATCTGCTGATATTTGTGAATCAGATTTGTTGTCCAGCCTTTCTGAAGGAAGCATGTAACATGTTGGTGCTGTAATGGGAATCTGCCTGTGATATGCTGCAGATGTCTATAGTGTGCAGGCCACAGTTGTTTCTGGGGAGGACAGTCTCCTTCAGCACTGATTCTCACTCACGTCCAGAAGCTTTGCCTCTGTGTGTAGAATTTGCATCACAGGATGTTCTCTCTCCTTCTTCTTGGTACTTCCTGCCCCTCACCACTGGCCTCCTGATACACAATGCATCACTTCCTTTGCATGTGCCACTGCCTCTCTTCTCCAGGGGCCTTGACTTCTGACGGCACAGCTGCCAGCAGTTTTTTTGGAGCACAGGTAGAGTCCAAACAACTGTGCACACTTTGGCACCCATGTGATGTCAGGGAGGGGTGATGACCTTCTGAACTGAAAGCGTTCTGCTGCAATGTTAAATTCAAAACAGCTCTGGAAAGACTGCCTTCAGAAATGGAATTGGAAATTTTACTCAAGCAACTGACAAGCCAAAAGTAGAAGTTAGTACAATTGATAAGTGACATTGACTGGATCGACTTGTGTCGCATATTTCAAATGGTATGACCAACATGTTCATTTCTTGTTACGTTTTTAAAACTCTTTTCTCCTTCTGACTCTTCCAATTCTTCTGTTCCATTCCCTCTCCCACCTGACTGGGTCCATTCCATTCTGATTGAGCTGCGGAAATCCAGTCTCAAATTTGTCTAAGCTTTCCAAGTTGAAGGTAACACTCAGTTAATCAATTTTGACAGATATTCAACACACACAATCAAATTACAACATTAAACATAGAGCTATCATTTTCAAAATGGGATACTTGCAAAAAATCTCAGGGCAGTTAAAACGTATTCTGTAATCTTCACAGCTCCCATCATCCTGGTCTTCATTCATACAAGTAAATCCAGATTCAATGCTGCATCTGTTTTAACATAGAATAGCAGTGCCTGAGTTTGTAAAGAAATTTGTATCCTATGAAATTAAGTGCAAGGACAAAACTAATGCATCAGGAATTGTTTTTACTGGGGGATATTGTCTCCAGTGCTGGAGGCTGGGGTTCCCGATGTTGTCTCCACCTCACAGGCAGTCGGAACACTGCAGATTTGTTCAGGATATTCTTTCTTGAGATTTTCAAGATCTTCAAAATCGCCTTTTCCTGTTGGATCATCACGGTCAAACCACTGAGTTTTGCAACTACCTAGTGAAAGGACCAAATAAAATTCACACTGTTACCAAGAGCTGGAGATGAAATGTGTAGCTTAAGAGAATGTAACTGGTTTGAATGGAAGTTTGTTGAGAAGTTAATTAAATGGAAAAAAATTGAAGGATCTAGAGATTTCTGAAAGAAACAAAATGAAAAAATCTTCCATTTTTAATTAGCATTGGTGTAGGTGTTACTCATAGTAAAAATTTTTGTGACACAATTGGTTACATTTTCCACTCAAATTTTATGAACTATTTGAAGTTGAGTTGGAATGATGCTAAAACAGCTAAAATTTTGCCAATTCTGGATGTTAAAACAGCATTAAAAGACTAAAATTGGGATAAAGCTTAAAAAGAACATACGAACACAAATCAGTCAAAGGTAATACATTGATGAGTGTTTGACAGAATGATTATGTCATTCACAGCACTGTACATTACTAAGAAATAGTTAGGCCTTCCTGTTCAGCTTTCACCTTCAGCTCCTAGTGCATTAACCGAGCTGAACAAACGGCACATTTATTCTTTCCACCTTATTGGCTTCAATGGAAGATAAATCAGAAATTTCCTCCATGAATACCATGCAAGCAGTGAAGTTGAAAACTTCTCTCTCCAGGTGGGGCCTTTTAAAAGACACTTGGATCGGTACATGACTTGGTAAGGTTTGGGTCAAATACAGATAAAAGGGATTAGTTTAGTTCGGGACCATGACCAGTGTGGACTAGTTGGACTGAAGGGTCTGTTTCCCTGCTGTATGATGCTATGTTTCTATGGTTCTAGGTAAAGCCTGAGGATGGGATATGGATTTCATCCCATTTTGGAAACCTCACTGAATGTTTCCATTGCAGCCCCTTACTCCAATGCATCGGTAACACAGTGTGTTCAGGTCGCGCCACTGGTATGTAATTTGTTTGTGTCCCATTGTACAACATCACACGGTACTAAGTACAAGTGAACTTTTAAGTTTAGAGTGCCATTTCTGAAGTTGTAACCGGTGCTATGATCCACTGCCACTCTTTTCTGCTTCCCATGTGTCTGATGGAATGGACTGCCTAAAAGTTTCGTGGAGGCACATTCAACCAAGGCATTTAAGGGGGTATTGGATGATTATTTGGAGAGAATTAGTACACAGGGAAATGGGGAAAAGGCAGGAGATTGGCATTAGATGATACAAATGGGCTGAATGGTCTCTTTCTAAGCCAAAGAAATTCTAGAATTCTTACATGAAAGTACAAGTACCAATGATGTATGCGTGAAACACCTGGGATTCTTTGACAGGGGAAGCGTTTTACTAGTGAAACTCACTGCTGGCTGACAATGCAGAAGGCATTGGCAGGCTACGAGTGGCCTCCTGGGAGAATGGGAGACTTCAGCATTACAACCACAACTGTGTGGTCAAAATGCCTGTCTTACGTCTTCCCTGCCTAGGTGCATCCTGCCCCCCTAACACTGCCTGCTGCTGGTGCTGCTGTTACTGGTTGCAAAAGGCCAATTTTGTTACACCCCCTGCCTATTGAGGCCATAGGATTGTGGGTGAGTGAGACCTATAGTATTGCAGAAATTGAACTGTGCGAGATGGGAACATTCTATATTCATGGGTTTCACCCATTGAACAAATGAGCCATTGAGACTTTTACCTCCTTTCACTGTCAACAAACAAAACTCCACCCACCATACCCAAGACACTGGGCTTTTCCGTCTCCAGTCTTTGATGAACCTATAACACTCCACAAAAACTCCCTGAGTCACCCTTGCCAGTTGTGAAACTCCATACACCCTCTGCCTACGGCACAGGATTTAACAAGGGAAAGATACTCATCTTACACATAATTTTACAAATACATACAAATTTGATTATATTTAAATGAGTAGGAATGGAGGGTGACTTCAAAGTCTGTGGGGTTCTTCTACTGGTCAACTAAAATTTCATCAAACATTTGGAATTCATGGGAAAACAATTTCATAGTTATAATTTCTCATAATTTCAAAATTCTCATAATTTCAAAAGTGAAACATAACATTTAATTAGAGAGACTTTACAAACAACGTTTTAAATCATTTGAAAGAAGATGATTTGATGATGCTCATGTGGAGAGTTAGGTCAGTTGGCTGGATGGCTGGTTTACTATTCAGAGTGATGTCAACAGCATGGTGTTAATTGCTGCCTTGGCTGAAGTTACCATGAAGGACTCAAATTCTCTGTTTAGGGGAGAGCTAAAGACATTTGCATTAATATACAGTATTTATATCGCCCAAGCACCATAACCTCATTGTCATAGAGACATACAGCACAGAAACAGACACTTTGGTCCAATTCAGACATGCCAGTCAGATACCCTGAAGAAATTTTGTCCCATTTGCCAGAATTTGGCCCATATCCCTCCAAACTCTTCCTATTCATATACCTATCCAGATGCATTTTCAATGTTAACCAAATAAAAAAACTGAAAGAAATGTGGATGTTGTAAATCAGGAACATAAACAGAAGTTGCTGGAAAAGCTCATCAGGTCTGGCAGCATCTGTGAAGCAAAAATCAGTGCTAATGTTTTGGATCTGGTGACCCTCCCTCAGATTTGCTAAGACTATTCGAAATTTGCTAAGGCTATTCGGGTGGGTTTAAACTAATTCAGCAGGGGGGTGGGCACCAAAATTGCAGTTCGACTATAGAAAAGGTTAAGAGTAGGGTGGTCCGAAATAAAGTTTCAGGGAAGCAAGATGGCACCGGCAAGCAAGAAGTTGGTTTGAAGTGTGTCTACTTCAATGCCAGGAGCGTCCGGAATAAGGTGGGTGAACTTGCAGCAAGGGTTGGTACCTGGGACTTCGATGTTGTGGCCATTTTGGAGACATGGATAGAGCAGGGGCAGGAATGGTTGTTGCAGGTTCCGGGATTTAGATGTTTCAGTGAGAACAGAGAAGATGGTAAAAGGGGCAGAGGTGTGGCATTGTTGGTCAAGGACAGTATTACAGTTGCAGAAAGGATGTTTGGGGACTCGTCAACTGAGGTAGTATGGGCTGAGATTAGAAACAGGAAAGGAGAGGTCACCCAGTTGCGAGTTTTCTATAGGCCTCCGAATAGTTCCATAGATATACAGGAAAGGATAGCAAAGATGATTCTCGACAGGAGTGAGAGAGACAGGGTAGTTGTCACGGAGGACTTCACCTTTCCAAATATTGACTAGGGAACACTATAGTTCGAGTACGATAGATGGGTCAGTTTTTATCCAGAGTGTGCAGGAGGGCTTCCTGACACAGTGTGTAGATAGGCCAACAAGAGGCGAAGCCACATTAGATGTGGTACTGGGTAATGAGCCCGGCCAGGTGTTAGATTTCGAAGTAGGTGAGCACTTTGGTGATAGTGATCACAATTGTGTTATGTTTACTTTAGTGATGGAAATGGATAGGTGTACACCACTGGGCAAGAGTTATAGCTGGGGGAAAGACAATTACGATGAGATTAGGCAAGATTTAGGGAGCATAGGATGGGGAAGGAAACGGCAGGGGATAGGCACATTAGAAATGTGGAGCCTATTCAAGGAAAAGCTCCTGTGTGTCCTAGATAAGTATGCACCTGTCAGGCAGGGAGGAAGCTGTAGAGTGCGGGAGCCGTGGTTTACGAAGGAGGTGGAATCTCTGGTCAAGAGGAAGAAGAAGGCTTATGTTAGGATGAGATATGAAGGCTCAGTTAGGGCACTTGAGGGCTACGAGGTAGCCAGGAAAGACCTAAAGAGAGAGCTCAGAAGAGCCAGGAGGAGACATGAGAAGTTGTTGGCGGATAGGATCAGGTAAACCCTAAGGCTTTCTATAGGTATTTAAGGAATAAAAGAATGACGAAAGTAAGATTAGGGCCAATCAAGGACAGTAGTGGTAAGTTGCATGTGGAGTCAGGTGAGATAGGGGAAGCGCTAAATGAATATTTTGCAACAGTATTCACTCAAGAAAACGACAATGTTGTCGAGGAGAATACTGAGATACAGACTACTAGACTAGGTGGGATTGAGGTTCACAAGGAAGAGGTATTGGAAATCCTTCAGAGGGTGAAGATTGATAAGTCCCCTGGGCCGGATGGGATTTATCCTCGGATCCTCTGGGAAGCCAGGGAGGAGATTGCCGAGCCTTTGGCATTGATCTTTAACTCGTCATTGTCTACAGGAATAGTGCCAGGTGACTGGAGGATAGCAAATGTGGTTCCCCTGTTCAAGAAGGGGAGTAGAGACAACCCTGGTAATTACAGACCAGTGAGCCTTACCTCAGTTGTTGGTAAAGTGTTGGAAAAGATTATAAGGGATAGGATTTATAATCATCTAGAAAAGAATAAATTGATTAGGGATAGTCAGCACGGTTTTGTGAAGGGAAGGTCGTGCCTCACAAACCTTATTGAGTTCTTTGAGAAGGTGACCAAACAGGTAGATGAGAGTAAACCGGTTGATGTGGTGTATATGGATTTCAGCAAGGTGTTCGATAAGGTTCCCCACAATAGGCTATTGTACAAAATGGGGAGGAATGGGATTGTGGGAGATACAGCAGTTTGGATCGGGAATTGGCTTGCTGAAAGAAGACAGAGGGTGGTAGTTGATGGGAAATGTTCATCCTGGAGACCAGTTACTAGTGGTGTACCGCAAGGGTCGGTGTTGGGTCCACTGCTGTTTGTCATTTTTACAAATGACCTGGATGCGGGCGTAGAAGGATGGGTTAGTAAATTTGCAGACGACACTAAGGTCGGTGGAGTTATGGATAGTGACGAAGGATGCTGTAGGTTGCAGGGAGACATAGATAAGCTGCAGAGCTGGGCTGAGAGGTGGCACATGGAGTTTAATACAGACAAGTGTGAGGTAATGCCTTTTGGTAAGAGTAACCGGAAGGCAAAGTACTGGGCTAATGGTAAGATTCTTAGCAGTGTAGATGAGCAGAGAGATCTCGGTGACCATGTACACAGATCCTTGAGAGTTGCCACCCAGGTTGACAGGGCTGTTAAGAAGGCATACAGTGTTTTAGCTTTTATTAATAGAGGAATCGAGTTCCGGAACCAAGAGGTTATGGTGAAGCTGTACAAAACTCTGGTGCGGCCGCACTTGGAGTATTGTGTCCAGTTCTGGTCACCGCATTATAAGAAGGATGTAGAAGCTTTGGAAAGGGTGCAGAGGAGATTTACTAAGATGTTGCCTGGTATGGAGGGAAGGTCTTACGAGGAAAGGCTGAGGGACTTGAGGCTGTTTTCATTAGAGAGAAGGTTGAGAGGTGACTTAATTGAAACATATAAAATAATCAGAGGGTTAGATAGGGTGGATAGGGAGAGCCTTTTTCCTAGGATGGTGACGGCGAACATGAGGGGGCATAGCTTTAAATTGAGAGGTGAAAGATATAGGACAGATGTCAGAGGTAGTTTCTTTACTCAGAGAGTAGAAAGGGAATGGAACGCTTTGCCTGCAACGGTAGTAGATTCGCCAACTTTAGGTACATTTAAGTCGTCATTGGATAAGCATATGGACGTACATGGAATAGTGTAGGTTAGATGGGCTTGAGATTGGTATGACAGGTCGGCACAACATTGAGGGCCGAAGGGCCTGTGGTGTGCTGTAATGTTCTATCTTCTATGTTAGAACAGATGCTGCCAGGCCTGCTGAGCTTTCACAGCAACTTCTGTTTTTGTGCCTTTTAAATGCTATTATTGCACCAGCCTCCACTCATTCCATACACACACCACTCTGCATGAGAAAGTTGCCCTTTCGGTCCAGTTTAAATCCTTCGTCTCTCACCCTAAACCTATGTCCTCTAGTTTTGGACTCACATACCCTGGGGAAAAGACCTTATCTATTTACCCTATCCATCCCCCTCATGATTTTATAAGCTTTGTATGATCACTCCTCAGCCTCTGACACTCCACAGAAAACTGCCCCTGTCTATTCAGCCTCTCTGTGGCTCAAACCCTGCAACCTTGGCAATCCTTGTAAATTTTTTCTGAATCCTTTCAAGTTTCACAACATTCTTCCTATAGCAGGGAGATGAGAATTGCATGCAGTATTCCCATAGTGGCCTAACCAATACCCTGTAAAGCTACATGAACCTCCCAACTCCTATACCAAATGGACTGACCAATAAAAATACACATACCAAATGCCTTCTTCACTATCCTATCCACCCGTGACTCTACTTACAAGGTGCTATGAACTTGCACTCCAAGGTCTCTTTGTCCAGCAACGCTCCCCAGGTCCTTACCATTAAGAGTCTAAGGTCTGCCCGGATTCGCCTTTCCAAAAAAGCAGCATCTCACATTTATCTAAATTGAACTCCATCTGCCACTCCTTGGCCATTGGCCCATTTAATCAAGATCCTGCTGTACTCCAAGGTAGCCTTCTTCTGTCCACCATGCCTCCAATTTTGGTATCATCTGCAAACTTACTAACTATGCCTCCTGTGCTCACAACCAAATCTTTTATATAAATGATGAAAAGCAGTGCGTCCAGCACCCATCCTTGTAGCACACTGCTGGTCACAGGCTCCAGCCTGAAAAACAACCCTCTGTCTTTTACCTTTGAGCCAGTCTGTATCCAAATAGCTAATATTTCAGTAAGGAATGAGAAACTGAGTTGTGAATTAGAATTGCAACAAAGATCCATTGTGAATTTAATGCAATAAATCTGGGAAACTGAACATGGAAGCTTCATATAAGTAATGGCCTGCTCTCCCCAGCTAATATAATACACATCAATTTGGGATATGTAACAAAATTGCTGATATTCTTAACGTTTCAAACAAAAAACAAAATCAAGGTTGGGTGAGTGGGCAAATTAATGGCAAATGCAGTATAATTTTGATAAATGTGAGGCTATTCACTTTGGAAGTAAAAACAAGAAGGCAGATTACTACCTGAACGGTTGTAAATTGGGAGAGAGGACTGTGTAGCGGGACCTGGGTGTCCTTGTGCACCAGTTGCTGAAGGTAAGCATATGGGCGTACATGGAATATGGATAAGCATATGGACGTACATGGAATAGTGTAGGTTAGATGGGCTTGAGATCGGTATGACAGGTCGGCACAACATCGAGGGCCGAAGGGCCTGTACTGTGCTGTGATGTTCTCTGTAAACATGTAGGTTCAGCAGGCGGTAAAGAAAGCAAATGGTATGTTGACCTTTATTGTGAAAGGTTTTGAATACACGAGTTGGGATGTGTTGTTGCAGTTATACAGGGCCTCGGTGAGGCTACACCTAGAATATTGTGTACAATAACAAAGTGTGGAGCTGGATGAACACAGCAGGCCAAGGAGCATCTTAGGAGCACAAAAGCTGACGTTTCGGGCCTAGACCCTTCATCAGAAAAGGGGGATGGGGAGAGGGTTCTGAAATAAATAGGCAGAGAGGGGGAGGCGGTCGAAGATGGATAGAGGACAAGAGAGTTGCAGTGGGAGAGAGATCCCCTGAGGTTTCCGGAGGGAGGAGGATAACTTCTTCAGATTAGGCATACCTGGAAGGGGCTTTGCAGTGAGAATTTCGGTTTCCGCTTCTGAGGAAGGACGCTCTTTCTCTCATGGAAGTGCAGTGAAGCTTTATCAAATTGATTTTGGGGATGGTGGGGCTGACGTATGAGGAGAGATTGACCGGGTTAGGATTGTTTTCACTGGAATTTAGACATATGAAGGGAGGTCTCATAGATGCTTATACAATTCTAACAGCACTAGACAGGATGGATGCAGTGAGGATGTTCCCAATGGTGAGTGTGTCTAGAACCAGGGGTCACAGTCTGAAGATTCAGGGTAGACGATTTAGGATGGAGATGAGGAGACATTTCTTCATCCAAAGAGTGGTGAGCCTATGGAATTCATCACCACAGGAAGTATTTGATGCCAGAATATTGAATGTATTCAAGAGGCGGCTAGATGGGATGAAAGGGATCAAAGGTTACAGGGAGAAAGCAGGATTAGGCTATTGAGTTAGATGAGCAGCATGATCATGATGAATGGCAGAGCAGGCTTAAAGGGCTGAGTGGCCTCCTCCTGCTCCTACTTTCATTTTTTATACTGCTTTAAACATATGAACAGTATGACTATGACAATATTGGTATATCAGCAGTTTAGCTGATTATTTCAGATACAACATGGATGTCAAGTTGTGAGGGAGCAATGGAGTTAAAGAGTCAAAGAGATTATGTATTTCTCTTCAGCAGAGGTTCATTTTAGCAAAACTTCAGCTTTGAAGATATTGATCGAGATTTTCACAGAGCCAATTTTAAAACGTAAGGTGGAAACTGGCTCCAGGATTCCCACCCATTTCCCATGTCACCAATATTCACTAACACTGGATAAAGGTATAGCTATCAAGCCCATGAGCTGCTCTCCCAATCTGACCAGCTCTATTCTCGGCAACCCCTACCCCAAAGTGTGCAATTTTTGTAAAGAAAAAGAAACTAAAGAACGGTGAATGCTGGAAATCAGAAACAAAAACAGAAATTGCTGGAAATACCTAGCGGGTTTTTTGGGGAGAGAAAGCAGAGTTAACATTTCTGGTCCAGTGAAATAAGGGTAACAAGTGGGGATGCTTTGGACTGCATACACATTACCAGAGAGGAGGTGTTTGTAGCCTTAAAGCATATTAAGGTCGTTAAACCCCTTTGGCCTGATCAAGTCCATCCTCAGATGTTGTGGGAGGTTATGGAAGAAATTGCAGAAGCTGTTGCAGAGATTTTTGCTTCATCTTTAGCCACCGGTGAAGTTCCAGAAGGCTGGAAAGTGGCTAATATTGTATCATCGTTTACAAAAGGGAGCAAAGACAAGCCAGGGAACGACAGGCCAGTGAGCATGATATCAGTGGTAGGAAAGTTATTGGAGAGGATACTGAGGGACAGGGTCAACCAGCATTTGGATAGTCAATCCAGCATGGATTTATGCACGGGGAGTCATGACTGACAAATCTTTTAGAGTTTTTCGAAGAGGTAACTAAGAGAACAGATGAGGCAGTGGATGTTGTCTATGAGGACTTTAATAAGGCCTTTAACAAGGTCCCACATGGCAGGCTAGTCATGAAAGTTAGGTCGCATGGGATCCAGGGAGAGCTGGCTAATTAGATTCAAAATTGGCTCAATAGGAAGAAGCAGAGGGTGATTGTTGCAGGTTGTTTCTCAGACTGGAGGCCTGTGGCTAGTGGTGTGCCACAGGAGTCAGTGCTGGGACTTCTGTTACTTGTTGTTTATAGAAATGATCTGGATGTCAATGTACAAGGCATGATTAGTAAGTTTGCGGATAACACAAGATTACGAGATAGCGAGGAAGGTTATCAAAAATTACAGAGGGATCTTGATCAGATAGAGAAGTGGGCTGATGTCTAGCAAACGCAATTTAATACAAATATGTGTGAGGTATTGCACTTTGGAAAGTCAAACCAAGGTAGGACTTATACAGTAAATGGTAACGACCTGAGGAGTGTTGTGGAACAGGAGGACCAAGGAGTACAAGTACACAGTTCATTGAAATGGTGTTACAGATAGACAGGGTGATGAAGAAGGCATTTGGCATGCTGGCCTTCATTTTTTGAGGCATCGAGTAAAGGATTTGGGACGTTATGTTACAGTTGTATAAGTCACAGGTGAGGCCTCACTTGGAGTATTATGTATAGTTTTGGGCACCCTGTTACAGGAAATACATTGTTAAACTAGAAAGTGTACAATGAAGATTTACGAGGATGTTGCCAAGAATAGCAGGCCTGAGTTATAGCGAGAGGCTGGCCAGGATAGGGCATTATTCTTTGGAATGTAGGCCTTATTGAGGTGTATAAAATCCTGCCAGGCATAGATAGGATGAATGCACATTGTCTTTCTCCCAGGGTGAGGAATTGAAAACTAGAGGGAATAGGTTTAAGGTGAGAGGGGAAAGATTTAGAAGGGCCTGAGGGGTAACTTCTTTACACAGAGAATGGTGCATATTTGGAATAGGTGGCGAGAGAAAGCGGTTGAGGCAGGTACAATAGCGACATTTAAAAAACATTTGGAGAGGTACATGGATGAGAAGGGTTTAGAGGGATATGGACCAAATGTGGGCAATTGGAAATAGCTGAGTGGGCACAATGGTCAGCATGGACCAGTTTGGGCCAAAGAGCCTGTTTGCACGCTGTACACTCTGTGACTCTGTGGGCCTACTTCAGAACTGTCCAAATTTTTTAATGTCAGGCCAGCCTTGGAATTCTGGTCCATGGGCTCACAGAAGAATCAGGAATCTTAGTCTGGATTCTGGAACATTTGGAATGGTGGGTGATACACAGGTCCTTTTCATGTCTCAGTGTATAAGAACTCTTTCGGGAGAACCAGACATTCTAATTATACATAGACAGCTGAAAGTCCAGACTCATAAAATGACTTTCTCAGCAGGTAATTTGCTTAAATAGCTGAATTGTTGACTTTGCTTGATTAGCATCTTTAAATGATCATCATAAATGATTCTTTCTGTGACATTTTTTGTCAATGTCTCAGTGTTGATTTACATAAGAATGAGGTTTTAGATGTTCGAAGCCTCGGTTTTGATGGCTGTCTGATTTAAACTTTTGAAGGTTTAGAGTTACAGCAATATATTTTTCTGAGAGACAATTTGTGAAATCATGTTTTCTTTTCTCATTGTAACTATCTATTGATTTGGATCAGTTTATAAATTTACATGATCAAGCACAATGTTATATGACGGTAATGGAATGTCAATGGATGGGAATATCAGTTGATATTGAAATAGCATGAAGAATGGATGGGAGTGCAGAAAGGATATGAGTCAAGTGCAGGCAGGTGGGACTAGTTTAGTTTGGGTTTATAATCAGCATGGACTGGTTGGACCGAAGGGTCCATTTTCATGTTGTACGACTCTACGACTCTTTGAGTACCAGGAGGGCTATAAGATCTAACAGACAAATAGAAAGTGGGACATAACACCAGCGCTTCGTCAGAGGCTCACTGATGATGTTACCTAGAATGGTGACGAAACGTCTGAAAACTAACCTTCCAGCTCAGCGAGCAAACTTACATCCAGAACCTCAACCTGAGCTACAAATCTTCTCAAAACTCGCTAGATCTAACAGCTTTTAATGTAACTGGAAGAAAGTTGCAAAAGTAAACCAAAGCAGATCTTCTAACCATGTCAACCTGTGGCCTACTAACTAGGCTTGTGGCCCCTCCTATACTCATGATAACCACAACACCTACTCATCTCTGTGCCCTTCGTACCTTCTTTGGTAACTTATACCAAACCATGATGTGTTCCCATTGTGCTTTGCCCTTAAACCCTCCATGCCAACACACCCGGTATCTGTTATGGACAGACAAGAGCCATGCAAGATGAAATAAAATAAAGGCAGTAACAGATACAAATGATTATAATATAAAGTGCAGTCATAGATAAAAGCTCATTCAGTATATTTAAATCCCTTTAACTAATTAAATTTTTTTTTGAAGGAATCCTCAACCCCAACTCCTCAAAGGCAACTGGAACTTCAAGTTCTCAATCAAATAGTGAATTTATAAGTCCTCCACTGTGATGTTGTCAGATTGTGTCAGTAGTTAAGCACCAATAATACTCTAATAAGAGTCAGGATTATGTCAACTAAAACAAATTAAAATTACAAGCACTAACATCTTTTGTTTTAAATGGTAAACAAAATTGCAGCACGCTGCTGTGCAAAGGGACTTGGGTGTCTTTGTGCATGAATTGCTGAAGGTGGGATTGCAGGTGCAGCAGGTGATTAAAAAGGCAAATGGAATTTTATCTGTCATTGCTCGGGGGATGGAGTTTAAAAACAGGGAGACTATGCTGCAACTGTATAGGGTCCTGGTGAGGCTACACATGGAGTACTGTGTGCAGTTTTGGTCTCCTTGCTTGGGAAGAGATATACTAGCACTGGAGAGCATGCAGAGGAGATTCACTCGGTTAATTCCAGAGTTGTGAGAGAATTGGATTATGAGGACAGACTGACTAGACTGGGATTATACTCATTGGAATTCAGAAGAATGAGGGGAGATCTTATAGTAACATATCAAATTATGAAGGGAATAGATAAAGTGGAGGCAGAGAGGTTGTTTCCGCTAGCGGGTGAAACTAAGACCAGAGGGCGTCGACTCAAAACAAAGGGAAGCAGATGTAGGACTGAGTCAGGAGAAACTTCTTCACCCAAAGGATTGTGAATCTGTGGAATTCCCTGCCCAGTGAAGCGGCTGAAGCTACCTCACTGAATGTTTTTAAGGCAAGGCTCGATACATTTTTGAACAGTAAAGGAATTAAGGGTTATGGTGAGTGGGCGGGTAAGTGGAGCTGAGTCTCAAAAGATCAGCCATGATCTTATTAAATGGCAGGGCAGGCTCGAGGGGCCAGATGGCCTACTCCTGCTCCTAGTTCTTATGTTCTTATCTTTTCCAACTCCAGACTGTTTCATTTCAAAATTTAAAGAGCAGAGAATTTAAATGTGTTAAATGGTTTAATAGTTCCACAAACAACATCAACCGTTTACACACATTAGTGTGCTCTTACAATCCCAAAGGAGTAAATGGAATCTCCAAAAGGAAACATCCCTAACCTCTTCAAAGAAGATTAAAACCTCATCCCCAAATTCATATACCCCATGAGACATGGTTTAGAAGCTCCATTTTTTTCTGAGTTGCTACAACATTAACAGCTGGATGCATAAAGAATATCCTTCTTACAATTAAAATTGTAAATGCCAAATACAAGGTCACAAATTACAGAATCAGGTTTTGGCACCATTTTAGCTAAGATGTAGGCCCCTTTCATCTCACTGAAAGTTTGAGCTGGTGTATTGGAGCACAAAAAATGTTTCATGTTACTGACTTCTTGTAAAGTCAGAGCTATGTGCAGACGGTAAATCATTTAAGTCAAATCTAAGTGACTGGGTGGATAAATTAGCATTAATGATGGTAAGCAAGAAGTGGCAGACATTTATGGAGGCTATTAATAACTCCCAGCAAAACTATATCTTAGTAAGGAAGAAAGTTTCTAAGAGAGGGATAAACTAATCATGGCTAAAGCAAAGAAGTTTGGGAGAATATTGAATTTAAATAAAAAGCAAGAGGAAGCAAGAGTCAGTGATAGCCCTGAAGACTGGCGCAAATTTAGAAACCAGGTCTACAAAGATAATAAAGTCAAAAAATAAACTAGGAGGGTAAACTAGTGAGGAACAAGAAAACTGACCATAAGAGCTTATTTTCAGTGTATAAAGAATAGAGAGGTCAAAGTGAACATAGATCCCTTAGAAAGTCAATATGGGGAGACAGTTATGACAAGGAAATGACAGGAGAATACATCAGTGGAAGATAATCTGAACATCCCATTAATTCTAAAGAATATGGGGGAGGAATTAAGTCGCATCACCATCACTAAAAAACTTTTACTAGACAAATTAATGGGCTAAAAGCAGGTGGCTTGCAAACTGGATCCTAAAAAAGGCAGTTCATTCATTAATTCATTCATTGGCAGTCATTAGCAGATGAGAATGACTCTCTTCCACTCTCAGGGTGAATCTGTAGTTGGCTGTAGAGACCAACACAGCTATTGCAGGATTTGTTACACTTGGGGGAGAAGGTGGTCATGGGAAAGAATGGGTGGGACATTGATGTGGTGGCATGCTCCTTTCACCGTTTTAGTCTGGCTTCCACTTTTTCCCAATGGCAAGTCTGAAGATGCTCAGTGCCTTCCTGGATGCTTCTCTTCCACTTTGGATGGTCTTGAGTCAGTGATTTCTGCGTGTCTGCGTGAATGCCGCACTTCACCAGTGAGGCCTTGAGGATATCACTGAAGCACTTTCTTTCTTCATTTGGGGCATGCCTCCCATTTTGAAGCTGGGAGTAGAGCACCTGCTAAAGAGTATCATGTCAGTCATTTCAACAGTCAACAGTCAGACAATGTGCCCAGTCCACCGTAGCCGATCAACAGTAGTCAGTGCTTCGATGTTGGCCTGGTCAAGGATGCTGGTGTTAGTTTGTCTTTCTTTCCAGCGGATTCGCAAGATACTGTGCAGGCAGTGTTGAATTCACTGTTCCAGTACCTTGAGATGTCTGCTGTAGAGAGTCCACATCTCAGATCCATAAAAGAGGGAGGGAATCTTCACAGCTCTGTAAACCATGTTCTTGGTGTCAGATTTAATGTTGTTGTCCTTGAACATCTTTTTCCTCAGGTGGCTAACAGCTGCGCTGCCATGCTGAAAGGTGGTGCTAGATCTCTTCATCAACAGCTGTTTTGGCTGACAGGATCGTCCTGAGGTATTGGAAGTGTTCTACGTTCTGTAAGGCCTCCCTGTGGACCTTGGTGATCAGGGGTTTGCTCCACAATGCCAGGTGAGGTTAGTGGATGACCTTCATCTTGTGGATGTTCAGAGTGGGGCCCATACTCTTATATGCATCCATAAAGGTGGTGACGAGGGTCTGGAGTACATTCTCTGAGACTGCATATATCCAAGCATCACCTGTGTACTGCAGCTCATTGACACTGGTGTGGGTGACTTTGTTTTGGTTTGAAGGCAGCAGAGGCTGAAAGTTTCCCACAGGTTCTGTAGGTTAGCTCCACTCCAGTAGGGACCATGTTGGTGGTGAGGTAAAGCATTGCATCATTAGAGGGGCCAAATTACTCCTGTCCCTATTTCTTACATTCCTAAGTCCTCATTTGCAGAAATCACTGTTTATTTCATCTGAATTTTTTTGGCTCACCAACTCCTCACTTCCATCCAGATTAAACGATGCTGCAGAACCTCAAATATCTAAATCTAACATCCTTCAAATGAATTAGGAATGAATAGCCGATAAATATAATAATACATTTTTAAAGAATGGAAGGGGGCCATTCAGCCCACTGAGTCTGTACCTCTCCAGAAGGAGTGATGCAGCTTCTCCCATTCTTGAGCCCTATCTCCTAGTCCTCCAAATTCATCACTGTGAAATATATATCAAGGTTTCTTTTGATGCCTCCTATGGAATTTGCTTCCACCACTCTACCAGCCAGCACCTTTTCCTTACACTCAGCATTACATGCACCTCTGCCCTGACACTTTTGAAGTTCTGGCATACTACTCGTGTCTCCCACTGCGAAGACAGATACAAAGTACTCATTCAGTTCTTCCACTGTTACCATCTTCTAATTCAGTAAATTTTTAACTACTGTCCTACAGGCCACCTGACTGAAATGCAAATGAGTCAGCGGGTGTTGTTTGACATGAAGAGGTGGAAAGAAGTGTTTGGTGCCATTAGGACTGCCCTCATCAAGAAAACACTGTGCCATGCAAATGATCTACAATGCAGCAAAATCCATCAGGATTAGGCAGAAACAATGAATCCTGCAAAGCAGAACTCTGGTCTGTCAAAATGAATCTAGATGCTAAGGAGATTAATATTTAAGTCCAGTACTTACAAAAAGATTCAAAACAGGTAAATCGTATCCTATAGTCTTCACAGCTCCCATCTTCTTGTTCTTGATTAACACAAGCAAAGCCATCAGATATGGTGCACCTGATAATATAAGAATTGGATGACGTTTTAAGGGTTCAACAATACCTACTTTTTGAGATAATGCCTTAGAATAAGATGACAGGAATAATTATTTACTCAGGGATGTTGTCTCCGGTGTCTGAAGCTGGAACTCCTGATACTGTTTCCACTTCACAGGCAATCGGATTTCTGCAGATCTGACCAGGAAATTGTTTTCGGAGATTAACGAGATTTTCGTAATCGCCATTGCCTGATGGGTCATCTCTATCAAACCAACGGGTTTTGCAGTTGCCTGATTGAACATAAACAATGTTTAAGGCGTGGAACTGAAGTTTTGATCTTAATAACCACATGAGGGAATAACTAAAACTGTTTGGTACTTTCTGGAAGTGGTCACATTGTGGAGAAAATAAATCAAGTAAGCAATTTCAACATCTTTGGGACAGCTTAATTGAAAAGAAAGAAATGAATCATCTATTGTCAAAAATCATTGCTTATTTCTGTGCCAGAATGTTTTGTGATATCAGTGTTCACAGAATAATTATAGAATCCCTACAGTGCAGAAAGAGGCCATTCAGCCCATATTAACTCTCAGAAGAGCTTCTCACCCTCTCCCCAGTATTTACCATGGCCGATCCACCTAACTTGCAAACTTTTGGACTGTGGGGAGAAACCCATGCAGACATGGAGAACATGCAAACTCCACGCAGGCAGTCACCCAAGGCTGGAATTGAACCTCAGTCACCAGCACTATGAGGCAGCAATGCTAACCTCTGAGCCACTGTGCCAATTATCAAAGGTTATGTGCCAATAATTTGATTTAATGCCCAGTTTCAGACTGAAAACTCACTCCACCCTTTGTCACATACTTTAACCATGTAACTGCTCATGGAAATACATTGCAGACTTGCAAAATAAAAGTTCTGTAGATGTTTAGTGGTAAGGTCTGGGGAGTGTTACTAAACTGAGACCTTGGAGAGTCGCAGGTAGATAGATAGTGAAGGTGGTGTTTGATACGCTTGCCTTGATTGGTTAGTGTATTGTGTATAGGATACTGCAGATGGAAATCTGAATGAAGAGCAAAAAGAACTGGAAAACCTCAGTCGGTCAACATGCATCTGCGTGGAGAAAGAAAATTAACATTTATGATCAATGTACCTTTATCAGACTTAAAGAGAAATAATAGACAGTAGAGATTAAGTGAATTCCCTAGAAGGGTATAAAGGCAGTAGGAGACTGTTTAAGTAGGAACAGGAGGATAGAAAGGGAACATGAGACAGCTTTGGCAAATCGGTTAAGGAGAGTCCAAATTGATTCTATAAATACATTAAGGACAAAAGAGTAACTGGGGACAGAATAGGTTCCCTTAAAGATCAGCAAAGTTGCCTATGCAAGGAACTGCAGGAGATGGGGAGATACTAAATGAGTATTTTGCACCAGCGTTCACTGTAGAGAAAGGATATGGAAGATAGAGAATGGGGGGGGAATAAATAGTGACATCTTGAAAAATGTCCATTTTACAGAGGAGGCGGCACTGGATGTCCTAAAACACATAAAAGGTGCATAAATCCCTGGTGCCTGATCAGGTGTACTCTAGAACTCTGTGGAATGACGGGGAAGTGATTGCTGGAACCTTGCTCAGATATTTGTATTATTGATAGCCACAGGTGAGGTGCCAGAAGACTGGAGGTTGGCCAATGTGGTGCCTCTATTTAAGAAGGGTGGTAAGGAAAAGCCAGGGAACTATAGACTGGTGAGCCTGACATCGGTGGTGGGCAGGTTGTTGGACCGAATCCTGAGAGATAGAATTTACATGTGTATGGAAAGGCAAGGATTGATTAGGGACAGTCAACACAGCTTTGTGTGTGGGAAATCCTGTCTCAACTAATCTGACTGAGTTTTCTGAAGAAGTAATGAAGAGGATTGATGACGGCAGAGCAGAGGACACGTTCTGTATGGATTTCAGTAAGGCGTTCGACAAGGTTCTTCATTGAGTTTGCAGTTGACACCAAAACTGGAGGTGTAGTGGACAATGAAGACGATTACCTAACAGTACAATGGGATCTTGATCAGAAGGGCCAATGGGACAAGAAGTGGTAGATGAAGTTTAGTTTAGATAAATGTGAGGTGCTGCATTTTGGAAAAGCAAATCAGGGCAGGACTTAGACACTTAGTGGTAAGGTCCTGGGGAGTGTTGCTAAACAGAGACCTTGGAGAGTCACGGCTAGATAGGATAGTGAAGGTGGTGCTTGGTATACTTGCTTTTGTTGGTCAGTGTATTGGTCAGTGTATTGCGTATAGGAGTTGGGAGGTCATGTTGCAGCTGTACGGGATATTGGTTAGGCCACTTTTGAAATATTGTATAGAATTGTGGTCTCCCTGGTATAAGAAAAATGCTGTGAAACTTGAAAGGGTTCAGAAAATATTTATAAGGATGTTGCCAGAGTTGGAGGGTTTGAGCTATAGGGAGAGGCTGAATAGGCTGGGGCTATTTTCCCTGGACCATCAGAGGCTGAAGGGTGACCTTTGTAGAGTTTTATAAAATCATGAGGCATATAGATGCGGTGAATAGCCAATGTCTTTGTCTTGGGGTGCTGGAATCCAAAACAGAGGTCATAGGTTAAAGGTGAGAGGGGAAAGATTTAAAAGGGACCTAAGGCGCAACTTTTTTACACAGAGGATGGCACATGTATGGAACAAGTGGTTGGAGGAAATGGTGGACGCTGATACAATTACAACATTTAAAAGGCAACTGGATGGGGATATGAATAGGAAGGGTTTAGAGAGATATGGGCCAAAAGCTGGTAAATGGGACCAGATTAATTTAGGATATCTAGTCAGCATGGCCGAGTTGGACCAAAGGGTCTGTTTCCTGCTGTACAACTCTATGACTCCAAGTAGAAATGGAAACATTTTTAAATTAGTGGAAATGGGGAGGAGACAGCAATGACAAGGGAGAAGTCTGCGATAGGGTGGAGATCAGGAGATTAAATAAAAACAAATTGAAGATAAAATCGACAATATGAATGGTAATGGAACCAATGAAGAAAGGAAGGTCATGACTCAACGAAGTGTAAACTGTTACCCTTTCTAGTTGTTGTTCTTCATCTTGTTTCCTTCCGTCACCCCTCGCAGTACATTCAGATAGCTTTAATATAGTACTGCCTATAGCATTAACTGTTTCTAAAGGGACAAATTTGTAGATCATACAAAACTAACAGGCGAAGTGGAAAGCGACAGATTATCTGATAGAAGGATAAAAAATTATGGCAGGCATAGATATAGTGGATAGTCATTTTCCCAAGGTGGAGATGTCAGTCACTGAGGAACATAGGTTTAAGGTGAGAAGGGAAATGTTTAAAGATGTGTGAGAAATGTTTATTTACAGAGATGGTGGTAGTTGCCTGGAACACACTGCCAGGGGAGGTTGTAGAAGGAGATATGACAACAATTTATACAGCCTCTTTCATAGACACATGGATTTGAGGGATATGGACCATGTGCAGGCAGATGGGTTCATTTAGAATACTGTCATGGTTGGCACACACATGGTGGGCCAAAGGGTCTATTCCTGTCCTATGTTTTTAAAACCTTTCATCCAAAAGGTGGTGGGAATCTGGAAGTCACTGCCTGTAAGGGTGGTCAAAGCAGAAACCCTCATAATATTAAAGAAGTATTTAGATGTACACTTGTGGTGCTAAGGCATAAAAGGCTGTGGGCCAAGTGCTGGAAAATGGGATTAGAATAGTTAGATGGTTGCTTATGACCAGCACGGATGAAATGGGCTGACGGGCCTTTTTCTGTGTTGTAGATCTCTATGACTCTATAATTTCATTGGAGGAGAGATGAAATTGAGTTAACCTTTCAGGTTCATGACATTTTAGAAGAACTGACCAACATGCCTATTTCTGATAAAAATATCATCAACCTGAAACATTAACTCTGGTTTTTTTCTCCATATTTGCTGTCTGACTTGTTGAGTTTGTCAACATTCTCCATTTTTATTTGAACTATCCAACTTTTCACTACTTTGTTATGTAAAAATTGCACAAATCAGAGACATGACTGAAGATTAAATACTGGGCTTGATATTTACAATTTTTCATTCAGTTTTACATGTTCATAGAACATAGAACATTACAGCACAGTACAGGCCCTTCGGCGCTCAATGTTGTGCCGACCTGCCATACCAATCTGAAACCCATCTAACCTACACTATTCCATGTACGTCCATATGCTTGTCCAATGACGACTTAAATGTACTTAAAGTTGGTGAATCTACTACCGTTGCAGGGAAAGTGTTCCATACCCTTACTACTCTCTGAGTAAAGAAACTACCTCGGACATCTGTCCAATATCTTTCACCCCTCAATTTAAAACTATGCCCTCTCGTGCTTGCCGTCACCATCCTAGGAAAGGTTCCTGAAGGTTTTGATTATAATTTCCAACAAGTTTCTTTTAGTCCCAGAAGACAGGGATTGGCTTTGTGTCTCTTGCAGTAGCAGCTCAATTACAATACTTAATGTCGAGGTGCTGTTTCCAAAGTGGGATACTTACAAAACGATTCAGGGCAGGTAAACCGTATTCTGTAATCTTCACAGCTCCCATCCGCTTGGTCCTTGTTCACACAAACAAATCCAGTCGAAATGCTGCATCTGTTTAATACAGAATCATGCAAAAGAATGTTGTTAGAGTTGCTTAAACAATTTACACTCTTTGTGAATGGTGTGAACTAGTGTGAAATGATCAGAACAAGTTTATACGGTGCAACGTTGTCTCCACTGCTTGACAATGGAAGTCCTGATGTCGTCTCTACTTCACAGGCAACTGGATTACTGCAGATCTGCCCGGGATATTCTTTCTGAAGACTTGAAAAATCTTCATAATCTCCATTTCCTGATGGATTATCATGATTAAACCATTCTGTTTTGCAACTACCTAGTTAAAGGAATGAAGCAAAAGACAAGTAATACATTTTGAGAAAGAACTGAAGCCTGTGATATAATAAATTGAACGCAGAGACTGAAGGCAACAATTGGATTTCCAGTGCTGACTTAGCTAAAATTAATTACTCCAAATAATAATTGGTTTTAATTAATGATTGTAGAGTATAATAATATTTGTTAATGTTCTACCAGATAAGAAAGTACCAGGAACAATTCCTAGAGTAGAATATAATCTACAGTATATGATTACGTCTTAAGGAATCAAACCATTCAGGATGTTATTTAAGTATGAAGCAAACTGACCTTATTTTATTTAACATTATTTTACAAATGAAACATAATAATAATCAACTGCTAGAAGTACCCAACAATGTTTACCCATCGGAGGAAGTGACCACCCAGTAAGTGTTATTGCTGGACTATTAATCCAAAGACCCAGCATAATGTCCTTGGGCCCTGGGTTTGCATCCCTTCAAAACAAATGGTGAAATTTGAATTCAATAAAAATTTGGGATTAAGAGACTCACGCTGACGATGAATCCATCGGTAATTGTTGGAAAACACCTTTTGGTTCACTAATGTCCTTGAGGGAAGGAAAGCGCTATCCTTACATGGTCCAGCCTACTTGTGACTCCAGACCTACAGTAAAATGGTTGACTCTTAACTGTCCTCTGGGCAATTAGGTATGGGCATTAAATGCTGGTGCAGTTAGCAATGCCCTCATCTCATGAGTGAATTTTAAAAGATCTCAGAATTCTATCTGTTAATTGTGGCAGTAAATACAAACAAACTAGGAATCAAGGCCACCGACAGAAATAATGTGCCTGGCTGTTTTGCCTGTGTCCATAGCAACAGAAGAAACAGAAATACAAGTCGGCTATTTGGTCCTCAAGCCTGCTCCAACAAATGATAGGATCATGGTTGATCCAATATTCCTTAAGACCCCTTTCCTGTTTTTATCCCATGACCCTTGATATATCTCAGCCTTAAATATATACAGGATCTCGGCTTCCACACAATTCTCTGTGGCAATTAGTTCTAAAGGCTCTAAATCCTCTGAGAAAAGAAATTCCTCCTTTGCTCATTCATAAATTGGCACCTGTTAACTCTGAGAATGTAACCTCTGGTTTTAGACTCTCCCATGATAGGAAACATTGAATCAACACCTACCCTGCCAAGCCCCTTAAGAAATATATATGTTTCAAAGAGATCACCCCTAATTCTCCTAAACTTCAGTAGTACAGTCCCAACCTGGGTTTATCCTTTGCTTGTAAGACGTTTGCTCCATACCAGGGATCATCATAGTGAACCTTTTCTGATCTCCAAGAAAATAATATCATTTCTTAAATAAGGATACCAAAACTGCTAACAGTACTGCAGATGTGGTCTCACCAATACCTTAAACAGTTGCAGTCAGACTTCCCTAGTCTTATACTTCAATGTCTTGGTAAACAACCAACATTCCATTAGCGTTCTTGATCAAATGTTGCACCTGTGTGCTAGCTTCCGGCTTTCTGTGCTCAAATATTGCCAAGTCCCTTTTTGTTGCAGTTTTCTGCAGCTTTTTGACATTTAAATAATATTCTATTCTTCTGTTCTCTTCTTATACTGCATTTGCCAACTTTTTGCACACTTACTTAACTATTGATGTCTCTCCTTCTGCAGCCCCTTCACAACTTGCTTTCCATCTATTTTTGTGTCGTTCACAAATTTAACTAAAGTACAGTCACTTTCTTCCTCCAAATCGTTAATATATATTGTGAACAATTACTGTCCCTGTATTGGTCCCTGTGGAACCCCACAGGGGTTCCCAACTTGCCACAGGTCACCAACTTGAAAAAGAAATCTTATCCCAACTCGCTGTTTCATGCCCATTAGCCAATTCTCCACCCACACCAATATTCTACCTGCAACACCATGGGTTCTTATCAAATGAAGTAACGTATTAGTGTTTTGTCCAAGTACAACACATCTAGTGGTTCCCATCTACTCACTCGAGTTCCAACTTCTTCAAAAAACTAGGGCCATTACATTGGTAGTCTTTCAATGCTTTTGCACTTTTCCAGAATCCAATGATTTTTGGAAAATTACAACCAATGCATTACCTTTGTAGCTGCCTCTTTTAGGATCCTAGGATGCAAGCCACCAGAGTTAGGGGACATATCTGTCTTTAGACCCATTAGTTTGTCTATTACTACTTCTTTTGTGATGGTGATGATATTTAATTCCTCTCTTGTATTCTTTAGTATTAATACATTGTTCAAAGTATCTTCTGCCATGAAGACTGATGCAAGAATAACTTTAACTCCTCTATCATTTCCTTATTTCCCATAGCTATCTCCCCAGATTCATTTTCTGAGAGGCCTATGTTCACTTTGACCTCTTTCTTCCTATTTATATTCATTGCTAGCTTGCCCTCATATATATTTTCTATATTTGAGTTGATACTGAGGTATTTGGACTTGCACAGATGCAGAATGAAAAGAATTTTGGCAGAATGAAAATAATTTATCAGTACCCTCAATTATCAATGCCCCATTTCGGCTAAAGCCATGATGCACAGTGAAAACATTAATTTCCTGGACATCACAGAGTTTAAATTTATTCAAGACTTTAGCCAGAGTCAAGAACGAAGTTTTTTTTTTCAAAATTACTAACAAATACTTCTACACAAAAATGGTATCACTTAAACACACTACCTGAAGACCAGAGACATAACAACTAATGTTTCTATGATGCATCTCAGATATCAATTTCACACATAAACTTAACAACTGACAACGTTGATCACAATAGCAACCACTACATTTCTTCCCAAATAGTAGCTCTGACCTATTCAGCTTTAAACTAAAGATTCCAAATTCCTTGAAAATGAATTGATTACCCTCATGATTTCACATTTTCCTGGCTCTGAGTTCTGTATTCTTTCATCAACTGGATTAAAAGTGTTGCGTCTCCTTTGCAGCCTCCTTCTCTGCCTTCCTTACCCCCTCTGAAGCCTATTCCTTCTCTCACCCAACCCTGAACACACACACACAAGAAAATCCTTTGCAGCCTCCTTATTTCTTCTCACACAGAGAGACAATCTTGGTCTGATTGATGGCTGAAAGGGACAGTGTGGTCCTAGACTGGGACCTGGTGATTAGCATCATGTCTACCCCTCTATCTTGGTCCTGCAAGGAATAAGGGATAATGCAATAGGACAGTCAATTTTGCAGAATTCAAAAGGTACATCTACATTATTTAACAGAGATCTTGTGCAACCTTAGTTCTGAATTTTAGAACTATCTGCTTCTGATTGATTCACAAGTGCTTTAATAGAAGACTGTGCTGAGGCAGCTATTGTCCCTGTATCTAAGTATCTGGCTGATAGTCTACACATTTCGTAATGACAGGATAATGGTCATATCGGACCACTGAATACTGGCGTCTTGTCACACTGTGACTAATCAGTAAGAATCCAATGCATTGTAAGTACTTTATGTGTAACTCTGTAATAACCTCCACTAATGGACTCTCATCATCTTCTGATTTAAAAACTTAGCAAAGCAGCATCACGGAATTTACAGTAAAGTGGCCAGGAAATATCATTAACAACTTTTACACGTGGTCAGTACTTACAAAAAGACTCAGGGCAGTTGAATCGTATTCTGTAATCTTCACAGCTCCCATTATCCTGCTCTGCATTCACACAGGCAAATCCACTAGAAACAGTGCACCTGTTTAATATGGAGAGGGAGGATGTGACAAATTAATTTGTAAAATGGTTCATGCTATCTGAAATAAAGTTACACCATCAAAAATCTGTGACAGGCATTGTTATTTACTCAGGGATATTGTCTCCAGTTTCAGAGGCTGGAACTCCTGCTGTTGTCTCCACTTCACATCCAGTCGGCCTACTGCAGATCTGATTGGGATATTCTTTTTGCAGATTCACAAGATCTTCATAATCACCATTTCCCGATGGATTATCACGATCAAACCACTCAGTTTTGCAGCTGCCTAATTAATGCAACAAACAAAATGCACACTTTGAGAAATAGTTTTAAAAGTATGATTGAAAGATTTTGTTTAATGGGTGCAGAACAGAAGCGTTAACATTGGATCCTATTGATTACCTGTCTAAAAATAATCGCACAGAATAATAATTGGTTTTAACTAACGAATAAAAGAAAATTCAGAGAATATCTTATCCATTATTGTTCATTGTCAAGAAATCCTCTCTAAATCCTGGATAACATCTCAGTTTTCTTCAGCCAGCATTTCTCAGCTCCTTTCTTAAAGTTCTATAGTTAATACAAACCTACATGAATCAAAATATAATCATTTATAAATGGACAGACAGGTAGCTGCCGGAATCCAACTGAAAGTGGTCACAATGAGCTATGTAGTCATTACCGTACCCACAAACACCTAACTATATAGCTCATCTACTGAGGCCAGCACTGCTACGGATGGCTACCTCACAACTATCAATGGTCAACTTGCAATAAATGTACTTGAGGAGGAACTTCCAGGCCTAAGTAGGAAGTCCTGCCTAAGACAGCTGATGGATAATAAAATGTGAGGCTGGATGAACACAGCAGGCCAAGCAGCATCTCAGGAGCACAAAAGCTGACGTTTCGGGCCTAGACCCTTCATCAGAGAGGGGGATGGGGGGAGGGAACTGGAATAAATAGGGAGAGAGGGGGAGGCGGACCGAAGATGGAGAGTAAAGAAGATAGGTGGAGAGGGTGTAGGTGGGGAGGTAGGGAGGGGATAGGTCAGTCCAGGGAAGACGGACAGGTCAAGGAGGTGGGATGAGGTTAGTAGGTAGCTGGGGGTGAGGCTTGGGGTGGGAGGAAGGGATGGGTGAGAGGAAGAACCGGTTAGGGAGGCAGAGACAGGTTGGACTGGTTTTGGGATGCAGTGGGTGGGGGGGAAGAGCTGGGCTGGTTGTGTGGTGCAGTGGGGGGAGGGGATGAACTGGGCTGGTTTAGGGATGCAGTGGGGGAAGGGGAGATTTTGAAACTGGTGAAGTCCACATTGATACCATATGGCTGCAGGGTTCCCAGGCGGAATATGAGTTGCTGTTCCTGCAACCTTCGGGTGGCATCATTGTGGCAGTGCAGGAGGCCCATGATGGACATGTCATCAAGAGAATGGGAGGGGGAGTGGAAATGGTTTGCGACTGGGAGGTGCAGTTGTTTGTTACGAACTGAGCGGAGGTGTTCTGCAAAGCGGTCCCCAAGCCTCCGCTTGAGTTCAGTCTGGTCACCACATTACAGGAAGGATGTGGAGGCTTCGGATTTGATTTGATTTGATTTATTACAGTCACCTGAACCTAAGTATAGTGAAAAGCTTTTGTTTTCAAGCAGTGCAGGCAGATCATAGCAAATAGGGCATATGGATTATAGGATGCTTAGACACCGTGAGACATACAGGTTCCATTTCATAGGATGTGCACAAAGCAAGATCAACATTAACAAGATCAATATTATTTGAAGTTATAAATTCCATTCATCAGATTAATATTGGGAGGGAAGAAACTGTTGAACTTGTTGGTGCACGCGTTCAAGCTTCTATATCTTCTACCTGACAAAAGAGGTTATAAAAGAGCATTACTGGGATGGGAGGGGTCTTTGGTGATGTTGGAAGCCTTTCCATGGCAACGAGAAGTATAAATGGAGTTCATGGATGGAAGATTGAATTCCATGATGGTCTAGACTGGGCACACAACCTTCTGTAGTTTCTTATGGTCCTGGGCAGAGCAAGTTGCCATACCAGGCTGTTATGCACCCAGATAGTATTCTTTCTGTGGCGCATCTGTAAAAGATGGTGAGGTTGGAGAAGAGATTTACCAGGATGCTGCCTGGATTAGATCATAGAATCATAGATCATAGAATCTCTACAGTGTGGAAGCAGGCTCTTCGGCCCAACACGTCCACACCAACCCTCAGAGCATCCAACCCAGGCCCATCCCCCTAATCTACAAATCCCTGAACACTATGGGCAATTTAGCACGGCCAATCCACCTAGGCTGCAGATCTTTAGATTGTGGGAGGGAACCGGAGCACCTGGAGGAAACCCACGCAGACACAGGTAGAACGTGCAAACTCCACACAAATGCCCCTAATGGGGCCAAATCCACTACCTCTCCGGCAATGCATTCCATACCCCTACCACTCTCTAAGTAAAGAACCTACCTCTGACATCTCCCCTATATCTACCTCCACTCACTTTAAAACTATGCCCTCTCATAATAGCTACCTCCACCCTAGGAAAAAGTCTCTGGTTGTCTACTCTATCTATACCTCTGATCATTTTGTGTACCGCTACCAAATCACTTCTCATCCTTCATCGTTCTAAAGAGAAAAGTCCTAGCTCTCTCAACCTTTCCTTGCAAGACCCTCCCTCCATTCCAGGCAATATCCTGGTAAATCTCCTCTGCACCTTTTCCAATGCTTCCACATCTTTCCTATAATGAGACGACCAGAACTGGACACAATACTCCAGATGTGGCCAAAACAGGCTTTTGTATAGCTGGAGCATAACTTCATGGCTCTTCAATTCGATCCCTCTGTTAATGAAAGCTAACACACCAAATGCCTTCTGAACAACTTTATCCACCTGGGAGGCAGCTTCCAGGGAACAGTGGACATGAACTCCAGGATCCCTCTGCTCCTCCAAACTACTAAGAATCTTTCTGTTAACCCTGTATTCTGCTTTCAAATTTTTCCTTCCAAAGTGAATGACCTCACACTTTTCAGGGTTAAACTCCATCTGCCACTTCTCAGCCCAGCTCTGCTTCCTATCAATGTCCCTTTGTAACCTAAAACAGCCCTCTGCACTGTCCACAATGCAAGCCATCTTCGTATCATCCGCCCTTCCACTCCTTCATCCAAATCATTTACAAAAATCACAAATAGAAGAAGACCCAGAACAGATCCTTGTGGTACACCATTTGTAACTGAGCACCATGTTGAATATTTTCCGTCCACTACCACCCTTTATCTGCTAAGGGTCAGCTAATTCTGATACCAATTGTACTTGCAATGTTATATTCTGTAAATAACTCTAGTACTGAATAAAAGATTGGTTCTGGTCTCCTACTTCGCCATTTGGTTTCAGAATGAATTACCTTGCTACTTGGCAATTCATCATATCATGCACATCATAAGGCGTTGGGGTCTTATTCCCTGAGCTACAGAGTAGGACTGGTTCTGTTAAGTAGCATGTCATAATGCATTTTCTGCGGTTACACAGTCATGTTAAAGAATTAAGCCATCCAACCTTTACAAAAAATATAAAGTGAATTCACAGCTGTCAGTTTATGTAACAATACTTCCAAAGTCTGCAGTAACAATTAGTAACCCAGTTCTTATAAATAGTAAATTATGTTTGACGTTTTGATTAACGTTTCCCAAATGGGAGTTACCAATCTAACAATTAGGTTTACAAACGTTTAGTACTTACAAAAAGATTCAGGGCAGAAGAATCTGATCTTGTAATCCTCACAGGTCCCATCATCTTGATCTTTATTCACACAAGCAAAGCCAGAAGAAATGTTGCATCTGTTTATTACAGAATGGGAGGATGTTACATTATTTACTGTTAAAGCAATTCATATTATTTAAAATGCATAGGTTGAAATGTATTTGCAGAAGTTGGTTGGTTGGAAGGTGACTGATTAATAAAGGTGAAATTGACAGCATGGTGTGAACCTGACTCCAACTCACCGTGTTCTCCATCTTTAACTGCTGTGTATTAGGCTCCAACCCCAACAGGAGAGATGAGTTGTCAACTTTTTAAAAATTTGTTCATAGGATGTGGTTGTCACTGGCTGGGTCATCAATTGTTGTCCATGCCTGATTGCCCTTGGTATTGGTGAGCCAACCTTTTGAACCACTTGTACTCTTTGGCTTCAAGTTGGACCGAAGGGTCAGTTTCTGTGCTGTACAACTCTGTGACTGTAAATACTGATAGGAAGGGGGTTTCTGCTTGGAAACTGCTCAAGAAAACTAATTTTGCAACTTATGTGTAAAAGCAAAGTGAGAAAACAGTATTAAATCATAGCCATTTTAAAATTTGTTTATGGGAGCTATGTTTTGCTGGGTAGGCCAGCAGTTATTTCTCATCCCTAATTGTCCTGGAATAAGTAGTGGTGAGGTTGACTTCTTCAATTTCTGCTATTGTTGCATGTAGGGCCGTTGTGAGGGAGGGAATCCCAGAATGTTCACTTCGTGATATCGCGCCAGGATGATGTGTGGCTTGAAGGGGAGGCTTGAAGGTGGTGGTAGCAACCTGCATATGCTGCCATCATCTCTCCAGGGGTACAGGTCACAAGTTTGGAAGATGCTGTTGAAGAATCCTCACTAAATTGTTGCAATGCATCCTGCTGATGATATGCATCACTGCTGTTGTGCATTGGTGGCAGAGTGCGAATTATGAGGGTGGTGGATGGGCAGACTTTCATGTTTGTATACCAGCTGGAATCCCACCTGTTTTAACTATCATTGGTTGCAGGCTTGTGGCCTCAGGTCATCCAGGACCATTCACCCAACTGCAAAATAACTCCTTTCTACCAATGGTTTGCAAGCATCAAATAATATCTCCCTGGAGGGTTCTTACAGATCCCAGTGTCACATCCAAGAAAGTACCCTGAGCAGTACAGTTGTCCATCACTGTTCCCTGCACCCATTCTGCTACCTGACTTATGGCCATGCTTTCCTTATTTCACCATTGGCCTTCTTGCTCCTAGGAATATACAAAAGTATCTCTCTGGAATATCTTCATAGGCCCCAGGGTCACATTCAAGAAGCATCATATCTTTTGACCAGAGATAGTAGGAACTGCAGATGCTGGAGAATCTGAGATAACAACAGCTAGATGAACACAGCAGGCCAAGGAACATCAGAGGAGCAGGAAAGCTGGCATTTCGGGCCTAGGCCCTTCTTCAGAAATGGGGGAGAGGAAGGCGGTTCCGAAATAAATAGACAGAGAGGGGAAGACAGATAGAAAATGGATAGAGGAGAAGATAGGTGGAGAGGAGACAGACAGGTCAAAGAGGCAAGGATGGAATCAATAAAGGTGAGCGTAGGTGGGGAGTTAGGGAGGGGATACATCAGTTCAGGGGTGATGGTCAGGTCAAGGAGGCAGGGATGAGACTAGTAGGTAGGAGATGAGGGTGGGGCTTGAGGTGGGAGGAGGGCATAGGTGCGAAGAAGCACAGGTTAGGGAGGCGGGGTCAAGCTGGGCTGGTTTTGGGATGCAGTAGGGGGAGGGGAGATTTTGAAGCTTGTGAAATCCACATTGATACCATTGGACTGCAGGGTTCCCAAGCAGAATATGAGATGCAGTTGCTGCAACCTTGGGGGGGGGGGGGCATCGTTGGGGCACTGCAGAAGGCCCAGGATGGACATGTCGTCTGAGGAATAGGAGGGGGAATTGAAATGGGTTCGCGAATGGGAGGTGCAGCTGTTTAGTGCGAACCGAGCGTAGGTTTTCTGCAAAGTGGTATAGTGCTGAAGGGTGTAGAAGAGATTTACCAGGATGTTGCCTGGTATGGAGGGAAGGTCTTATGAGGAAAGGCTGAGGGACTTGAGGCTGTTTTCGTTAGCGAGAATAAGTTTAAGAGGTGACTTAATAGAGGCATACAAGATGATCAGAGGATTAGATAGGGTCGACAGTGAGAGACTTTTTCCTCGGATGGTGATGCTGGCACGAGGGGACATAGGTTTAAAGTGAGGGGTGATAGAAATAGGACAGATGTCAGAGGTAGATTCTTTACTCTGAGAGTAGTAAGGCCATGGAATGCCCCGCCCGCAACAGTAGTAGACACACCAACTTTAAGGGCATTTAAATGGTCATTGGATAAACATATGGATAATAATGGAATAGTGTAGGTTAGATGGGCTTCAGATTGGTTTCACAGGTCTGCGCAACATCGAGGGCCAAAGGGCCTGTACTGAGCTGTAATGTTCTATGTCCTATAACCCTCCACCTACTGACCCCTTCTCTCGCCTCCAACACCCCCCCGCTTCTCCTCGACACCACCCCAAGGCTTCCTACCCTCCCCTGACCTCTTCATATCCAACTGCCGTCATGACATCAATCGCCTCAACCTCTCCACTGCTTTCACCCACACCAACCTCTTCTACATGGAACGTGCAGCCCTCTGCTCCAACCCCAACCTCACCATAAAACCCGTGGACAAGGGAGGTGTAGTTGTAGTACGGCGCACTGACCTCTATATTGCCGAGGCCAAGCGCCAACTCTCCCGACACCTCCTCCTACCGCACCCTCGATCATGATCCCACGCCTGACCACCAAACCATCACCTTCCAAACCATCCACAATTTCATCACCTTAGGTGACCTCCCACCCACAGCATCCAACCTCATCACTCCCCCACCCTGCATCGCCCGCTTCTATCTCCTTCCCAAAATCCACCAACTAGACTGCCCTGGTCGACCCATTGTCTCTGCCTGCTCCTGCCCCACCAAACATATCTCCACCTATCTCGACTCCATTTTCTTCCTCTTGGTCCAGGAACTCCCTACGTACATCCGTGACACCACCCATGCCCTCCACCTCCTCCAAAGCTTTTAATTCCCTGGTCCACAACACCTCATCTTTACCATGGACATCCAGTCTCTGTACACCTGCATTCCCCATACAGATGGCCTAAAGGCTCTCGATTTCTTCCTGTCCCGCAGGCCCAACCGGTCCCCTACCAGTGACACTCTCATCCACTTAGCCAAACTCGTCCTCGCCCTCAACAACTTCTCTTTCAATTCCTCCCACTACCCGCAAACAAACAGGGTGGCCATGGGTACCCGCATGGGCCCAAGCATTGTCTGCCTCCTTGTAGGTTACGTGGAATAGTCCCTCTTTCGTAGCTACACTGGACCCTAAACCCCACCTCTTCCTCCAGTACACTGATGACTGTATCGGTGCCGCCTCGTGCTTCCACAAGGAGCTCGAACAGCTTATCCACTTCACCAACACCTTCCACCCCAATCTTAAATTCACCTGGGCCATCTCTAGTAACTCTCTCTTCTTCCTGGGCCACTCTTTCCATCAATGGCAACCACCTGGAAACCGATATCCATTTCAAGCCCACCAACTCCCACAGCTACTTGGAATACACTTCTTCCTGCCCATCTTCCTACAAAAATGCCGTCTCCTATTTCCAATTCCTTTGCCTCCATGGCATCTGCGCCCAGGAAGACGCATTCCACTCCTGAACATCTCAGACGGCCTCGTTTTTCAACGACTGTAACTTCCCCCCCTCACTGGTCGAGAATGCCCTTGACCATGTTTCCTGCACTTACCGCAACTCATTCCTCACACTCCCTCCCTGCAATAACAACCAAAACAGAAACCCCTTGTCCTCACGTACCACTCCACCAAATCTACGCATCATCCGCCGACACTTCCGCCAATTGCAATACGACCCCACCACCAAAGGCATTTTTCCATCCCCACCCTTATCTGCTTTCTGGAGGGATCTCTCTCTTCAGGACTCCCTTGCCCGCACCACACTCCCCTCCAACCCCACCACACCAGGCACTTTTCCTTGCAACCGTACAAAGTGCTACAGGTGCCCCCACACTTTCCCTCTCAACCCCATCCCAGGCTCCAAGAAGACTCTCCACATCAAGCAGATGTTCATCTGCACATCTGCTAAAGTGGTATATTGTATCCACTGTTCCCATTGTGGCCTCCTCGACATCAGGGAAACCAAGCGGAGGCTTGGGGAGCACTTTGCGGAACATCTACGCTCGGTTTGCACTAAACAACTACACCTCCTAGTCGCAAACCATTTCAACTCCCCCTCCCATTCCTCAGATGACATGTCCATCCTGGGCCTCCTGCAGTGCCACAACAATGCCAACCAAAGGTTGCTGGAAAAGCAACTCATATTCCGCTTGGGAATCCTGCAGCCCAATGGTATCAATGTGGACTTCACAAGCTTCAAAATCTCCCCTCCCCCTACCGCATTCCAAAACCAACCCAGCTTGTCCCCGCCTCCCTAACCTGTCCTACCTCTCACCTATCTCCTCCTCCCACCTCAAGCCCCACCACATCTCCTACCTACGAGTCTCATCCCGCCCCCTTGACCGGTCTGTCCTCCCTGGACTGACCTATCCCCTCCATAACTCCCGGCCTACACTCACCTTTACTGGCTCCATCCCTACCTCTTTGACCTATCTGTCTCCTCTCCACCTATCTTCTCTATCCATCTTCTATCCACCTCCCCATCTCTCCTTATTTATTTCAGAACCCTCTCCCCCTCCCCCTTTTCTATGAAGGGTCTAGGCACAAAACGTCAGCTTTTATGCTCCTCTGATGCTACTTGGCCTGCTGTGTTCAACCAGCTGTTGTTATCTCATATCCTTTGACCATCTGTACTGCTTCCACCAGTTTGTTCTGTTGTGAACATTCGTTAAAAATCAAACATCCATCAAACTGCATGTTGGGAACATTCCGAACAATACTAGAAATGAAAATGACTACTACAGATCCTCACCATACCTCTGAATGTTAATTGGCTGAGGAATCCAGAAGTGATACGGTGGTGCGTCACTGAGCTTATTCCCAAGATTCCCCATTGCACCACTGTAGCTCCCTGCGTTCAGCACTCCCAAGAACATATTGGCCAGCCCATAGACACAGTAGCAAAGTAAAACTAAAGGAATCACTACTAACTCAGGGATGTTATCTCCAGTGCTTGAGGCTGGAACACCTGATGTTGTCTCCACTTCACATGCAGTCGGGTTCCTGCAGATCTTACCAGGCTGTTCTTTTCGGAGATTTACGAGATCTTCGTAATCCCCCTTGCCCGTTGGATTATCTCGATCAAACCACTGGGTCTTGCAGTTGTTGTTGCCTGATTAATGCAACAAAAAAGAAAACTGTCAGCAACATTTTAAAAGAAGCTAATGAAAGATTTGTTCATAAAGTGCAGAATTAACAGTGAGAAGTTTTGATATTTGGACTCTGGTTTACAACCAAATTGATAACTAATTCAGTGTGGAGTTTGCACATTCTCCCCGTGTTTGCATGGGTTTCCTCCGGGTACGTCAGTTTCCTCCCACAGGCCAAAGGTATGCAGGTTAGGTGGATTGGCTGAGCTAAATTGCCTGTAGTGTTCAGGGATGTGTAGCTAGGTGGGTTATAGTGGGATATTCCAAGGGTCGGTGTGGACTTGTTGGGCCAAAGGGCCAGTTTCCACACTGTCGGGATTTTGTGATCTATGATTATAATATTTGGTTTCAATCTTTGCTCACAAAGAGTTTAAAATGAAAAGCCCTTCAGACCAAGTGATTGGTTTGCTTTCCTTCCCTCCAATGATGCTATAAGTATGATTGGTCCTTCTTAGTGTTGTATTCCCAGCACTCTGTGCTGCACAAGAAACACTGGAACAGGAGTTAGCTAATTAGCCTCATGAGCCTATTCGATCATTTAACAAGATCATGGATGATTTGTGGCCTAGCTCCATATACCTGCCTTTGGCCCATATGCCTTATCACCTTTTCTTAAAAGAAAAATTATCCATTGGAAATTTAAAACGAACATGTTAAGTATTCAGTTCTTACAACAAAACAAAATAATTATTTGATTCAAACTTCACAGGAATACCACTGCATTTGTTATAGGGCAATGAGTCTGAGTATTAAATCCACTACATATAGACAGATATCCAATGGGGAGATTCAGACCTGAGCTTCATGCAGGCATCAACTGTCTTCCCGTTGCTGTATTCAAGTATCCAACTGCACAGATTTCAATCAGGTGCCATTTTTGTAATTCATTCTTAATTTATTGGATCATGCACACCTTCTACAGTGAAAGCAGGGAGGTGACAGATGTCAACTTGATAACCAAAGTACTGCTCATTGCAGAATGTGGGTTAGGAAAAGCAGAAAAAAAAATCCCCTTGGTTTCACATAGAGGTTTTTGGCATCACTGTTCCTGATTATGCCTGATCCTTGTCAAGGTCATGGATGAGATGGCCTCTTCCTGAATTCCAACGATCCCCCCTTTTCCCAACATGCAAAATCTGACCTTTCCTCCTCCCAATTTTCCGTTACTAGTCTTTTTTTCTGGCCACAGGATCAGGCTGTCTGTTTTCGACAACATGAGGCATCAGCAGAATGTGTTTTATTATTCACTCATAGGATAAGTGGGTGTCACTAGTCAGATCAAAATTTATTGCTTATTTCTAATTGTCCCAGGAGAAATTAGTGGTGAGTTGTCTTCCTGAACTGTTGCAAATTTTGCCATGTAGGGACACCCATAATGTTGTTTGGGAGTCCTACAATTTTGCTGCAGCAACACTGAAAGGATGTCACTATATTTCCAAAACAGGCAGGTGTGTATAATGTCGATCTGTACCAATTGATGATGATGGTGTCACATGTTCATGTGTGATAATGCCAGATCAGATGGTGTGTTGTAATTACATGATGTGGGAACTGGTGGACCCTTTTCTGGTTCAAATTAACCACATATGTTAGTTGCTTGAGGAGCTCCAGCTCACGGTCAATGAACTGGTGTCTGAGCTTTGAATGCTGTGATCCCATCAAGGAGTGGTGTGATACCTGGATACTATTTCAGGAGATACCATTTAGATTAACTACCTCCAATTCAGTCAGTGGTCAGGAACAGGAAGGTATGACTTCAAGTGAGGTAGGGAGAAATCCAGGAGGACCTGTTGAAGGAGCTTCAGTCCTTGTCCTCGACTAACAGGTTTGAGGTTCTTGCTCCCTGTGTGTTTGAAAGTGAGGACTGTTGGAACAATGAGCAAACGGACCATAGCACTGTGGTACTGGGAGTCATTGGTGAGGGGGTAGAAAAAAAATGTAGTTGTAATTGGGGATAGCATAGTCAGGGGAATAGCCACTGTCCTCAGTGTTCAGGATTGAGAGTCCCAAAGGCTGTATTGCTTGCCTGATGCCCAGATTCAGGAAATCTCATCTGGGCTGCAGGGCAACTTGGAGTTGGAGGGAAAAGATTCAATTGTTGTGGTCCACATAGGTACCAATGTTCTAGGGGTAAGAAGGAAAGAGGTTCAGCCGAAGGAGTATGTACAGTTAGGGCTAAATTAGAAAGCAGAACCAAAAAGGCAATAGCCTCTGGAATACTATCTGAGCCATGAGCAAATTGTCACAAGGTCAACGAGAAAAAGAGAAATGCATAGCTCAAAGGTTGGTGTGAAAGAAAAAGGTTTGAATTCATCGGGCTTTGGCACCAGTACTGGGGAAGCAGGTAGCTGTTCTGATGGGATGGCTCCACCTGAATCGTGCTGGGACCAGACTCCTTGTGAATTGCGCAACTAGGACTGTGGATAGTGCTTTAAACTAAATAGTGGGAAGTTGTCCGATTGCATCGAAAATTACGGAAAAAGTGGGAGAAGGCTCAGCAGACACTATTAAAGTTTCCAAAACAAGTAATAGAACAGAGCAAAAGGAAACCATCAGGAATCAAACTGCAGGCACAGCAGATAAGGTGACGGCAATGAGAAGGGGATAGTCAATGCAGGACTGATGTGTTGTACTAAATACATGCAGTATATGAAACTAGTTAAATGAGCTTGTAGTGCAGATTGAAATTGGCAGGATCAGGGCTGGGAACGAAATACCCAAGGATATGTGTCCTATTGAAGGGATGGGCAAATGGACAGAGTGGGTGGGATTGCCTTCTTCAGAAATAAGAAGTAACATAGAGTCAGAAAACGTAGGATGTGTGTAGGTTGACTTGAAGAACTGCAAAGGGAAGAAAGTCTCTCACGGGAGAGTCAGGATCTGGAGCAGAAAGTAAATCAGGAAGTAGAAAAGGCATGTAAGAAAAAAACAATTACAATAATAATGGGAGACTTCAATATGTAGGTGTACTGGGAAAATCAGGTTACTATTGGATCCCAAGAAAGGGAATTCATGGAATGTCTATCTGAGATGATGTTTTTGGAGCAGTTTGTGGCAGAGTCCACCAGGGAACAGACAATTCTGGGTTGGTGATTTGTCATGAGGAAGACTTGATTGGTAAGTTCGAGGTGAAGGTTCCCTTAAGGACAGTGACCATAACATGAAAGAATTCACCGTGCAGTTTGAGAGGGAGAAACTTGAATCAGATGTAACAGTAATACAATTGAGTAAAGGAAACTACAAAGACAAGAGGGAGGAACTGGCCAGAGTTGATTGGAATGAAAACAGGGAGGATGGTGGAGCATCAGTGGCAGGCGTTTCTGTGGGTAATTCTGAACATGCAGCAGAAATTCATGCCAAGGAAGAAGAAGCCTACTGATGGGAAGATGAGGCAACTGTGGCCGACGAGGGAGGTCATGGACAGCATAAAAACCAAGAAAAAGAAGTGTGCGATGTGGAGGTAGGCAGGAAACCACAGACTTGGGAAGCATTTTAAAAACCAGAGGATAACTAAAAAGCAAAGGTAGGGCGACAATGAAAAATGAGGGTAAGTTAGCTAGTAATAGAAAAGAAGATAGCAAGTTGTTTTTAGGTATATAAAAAGTAAGAGAAAGGCAACAGTGGACATTGGACCACTGGAAAACAAGGCTAGAGCAGTAGTAATGGAGAACAAAGAAATGATGGAGGAACTGAAGAGATACTTTGCAACAGTCTACACGGTGGAAGACACGAGCAGCATACCAGAATTTCAAGAGAGCTGAGGCAGAGGTGAGTGTGATGGTCATCACTAAGGAGTAGATACTGGGGAAACGGTATGAAAGTGGTTAAATTACCTGGACCAGAAGGACAACATCCTAGAGTTCTGAATGAGGTACCTGAAGAGATTGTGGAGGCATTCAGTGATACTTTCAGTGATTGTCTGCTTTTCCCTAGAATCACTAAGTGTATGCCACTTTGTCGTATGAGGAGTGGTTGAGGATTCTGGGTCTGTACTCCAGGCACACAATTAATGGTAAGGCCCTGGCGAACGCTGATGAACAGAGACCCCTAGGGGTACAGGTGCATAGTTCCGTGAAAGTGATGTCACAGGTAGATGAGGTGGAGAAGAAGGCATTTGGCATGCTTGCTTTTATTGGTCAGAGCACTGAGTGTAGGAGTTGGGACATTATGTTGTGCCCGTATAAGACATTGTTGGGGCCACTTTTAGAGTATTCAGTACGATTATGGTTGCTTTACTATAGGAATGATGCTATCAAACTGGAAATGGTACAGACAGGATTTACAAAGATGTTGCTGGAATTGACGAGTTTGAGTTATAGGCAGAGGCTCGAAAAGCTGGGACTTTTCCCCCTGGAGCACAGGTCAGCACTCAGCTTCCCGTATCTATGACCCTCGTGATTTTATAAACGTCTATAAGGCGAATAGCCAAGGTCTTTTCTCTCGGGGAGGGAAGTTCAAAACTAGAGGGCATAGATTCGAGGTGAGGGGAAGATTTAAAAGGGACCTGAGGGGTAACTTCTTCACACAGAGCAAGGTGTGTATATGGAAGTAACCTGAGGAAGTGTGAGAGGTGATTACAGTTACAACATTTAAAAGACATTTGGACAGATACAGTAATATGAAAGGTTTATAGGGTTATGAGCCAAAAGCAGGAAAATAGGACTAGTACAATTTGGAAAACCTGGTCAGCATGAAGAAGTTGCACTTAAGCGTTTGTTTCCATACTGTATGACTCTGATTCTATGAACAGGGATCTGATTGAAATTTAGAGAATACCAAGAGGCTTGGACGTGGAGAAGATGTTTCTGCTGGTACGGGAGACTAGGCCCTGAGGGCACAGCCTCACAGTATGCGATGACTCTTTAGAACTGAGATATAGAGGATTTTTTTTAGCCAGAGAGTGGTGATTCTGTGAAATTCACTGCTGCAGAAGGCTGTGGAGGCCAAGTCACAGAGTACATTTAAGACAGAGATACATAGTTTTTGACAAGTAAGGGGATTAAAACCTTAGGGAGAAGGTAGGAGAATGAAGTTGAGAAATGTATCAGCCATTATCAAATGGCGAAGCAGGCTCAATGGGCCGAATGGCTTAATTCTGCTTCTATATGTATGGTCTTATGGTTTTAGGGGTGTGAAATAGAAGTTAGAAATGATGAGCTTGCTCCACTGACTTCAACTTGACAACGACATCCCAACCTCACCAGGAACTTTCAGTGATTGTCTGCTTTTCCCTAGAATCACTAAGTGTATGCCATTTTGGAAATAATAATATCCACTACTCACAAAATGCTTCTGGGCAGATGAATCGTATCCTGTAATCTTCACAGGTGCCATCATCTTGCTTTGCATTCACACAGGTAAATCCAGAAGAAATGCTGCACCTGTTTAAGACAGGGTGAGATCGTGTGACAATGTAGTTACCAAAATAATTCTTCCGTTTTTCTGTTTTTTCCGTGTTCGTGTATCCTTATTGTTAGTTTTCTTCCAGTTTGGCCTACGTAATGTTGGTAAGACTATGAGAAACTAGCCACCAAGAGACACTACTAGTTCTCACTGGTCTCGATACACATGGACAAAGGACATAAATTCGACTGGGACTACACATCCATAATAGCACAAGCCAAACAGAGAAATGCCAGAGAATTCCTGGAGGCCTGGCATTCCAACTGGAACTCCATCAACAAGCACACTGAACTGGACCCGATATACAAACCACTGCAAAACAGAGCTGGAAGGGATGCCAACCACCCCAACAAACTGAGGCATACAAATAACAAGCAGGACAGAACTCTTAATGCTTCACCGGGGGCACACTGATGATGTTACCCAGCAGGGTGATGAAACATTTGCAATCAAACACACCACCTTGGCGAGCACGTCTAGAACATCATCTTCAACCTGAGCTACAAATCTTCTGAGAAAACTTAGAATCTTGATCCACTTTCTTGAGGAGGGATGTAGTTGCTTTAAAGGCAGTTTGGAGATCATTCAATTAATTGATACCAGAGGTGAGGGGTTTACCTTATGAGGACAGGCTGGGGAGTTTAGGATTATATTCTCCAGAGTTTAAAAGAATAAGAGACCTAATTGAGGTATATAAGATGCTAAATGGAACTGACAAAGTCAATAGTAGAAAGGATGCTTCCTCTTATGGGACAAAGTGTGGAGCTGGATGAACACAGCAGGCCAAGCAGCATCTTAGGAGCACAACAGCAGACGTGTCGGGCCTAGACCCGTCATCAGAAAAGGGCGATGGGGAGGGGGTCCTGAAATAAATAGGGAGAGAGGGGTAGGCAGATTGAAGATGGATAGAGGAGAAGATGGGTGGAGAGGAGACAGACAAGTTAAAGGGGTGGGGATGGAGCCTGTAGAGGTGAGTATAGGTGGGGAGGTAGGGAGAGGATAGGTCAGTTTGGGAGGATGGACAGGTCAAGGGGGCAGGATGAGTTTAGTAGGTAGGAAATGGAGCGCAACTTGAGGTGGGAGGAGGGGGTAGGTGAGAGGAAGAACAGGTTAGGGAGGCGGGGACGAGCTGGGCTGGTTTTGGGATGCAGTGGGGGGGGGAAGGGGAGATTTTGAAGCTGGTGAAATCCACATTGATACCATTGGGGTGCAGGGTTCCCAAGCGGAATATGAGTTGCTGTTCCTGCAACCTTCGGGTGGCACCGTAGTGGCACTGCAGGAGGCCCAGAATGGACGTCATCTAAGGAATGGGAGGGGGAGTTGAAATGGTTTGCGACTGGTAGGTGCAGTTGTTTATTGCGAACCGAGCGGAGGTGTTCTGCAAAGCGGTCCCCAAGCCTCCGCTTGGTTTCCCCGATGTAGAGGTAGCCACACCGGGTACAATGGATGCAGGTGAACATCTGCTTGATATGGAAAGTCTTCTTGGGGCCTGGGATGTGGGTGAGGGAGGAGGTGTGGGGGCAAGTGTAGCACTTCCCCCTCATCCTCACATACCACCGCACCAACCTCTGGATACAACGCATCATCCTCCGACACTTCCGCCATCTACAATCAGACCCCCCCACCATTTTTCCATCCCGACACTTGTCTGCTTTCAGGAGAGACCACTCTCTCCGTAACTCCCTTGTCCGCTCCACACTCCCCTCCAACCCCACCAAAAATATCCCCTCCTCCCCCCTCAAGCTGCACCTCCGCTTCCTGTATAATAACCACATCCCACCCCCTTGACCTGTCCGTCCTCTCCGAACTGACCTATCCCCTCCGTACCTCTCCACCTATACTCACCTCTACAGGCTCCATCCCCACCCCTTTGACTTGTCTGTCTCCTCTCCACCTATCTTCTCCTCTAGCCATCTTCAATCCACCTCCCCCGCTCTCCGTGTTTATTTCAGAACCCCCTCCCCATCCCCCTTTTCTGACGAAGGGTCTAGGCCCAAATATCAGCTTCTGTGCTCCTAAGATGCTGCTTGGCCTGCTTTGTTCATCTAGCTCCACACTTTGTTATCTCGGATTCTCTAGCATCTGCAGTTCCCATTATCTCTGAAATAAAATGTTATAGCATGGGATAAGGGGTAGGTGATTTTTAAAAAAAAGAGATTAGAAATTATTTCTCTCAAAGGAAATCTATGGAATTATCTGCCCCAGAATAGGGTGGCTACTGGGATATGGAGTAAATTTACTGAGGAGATGAACAGATTTTTAATTAGTAATATTTTGAAGGATTATAGAACATAGAACATAGAACAGTACAGCACAGAACAGGCCCTTCATTATGCGCGGACTGTCGGAAAATATTGAGCGAAAATATAAAAGCCAGGCGGGAAAACACATTGGCATGTTATCAGAGGCTGCACTGAGGATGTTACCAAGTGCAGTAACGAAACGTCTGCGGAACAACAAACCAGCTCGGCGAGCCAACCAACCTCAACACCCACAATCCGAGCAACAAATCTACTCCAAAACCTTAGAAAATATTGAGGTCAAGATGAGATCAACTGTGATCATATTGAATGGTGGAGCAAGCTTGAGGGGCTGAATTGCTTCCTTCTGCTCCTAGTTCTTATGTTCTTATGTCTCAGGGCTGTAGTGTATGTTTAGATAAGGGGAAAGCCACTGAAGAAATTAAAACAGGGATAGAAATTTAAAATTTGGAACATTGTCAGGACAGGTGCTGAACAACTCCATTTTACAAACACAGAAATCGCTGGAAAAGCCCAGCAGGTCTGGCAGCATCAGTGAAGAGAAAATCAGCATTAACGTTTCAGGTCTGGTGACCCATCCTCAGAACTCAGGGTGGAAGGGTCACTGGGCGGAAACGTTAACGCTGATTTTCTCTTCACAGATACTACCAGGCCTGCTTGGCTTTTCCAGCTACTTCTGTTTTTGTTCCTGATTTACAGCATCCTCAATTCTTTCGGTTTCCATTTCACAGAGAGTAGACAATTGGAACTTGCCCAGGACAGCACAGAAAGTCAAATCTGGGAACAGCAGAAGCACGGACAAGGGTTTCACCAACAGATGAATTAAGTGGAAATACACAGTCTTCGTGAAGGATACAACTTGTTGTTTGAAATACATCTTACAATCAACTGGAATTCCATATGATACACAAAAAAACTTAAGCCATTTGGCCCCTCGAGTCTACTCTGCCATTCAATCATGGTTGATGTGTTTCTTAAATCCATTCTCCCGCCTTCTCCCAGAAAGAGCATGTATCAGTTTCATGCTGAATGGCTCAGGAATTAGCTTTGAAGCCACTGGTTTCATTCTTCACAGTACTAATTGGAGACGATTTCTGCTCCTCAAATTTTGGCCACTGGTCATGTGTGACAATATCAGAGCTAGGAAAAAGTTTCAAAGAGGTAGTGTGGAGAAATAAGCTGGCAACAATCAATATTTACTCAGAGATGTTGGCTCCGGTTTCTGAGGCTGGAACTCCTGATACTGTCTCCACTTCACATGCAGTTGGATTACTGCAGATCTGCCCAGGATTTTCTTTTCGCAGATTCACAAGATCTTCAAAGTCCCCATTTCCTGATGGATTGTCACGATCAAACCATTGGGTTTTGCAGTTGCCTGATTTGTGCAACAAACAAAAAGAAACAATGAGCAATACTTTTAATGATACAACTGAAGCAATTGATGCCATGGATACAAAACAGAAAATTGCTCGTGATACTTTATTTGTTTTAATTTTTATCAGGAAACAGGCAGGGTTTGCTTGTCTTTAGAACAAAAGATCAAAAGGAATATCAAAATATTTAAGATGGGAGAGGAGTGAATTGATAAGCTAGACATCTTACATGCATGCTCAGCCTGATTCTGTAGCAGTGCTGAGGGCTAGGTGCATATGTGCATAGATTGATGAAGGAGTTAGGATAGATTGAGACAGCAATTAGTGAAGTTTATAGTATCCTAGGCTTTATGAATAGGGACATGGAGTACAAGAGCAAGGAAGTCATATTGAAATAAATGAAATAATTAATGTGTTCCAAAGAAGAGTTAAATTGAAGGCAAAATATTGACTTGTTTTCTCTCTCCATCGATGCTGCCTAACCTGCTAAGTGCCTCCAGCGATTTCCAGCATCTGCAATACTTTGCTTTTAGTTTAGAGGTTATATTAGATTGAATTAATTCAAAGACCCTGGTTCAGCCTCATATCAGCATTATATCTAGTTCTCAATGCCTCTCCTTAGGAACACTGTGAAGGCAATGGAAAGGGAGCAGAAAAGATTCGTGAGAAATGTTTCAGGAATGAAGAAACCCAGTTAAGCAAACATATTGGACGTGTTAGGGCTGTTTTCCTTAGAGAAGAGAGGATACTCGATAAAGGCATACAAAATCATAAGAAGTTTGAACAGAGTAGAAGAGAAACTGTTTCCAATTGTGAAAAGATTGAGAATGAGATGGAGTCGATTCAAAGCAATTGCCAAAAGAAGCAAAAGTGATGTGAGGAGAAATTTTATCACGCAGCAAATAGATCAAGTCTGGAATGCATTTTCTGTGGTGTAGGCAGGGTCAGCTGAAATATTCAGAAGAGAATTTGACTGTTAACTGAAAAGGCAGAATATTCAAGGTTACAGAAAAGAGGGGAGAATGGTTCTACATTAATTACTCATTTGGACAGCTGGCGTAGACGCATTCAGCTGAATGGCCACTTTATATGCACTGTAACCTGCCTGTGATCCTGTATAATAGACTCAGGATAATGGTCAGTACATGTCGGGTCAGGGTGCAGATAGCAGAATGGATATTACCCTGGCAACAAAACAGAGACCGATTATTAAAAGTAGTTCTTGAGAAAAGCAAAAGGCAAGAAGTGGAGTTCCACAGAATCAGTGCTGGAACCACAGTTATTCAACTTGCACAGTTTAGATGCTGGAATTGTAAACACATTACTAACATTGTGAGATAGCAGGAACTGCAGATGCTGGAGTCAGAGACAACACAGTGTGGAGCTGGAGGAACAAAGCAGGCAGGGCAGCTTGAGAGGGCAGGAAAGTTGACATTTTGGGTCAGGAACCTTCTTCAGAAATGGGGAGGGGCGAATGGAGCTGTGAAATAAATAGAGAGGCGGGATGGGGCTGGGGAAGGTAGGTGGGATGGTGATAAGTGAGTGCAGGTAGGCAGTGGTGGGGATTGGTCAGTGGGAGGGGTGGAATGGAGAGAAGGTGGACAGGTTGTGTCAGGTCAAAGGATGAGAGGGAGGCTTGGACATGGGATGAGGCTGGGGATGAGGAGATTTTAAAACTAGTGAACTCCATGTTTAGGCCATCAGGTTGTAGGCTCCCAAGGTGGAATATGAGGTGATGTTCCTCCAGTTTGCGATTTGGTCAACTTGGTCTACTGTATCTGCTGTTCCTAGTGTGGCTACCTCTACATTGGTGATACCAAGTGTCGACTCAGAGACCATTTTGTAAGGCATCAGTGCTCTGTACACAACAAATGACGACACCTTCCAGTTGCTAACCATTTTAACTCCTCTTCCTACTCCCTGGATGACATGTCCATCCTGGGCCGCCTCCAGTGTCACAATGACACCACCTGCAAACTGGAGGAGCAACACCTCATAATCACATTCAAATATTAGAAAAAAGAAGTATTACTTTTGATAGGGGAAATAAGAAGTGCACCTACTTTTTGGAAAATAAGAGACTTAAGAGGGTACAGTTGCAAAGAGAGTTCAGATTGTCAAATTAAATTAATAAAAGTAACAATACTTCAACAAAGAAAAGTGCAAACAAAAATCATCAATTAGAGACATGTTTGGAGGACTGAGGGCACATTTCGGGTCTTTATTTTACAAAGTAGATATTGAATATGCAAGAGAACTTGTTTTTAAAAAAAATGTATAAGTATGACTGCTGGACATGTATATGGTCACAGAAATTTGAGGGTGCATACATGAGGATCAATGGTCGGCACAACATTGTGGGCTGAAGGGCCTGTTCTGTGCTGTACTGTTCTATGTTCTATGTTCTATGATCCAGAATTAAGTTGAGTCTAAAGGTGTGTTTCTGTCTTGCAGTTTTTTGTAAATTCCTGAAATTCTAGTTGCTTAAAAACGCTGAGACTGATCAATCTCTTTCAACTCGAAGCCTTCCAGCAGAAATGAAACTAAAATAGGTTATAGGAGAATGGCAATGTCGAAAAAATACCATGCCATATATTTTCCACTAGGCTAGGAAGCGAATGAAAAAGTTTCCTGACTCAGCAGACCTGCCTCGGAAGTGCTTTGCCAGAGCCAATTTTTGTTCCAGATTTGGATGAAGTTGCAAGGCAGAGCTGAGCTTGTTGATTCTGGGAGTAGATCAGAGCTCCAAGAAGGCTACATACTGTTATCACCTCAATTCTCTAGGATGTTATCCTTGTCATTTATTTTTATTTTAGGGTCTCTAGGTCTCACCCTTACTACCTCACTTCGTAATCATTGCCGTGCCACCTCTTAATGGCCCCAGATCCCCACTGCGCACATATCCCCTATGTTAGTTCAGGCACTTCCACTACTACTTCAGGAAGACCGTTCAAAAAACTCATGGACCCCGTGAGAGAAAATGTTTTGCCTGGTCTCTGTTTTAAATAGGTGATGCCTAAATTTTAAACAGTGAACCCTAGATTTTACCATAAGAGGAAGCATCCTCTCCACATCTATCCTGTAGTCCCCCAGGGTCTCAACTGAGTCACCTCTTACTTATCTAAACCTCAGTGAGTTCAAGCTTAGCCTGTCTAAACTTTCCTTATAAGATCACCTGCTCATTCCAGCTGTTAGTCTGGTAATCGTTCTCTGAAAAGATTGTGATGCATTTACATCCTTTTTTAAGACGGTGACCAATGCTATACACTGGATTTCAGATGTGGTCCTACCAGCGCCCTGTATAAACTCTCTACTTTTGTACTCAACTCAGCTTGCAACAAATTATAACATTCTATTAACTGTACTTGCAATGTACTAACATTCTGCAATTTATATTTTAGAATACACAGATCCCTCTGGTCTACAATTTCTCACCGCTTACAAAACAATATGCTTCTTTTCATTCTTCCATCTAAAATGGTAATTTCACATTTTTTTGCCATTATACACCATTTGTCACATCTTTACCAGCTCAGTTAATTCATTAGTATCCATTTGTAGCCTCCTTCGTCTTTGTCACAACTTCCATTCCTATCTATCTCTGTGGCATCTGCAAGTTAGGTATCATTTTAGTCAAGTGTGTTCTCGGTCAAGCATGCATAATAGGTGTTAAGTAAATTAGAGATGTGTTATATATTTGCTATTCTATCTCCTTTTGGCCTTTTAAGGCTCTGCTGTGCATCAGAAATACTGAGCTGTCATTCAATCAATTCTTAAGGCCTTGTTGCTGTAATATTTCTGATATCTCTTCCAAGTGTCTACCCTCAGCTTATCAGTTGAGTTCACGAGGCTCCTTGCATTGAAATTCATTCCAGAAGTCATGGAAAACTCCTTTTTCTGTTTTTTAGCCTTTGTTTCCCCTGCCTCCCATACTTATTTGCTTATTCCTTACTTATTTTTTCTCTCAGATTCCCGACGCTTGCCCCTTAACTCTGGCCACCAAGCCAATTTGAACCCTACGAAACTGCTCCTCTGAAAGCTTCCCACCATGATATTGTTGAGATGAGAACCGCCCAGCTTTTACAGGCCACATCTCTTTCAGGAATCCAAAGCCCTCTTTCAAGCAACATTTCTCCAGCACAGTCAGCAGCAATAATTCTGCACAAAAACGAAAATTGCTCGGGAAACTCAGCAAGTAATGGCAGCATCCATGCAGAGAAAACAGAGTTAATGTTTTGCATCCAGTGACCCTTCATCAGCACTAATTCTCTACTCAGCAGTGGCCTACAAGATTTACAACAGTGTCCCTCACTGATAAGCAGTTGATAACACCTTCTGGGTTTCTGAATTTAACTGTGTCAGCACAGTCACAGAATAAGAGAAATGCTGAACTGCAGAAGGAGGCATTCAGCACTGCCTGTCCAAGTAGGTATTGTGACTTGGTATAACGTTCCTTTCTCCCTGATAGCCTTGCACATTGCTTTTATCCAAATAACCTTTTTATGCCTATTAAATGCCTCAAATAAACCTGCTTCCACCAGGCAATGCACTCCAGACTTGAACCAATCATTGAGTGAAAAGGTTCTTTCTCACACTGCATTTGCAAATCACTTTGAACCCGTGACCTCTTGTTCTTGAATTTTTTGAGAATTGGAACAGCTTCTTCCCATCTACTATTTCCAGCTCATTCAAGATTTTCACAACTTCTATTTGATCTCCACTCAACCTTCCTCTCTGCAAAGGGAATAGTCCCAAACTTGCCAATCTATCCTCATAACTGAGTTTCCTCATCACTGGAACCATTCTGTCAACCTTTTCTGTACTTTCTCCATCGTGTTCACACACTTCCTATAATGTGGTGCTAGAAAGTGCAAACAATGCTCCAAATGAACTGTAACAAGCTTAGCACCACCTCTTGCTTTGTGCTGCACTTAATAAAGCACAGCTTATTGTATGCCTTATTACCTGTTCTCTGCACCCGTTCTGCCACCCTCAATGAGCAATGTAAATATACCCCCACATTCTTCTGCTCCTCAGTCCATAAAATTAAACCTTGTCTTTGGTATTGTCTGTCTATGTTCTTCTAACCAAAATAAATCACATCACATTTCTCACTGAACTTCATCTTCCACCTATCTGGCCACTTTCCCAACCTGTCTGTCTTGGAGATCTACACAGTCCTCCTTACAATGTTTCCAAGTTTTGTATCTGGCATAAACTTTGAAATTATCCCCAAGATCTAGATCATAAGTATATATTAGGAAAAGCAAGGGTCCTAAGACAAGCCCAGGGAAACTCCACAACAAGCCTTCTCCAGCCTGCAAGGCATCTATCAATCCAGGGGTTTGTGCCAGCTTCACAGCAGGAATAACATTGTATGCTTCCCAGACATCTGCTTGTAACTGAAACTGGCATTTAACTGGAATCAGTTCTAGAAGCTCACAAGGCTAATATTGGTTAATGATGATGTGGAGGTGTTAGTGTTGGACTGGGGTGGACAAGGTCAGAAATGACTCGACATCAGGTTATAGCCCAACAGGTTTATTTGAAAACATAAGCTTTCTGAGCCTTATTCCTTCTTCAGGTATTAGTGAGAAAGATAGTATCAGACATAGAATTTATAATAAAAGATCAAAGGGTCACACTACGAATGAGGATATACTAAACAACTCAAGATGCTGTTAAATCTTTAATCAGTTAGAAGTGATATTGCCATGTAGTTGCTTTAGATATTAGGGTTTTATTAGTATATCCTCATCAGTGGTGTGACTCTTTGATCTGCCACTTATAAATTCTGTGTCTGGTACTAGCTCTCACTAACACCTGAAGGAGTAAAGATTCGAAAGCTTGTGTTTTCAAATAAACCTGTTGGACTGTAATCTAGTGTCGTTTGATATCTGACCTTGGTTAATGATAACACTGGCAGCATGTCAGCTGTCATCAATGAACTCAAATGTTCGTCCTGTGTTCTCTATAATTTACAATGACATTACTCTGATTCTACCCTTTGTTTTGGGTTCCTATCACTGGCTGATCGTCAGCAAGTATTCAATACACTTTATACCTCGTAGGTTTTCAATGTGTAACAGTTCAATAACACCATTTTGTTCTAACTTGTACTGACATTCATCATCTTGAACACACAGCTAAACTACAGCACTGATGTCAGAGTAGTTGTCTTAAAAGTGCAAGATAACTATCATTAAGGCAACATTTACAATGTCTAATACTTACAAAAAGATTCAGGACAGAAAAATCGTACTTTGTAATCTTCACAGCTCCCATCTTCTTGTTCTTCATTTACACAGGTGAATCCAGTAAAAATACTGCACCTGTTAATGAGAAGGTGTGATGATGAGTTTGCCAGAACAATTATTAGTCTTTGAAACTGAACAGGGATGAGAGGAATTACTATTTACTCAGGGATGTTGTCTCCAGTTTCTGAGGCTAGAACTCCTGATACTGTTTCCACTTCACAGGCACTTGGATTACTGCAGATCTGGCCAGAATATTGCTTTCGGAGATTCACAAGATCTTCATAATCGCCTTTGCCCGATGGGTTATCACGGTCAAACCACTGGGTTTTGCAATTGCCTGATTAGTACAACAAACAAAAAACACACTGTGAGCAATATGTTTTAAAAGTGGGGTTAAAGGGTATAGAAGAGAGACAGAAAAGTTAACAACAACACTTTGCTTTTGTATTTTCTTTTAATGGCATAATCGCGATTAACCCTAGGTGTTGGCTTCTATTGCTGGAGATGCAGTCCCTAAATACACAGTACTCTGCCTCCGTAGAAGATGCTTGCTGTGCAACTCTGCAACACTCCTCCACATTCCATCCCAACTTGGAAAGATATCACTGCTACTTCAGTAATGCTGTGTCAAAATCCTGGAACTTCCTCCGTAACAGACTGCAATTCCAGAAGGCTTCTCACCACCAACAGCAACGAGGGATTAGCAATAAATGCTGGCTCAGCCAGCAAAGCGAACATCTCACGGAATTAAAAAAAACTATCCAAACAGCAGAGAAGACATATTTATTTAACATGGAGCAAAGCTGTGAACTGATTATTTCCAAAGTGGAGAGTCACAATAAATCAGCATTTACAAGTGGTCAAACACTTACAGAAAGAATCAGCACAGGTAAACCGTATTCTGTAATCTTCACAGCTGCCATCAGGTTGATCTTTATTCACACAAGTGAATCCAGTTGTAATGCTACATCTATTAAAGACAAAACACAAAGTTTATAATGATGGTGTTGACTAAGGCTGCGATAAGGTCAAGAAATGAACAGTGAACATAAACCAAGTGTCTTCAACACAAGACTTCAATATTATTGCATGGCTGTTGTCAGAACCCATAGCCCCTGCCGCACTAAGTGCTTTCAACAATTTTGTGAAACAACGGCATGAATCAAAATGAATAATGACCTTCAGTGGTGGTATTGAGGACCTTAGGGGAAGGCTGAGATATGTCATACATTTGGCACTTGTGGCAGGAAATTGTTGTAAATGTTTCATCCTTGTTCTTTGCACTGATGTTTTGGGGTCCCTGTTATTGAAAATGGGGATTTTTGTGAAGCTTCCTCTTGTTTGCTAAATTGTCTTCTACTATTTATGACTAGATGTGGCAGGACTGAAATGCTCGAATCTGACAGTTACCAGATAAATGAGCAATTGTGGACAGTAAAATTGCTGTAGAAAAAACATATGAGATAGATGTGGGTTATCCATAGATGGTTAAGATGGAGTAGTGAGGCCACGACTTAATGTAAAACCCCACCCAATCTCTTTGAAACACTGAAACATTGCCAAATGAAGATAAAAGGATGCATTATTTACTCAGGAATAACGTCTCCAGTGCTTGATGCTGGGGCCCCTGATGATGTCTCCACTTCACAAGCAATTGGGTTACTGCAGATCTGATCAGGATTTTCTTTCCGCAGGTTCACAAGATCTTCATTGTCGCCATTTCCTGATGGGTTATCGCGATCAAACCATTCAGTTTTGCAGTTGCCTGATTCATGGGAGAAAAAAAATGGTGTGATTTAAAGTTGGATTGTGAGGTTTAACATAATTAAACAAATAAAGTGTAGGTTAAACCTCATAGGGATCTCTTTTATTGCCCTTTCTGTGCTTGAGAAGGTTTCTGTGGTGAAGACATTTCAACTGAGCTATTAGGTAGGAAGTAGCAGGAACACAAATTGTGAGGTTTTAAGCGTAGATTCTTCTTTAAGTCTTAAATTTTATTTCTGTTAAATTTAGTCTATCACCCAAATGAATAAAGACAAAGCACCTCAGGCTGAGTAGATGCAAATCCTGCTCCACATTAGAGCTGCAGAACCTGAGGGTCCACTTATGAGGGAAGACAGCTGAAGAAGTTCAATGTCTTGATTTCAAACCTTCAGCAGCAACTACTGGCACTGCAGTATATCTGCAAGGTTGAGAGTTTGTGGATGGTGGATTTCTTGATGTGGTCACGCTACAGGTTAAATGACGCGGACAGGGAAGGAATTTGTGATTGACAGACAGAGAGGCAGGTGATGCAGAAATTCTCTGAGTGTATCTCATTCTCCAAATGGTATACAGTTCTAAATGTTGCTGAGATAGATGGTTCTTCTGGAGTGTGCAGCCAGAGCTCAGTATACTGCAATTTAGTGGCTCCACCGTATGGGGTGTGCAGGATAAAACTTGGAACGCAATTCCATTGGGGGTGGTTAATAGTTAAGGAAACAGACAGGCAAATAGACCAGGGTTTCATTGCTGGAGAGAATTATAGAAATAATGGGCAATGGATTGCATAAACAGAAGTCTTGGAACTGAAAACTACGCAGACAGTGAAATTTACAAAATAGTTAGCATTAAAACAACCAGGTTGAAAATCTGGCTGCGAGATAATGGGAACTGCAGATGCTGGAGATTCCAAGATAATAAAATGTGAGGCTGGATGAACACAGCAGGCCAAGCAGCACCCCAGGAGCACACCTCTGATGAAGGGTCTAGGCCCGAGGCGTCGGCTTTTGTGCTCCTGGGGTGCTGCTTGGCCTGCTGTGTTCATCCAGCCTCACATTTTATTATCCTGAAAATCTGGCTGCACTTTGTTTTATTTTCATTAAGCTTCAGTCAGGCCCCAATAATACAACGGAGGAAATCTCTCTGAATTCCTGAAAGACAATATTCAGCCTGAATTCAGTGCGTCCTGCCTTTCCACTATTCTGATGGTGGGATTACAATATTTGACAAAGCTTTGTGAATCAATTTTGCATTATAGATTACTCCCAGAAATTCCTTAATGTGTTGTAATGCACAGTTCAAATCCAAAGACAAAAGTCATCATTTTCTTAAGTAAACAAACTGCAAAACGACAATGCTAAAAAGTGGAGGCAGTCTTTCCAACGAGACCAGCTAAAGCTCAAACAGTCAACACTGCAAATGCCCAATACTTACAAAAAGATTCGGGGCAGGTAAATCGAATTTTGTAATCTTCACAGCTCCCATCTTCTTGCTCCTTATTGATACAAGTAAACCCACTAGAAATGCTGCAACTATTTAAGACAGAACAGGAGTTTGTGGAAAAGCAGGTTCTAAAATAAATCACTTTCTCAACAATAAAGATCAAAAGAAGGAAAGAGGAATTGTTAATTACTCAGCAACATTGTCTCCAGTGCTCATGATTGAAATTCCTGATGTTGTCTCCACCTCACAGGCAGTTGGCTTACTGCAGATCTGATCAGGATATTCTTTTTGCAGATTCACAAAATCTTCAAAATCTCCATTGCCTGATGGATCATCACGATCAAACCACCGGGTTTTGCAGTTACCTGGTTTCAGGAAAAAGACAAGATGTCAACAACATCATTAAGATTAGATTTGACATAGCTGGAGCACAGTATGGCAAATGTGAAATCATTACTTCCTTTCTGAAGGGAATCTAGCCATACAGAAATTCAATCAAAGCATTATCAGTTTCAGTTCAGCAGTTGCAGAGGGAACCTAATGGAAGAGCAAAAAGGGAAGGTCCAGAAACAGAATTTACTTGTGCGCATAAGCATTTGTTAATCGTCGAGCGCATCATTTTCACATCAGAAGTCAGCTGGATTAAAGGCTCAAATGGTCAGCCTCCTCAGGTTACTTTCTGTAACGAAGGTAATAACTTTCTGTTTCCTACTCCCATTTTCCTTTAAGGTTCAGGATGGACATAAACATCTCAAGGCATCATATAAAGCAAGGAGACAAACTGGAAGCCAGAAGAACACAGCTAACTAGGCAGCATCTGGAGAAACGGAGAAGTCAGGGTTTCAGGTCTTACCCTTCTTCAGGACTGGATGTTGGGGTAGGGGAAGCTGCAGATAAAGAGAGGGGTGGGAAGGGGATAGTGGAATGGTGGTGATAGGTGGGCACTGTTAGTAGGTATGACAGGTATGGCCAGGTTGGTTGATGGGAGGGATGAATCCAATTGGTTGCTGGAATGGAGGATCAGAAGGTGGAACAGAGGGAGGAGGTGGGGCTGGAAGGGAAGCGGGGGGTTGGGTGGTAAGTTATTTGAATTTGGAGAACTCAATATTGAATCCTCGGGCTGTTGGATGACCAAATGGAAGATAAGTTGTTCTTCAGATTTGAGTTCTGAGTTGCTACGACACTGGAGGAGGCTGAGGATGGGCATGTTGGAGAGGGAGTGGGGGGGAGTTGAAATGGGCAGTGATCAGAAAATTAGGCTGACCATTACAGGCCAGGCAAAGGTGTTCGGCAAAATGGTTACCTAGTCTATGTTTGGTCTCACCAACGGAGAGAAGACCATATTGGGAGCACCGGACACAATAGGTTAGATTGGAGGAGATGCCGGTGAAGGTCTGTGTCATCTGGAAGGGCTATTTAGGGCTTAAGATGGATATGAACGAGGTGGCATCTTTTACAGTTACAGGGCAAGGTACTGGGCGGGTTGGAGTGGTTGGTAGGGAGTGTGGTGCAAACTAAGGATAGACGAAGGGAATGTTCCTTGTGGAATGCAGACAGGGGTGGTGAGTGGAAGATGCTCTGGGTGTTGGGGTTTAATTGAAGTTGGTGGAAGTGTTTGAGGATGCTATGTTGGATGCGGAAGCTGGAGGGGTGGGAAGTGAGGACAAGGAAGACCCTATTTTTATTTTGTTTGTGGTGGGTGGTGGTTAAGAAATGGGGAGTGGGGCATGGAGGAGGCATGGTGGAGGGCTGTCTGGATGACAGGGTAGGAAAAGAGCACTGTTTGAAAAAGGCGGACATCCAGGATGCTTAGGAATAGAATGTCTCTGCTTCAGAGCAGACACAACAGAAATGGATGAAGTGGGAAAATGGGGTGGAGTTTTTGTAGGATACAGGGTGGGAGGAGGTGTGGTCTTGGTAACTATGGGAGTCTGTGGGTTCATAGTAAATGTCAGTCTGTAAACTATCACCTGTAAACTTTGTCTCTCCACAGATGTTGACAGACCTGCTGAGTTTTTCCAGCATTTAGGTTTATTTTGGATCTCCAGCATCAACAGTATTTTGCTTTCACTTGAGAATCACATTTCACAAGTATCTCAGGGACTAGAATGAGAGAACTTAAGACAAGAAGTGAGTGGCTGAGTGATCTCTTTCTATTATTGCTTGTGCTTTGTGTTGCAAACCTGAATAGCAATATATGGCCATTTTTGCTAAGGATTTCCAGTTGCTGGAATTGAACCAGATAACAATCAAGATCAAGATCTTTCCATTTAGGATCCCAAAAAGCAACGATGGAAAATGTTCATCCTGACCAATTTCTGAGAACAAGACCTAATCCCAAATGAAATGACTATTTTCAAAGCCTAGCTCTCAGCCAGTTTTTGCTGTGGATCCCAGGGTATCTCTGTCAAACTTTTACTGTTACTAATGTAAGTCTTCACCAATAATCTGCCACAAAATACCTCCAGAAACACTCTTAAAACTTCTACTTTGAGCCAAAGTAAGGGGAAAACACATCAGCTGCAGCACTTGACTTCGACTTTAAACAGCCTGGTCCAGGGCCAATTTCACCTTTGATACATGTTATTCCTGACTGACTATCATAGACTTTGACATATGTGCATGGTTCAGGTTTCACATCTGAATAGTGTACATTCACAACGTTCAGGACATACAGCTGTATTCACCTTTCTTCTGCAACAATTTCATAAGGTAGGGCTTCTGCAAGTCGGGACCTGGACCTTAGATGGAGTCACAAGTTGAGTTTTGAGGTCCCAAGCTCTGGACAGCAATAGCCCCATTGAAATCTGACCAAGTTCTCAGACCAGTGCTTCTATTGTAACAGACTCCTGCCTTCACAGCCCATCATCTCCTAACCCACTTTCAGTCCTCACTGAGGGACCACGATAATTTTTGATCCTTGGAATGGGGCTCACAGTGGTAAAGTTTGGGAACTGACAAAAGGGTCACCCAGGAAACATCTAGTGGTCGAGTATATGATAAGTGGTTTCTGATAACCAATGTTTGCCCTTGGTATCATGAAAGTGTAAAGAAGCAAGGAGGATCATTTGTTAGGAATATTTTACTTATACACCAGAACCTAACGGTGGGATTCCCAAGGTTAGCACAGTAAGTCATTCGGCTTCTTGTGCTTCTGCTGAGTTATGAAAAATACGAAACAAAATCCTAGAACGGATGATGATTACAAGATAGATAATCTGGTGAAAACCAATTTTTGGAAAATTATTTCCATAATTTCAACATAATTTTAGTTTGTTAAAGATCCAATAGACCCTTCTGATCCGTAGATTTCATTTGTGAAGTGAAAATTTCATCCTGCACACAATTAATCCTGTAATCGCACAACTGCCAACTGTAAGTGTTGGGTTCTCATGTCTATCATTCTGTGGGCCAATATCCCAGTGAGTTTCCTTTCAGAGGTCCTTAACCTGTATTTAGCATTGAACTAACAGGGACTGATATCATCCCATTTAAGCAAGCCTTTCAGCAAGTCGTCAGCACTAAATATGTAGCTACAAATTGTGAATTGACAATCAATAAACCAACATGCATAAATGTCTCATACTTACAAAAAGATTCAGAGCAAATAAATCGTATTCTGTAATCCTCACAGCTCCCATCTTCTTGCTCTGCGTTTACACAAGTGAAGCCAGTAGAAATGCTGCATCTGTTTAACATGGAATAACTGCGTGTAATAATTTAACCAGTAAACAAACTCATACTTTTAAAATTAAGTAATATAATCAAAATCGGACGCTGAGAATAATTGTTTACTCAGGGATATTGTCTCCAGTGCCTGACACAGGAACTCCTGTTGTTGTCTCCACTTCACAGGCAATCAGGTTACTGCAGATCTGATTAGGAAATTCTTTTCGTAGACTCACAAGATCTTCAGAATCGCCTGTGCCTGATGGGTTATCTCGATCAAACCACTGGGTTTTGCAGCTGCCTGAATCATGTAATGAACATAAAGCTAAGTGTGAGGAATATTGTTGAAGATGAAATTGAAGGTTTTGACTTAAAGTAAGACAAACAGAAAAAGTAGTGACTATGATCTTCTCTCTGCTTGATCTAAATGAAATGCAATTACATGGAATAATCATTGGTTTCTGAGAAAACCTAATTAAAAGGGATGAAATCAAAGATTTTGTGTCAGAAAATCTTCCTGATTCTTGTGAAAGAATTTTTTTGGTTTTATGTGGAAAGACACAAAGTTAAAAAGACACATCTTAAGATTTGTGCGGAGCATTTGTAAAAATGTCGATGAATTAATCAAGTAAATAGTTTTAAACAGGAATATATCGTTGGGAATATAGATACATGGCTGCAGGGTGACTAGGGATAGAAACTGAATGTTCAGGATTATTCTTTCAGGGAAAGAAGGAGAGATAGCATTGCCAGTTAAAGACAAAATTAACACAGCTGATAGAAATGATATTAGCTCGAGTGAAGTGGAACTTATATTGGTAGAACTCAGAAACACTAAGGTGCAGAAAACAATAAAAGGGTGTTGTATACAAACCTGCAAAAAGTTGTGATAACATTAAGTAGGGTATTGAACAGGAAAGGAGAAACACAAACAGGAAGGGTACAGCTGTAGTTATAAGACCAAATGAAATAGGAACAGGAGTAGACTGTTCAGGCCCTCAAGCCTGCTCCGCCATTCAACAGTATCATGGCTGATTCCTCACACTCACTTTCCTGCACTTTTCTCATAACCCTTGATTCCCTGACAGATCAAGAATCTATCTGTCTCCACCTTAAATGTACTCAAAGAATCTGACTCTGGAGCTCTCTGTGGTAAGGTGTTCCAAAGACTCACAACTCCCTAAGAGAAGAAATGCTTCCTCAACTCAGTCTTAAACTGGTGCCCCTTAGTTCTGAAATTCTGTTGTCTGTTCCTAAACTCGTCCATGCGTGGACACATCCTTTAAACATTTACCCTGTCAAGCTCTTTAAGAATCCTACATGTTCCAATGAGATTACCTCCCATTCTTCTAAACTCCAGGTAGAGTAGAATCCCAACCTGTTTAGGCCTTGCTCATAAGTATATCCATCCATACCAGGGATCATCCAAGTGAACCTTGTCTGAACTGCATCCAATGGAATGATACCTCTTTACGTAAGGGGACTGCAATAATTGATCATTCCTGTCTGGTATAAAAATGAAACAATGGGCCAGCAATGATAAACAAAGGAAATTAGGGATAGCATTAGATCTGAGGAAAAGGCAGATAAATTGGCCAAAACAAGCACAAGGCATGAAGATTAGGAATTGTTTGGATTTTAACAGAAAGATGACAAAGAGATTCATTAAGAGAGGGAAAATAGAGTATCGAAGTAAACTTGTGGGGAAAATACAATGTAATAGCTTTTATAAGTGTGTGAAGAGAAAAAGATTAGTGGAGACAAATGTAGCCCCCCTCTAGTGACAAACAGGGGAAGTTATAACGAAGTACAGGTCAATTAAATATATTTATTTTGATTGTGTTTTCACAAAGGAGGACACAAATAACATCTCAAGAATGTTGGGCTACACAGGGTTTAGTCAGATGTAGGAACTGAACAAAATCAGTATTAGTGGGGAAATAATTTGGAGAAAGTAATGGGATTGAGGGCCAATAAAGGTCTAGGGTCTGATAATCTACATCCCAGAATACTGAAGGAAGTGGCCCAAGAAACAGTGGATGCATTATTGGTTGTCTTTCAAGATTCTATTGACTTTGGAGCAGCTCCTACAGACTACAAAGTAGCTATTGCAACTCCTCTATTTAAACAAAGGAGGTAGAGAGAAAACGGAACTATAGATGTAACATTGGGAATAAGTAAGATGCCAGATTCTAGGAAAAAAAACTTAATAGCACAGCACTTCGAAACCAGTGACAGTATCAGACATAGTAGAAACTGCAGATGCTGGAGAATCTGAGATAACAATGTATAGGGTCCAGGCCCAAAACTCATGCAGAAACAGGGTCAATGTGCAAACTCCACACAGACAGTTGCCTGAGGGTGGAATCGACCTGGGTCCCTGTGAGGCAGCAGTGCTAACCACTGGGTAACAGTGCCGCACATGTAAAATTAAAACACATGGATTGGAATAGTGTACTGACATGGAAAAAGAATTGGTTGGCAGTGACTAGTCGGCTACCACAGAGGCCAGAGCTTGGATAGTGATTTAGATGAGGGATTTAATACAATATCTCAAAAGTGCAGATGTCATAAAGCTAGCTAGGAGAGTGAAGAGGATGCAGAGATGTTTCAACGTGATTTGAACACAGAACATAGAACATTACAGCACAGTATAGGCCCTTCGGCCCATGACGTTGTGTCGAACTTTTATCCTAAACCTAAGGTCCATCTAACCTCCACCCCTACCTGATGCTATCATCCATATACCTAACAGCTGCTTAAATGCCCCTAATGAGGTTGACTCCACTACCCCCGCTGGCAATGCACATGTTGAGTGAATGGGCAAATGCATGACAGATGAGGTAATGTGAGGTTATCCACATTGGTAGCAAAAACAGGAAGGCAGATTATTATCTGCATGGCAATAAATTGGGAAAGGGGAAGATGCAACAAGACTTGGGTGTCTTCACACATCAGTTGCTGAAAGTACGCATGCAGGAACAGCAGGCAATGAAGAAGGCTGCTGCACCAAATGGGATGTTGGCCTTCATAGAAAAAGAACTTGTGTGCAGGAACAAGGATGTCTTGCTGCAATTATACATGGCCTTGGTGAGACAAGACCTGGAGAATTATGAGTAACCATTTCTGAAGAAGGGTCCCGACCCGACATGTCAACTTTCCTGCTCCTCTGATGCTGTCTGGCCTGCTGTGTTCCTCTAGCTCCACACTCTGTTATCTGGCTCCAGCATCGGCAGTTCCTACTATCTCTGCGTAGCCCTGGTCTCCTTGTCTGGGGAAAGATGTTCTGGTTATGGAGGAAGGGCAATGAAGGTTTACCAGACTGATTCATAAGATACAGTCATATTTATAGACTGACAGAGTTGTACAGTGTACAAAAAGCCCTTCGGCCCATCGAGTTCGCACTGACAATAACTGTCGCTAAAGGGACACTAATCCCAATTTTTCCTGCACTTGTCCCATATCCTTGAATGTTAAGATATTTCAAATGCTCTTCCAAACACATTTCTTTAAAGGTTGTAAGGTTTCCAGCCTCCACTACCTTCCCAGGCAGTGTATTCCAGATTCATACCAACTGCTGAGTGAAAAAGCTTTTTCTCCAAATCCCCTCTGAATCTCTTGCCCCTTACCCTAAAATAATGCCCTCTGGTGATTAAACATTCAACCGAGGGGACAGCTGCTCTCTGTTCACCTTTTCCACACCTCTCATAATCTTAAACACCTCAATCATGTCCTCCCTCAGTCTTCTCTGCTCTAAAGAAAACAATCCAAGCCTATTTAGTCTCTCCTTATCCTCAATTTCTCCATTCCAAGCAACATCCTGGTGAATCTCCTCTGTAACCCCTCTATTGCTATCACATCCTTCCAGAACTGCACATAGTAGTCCACATAGTGACCAGAACTGCACATAGTAGTCCAGCAATGGCATAAGCAATGCTCTGTATAACTCCAACATTGTCTCCTTGCTCTTGTAATCAACATCACGACTGATGAAAGCTAGTATCCCATTTGCCTTCTCAACTATCTTATTCATATGCTCTGTCAACTTCAGGAATTCGTGAATCATTACCCCAAGTTCCCTCTGTTCCGTTAAACTATTCAGTGTTTCACCACTCACTAAATACTCCCCCATCTTGATGTTTCTTTACAAGTGCATCTTATCAAGGTTAATTACTATCTGCCAATGGACTGAACTGTAGGACTGACATGTGAAGAGAGACTGGAACAGATAGGACTACATTCACTTAAGTTTAAAGGAATGAGGAAGAGTCTCATAGACAACTATAACATTCTAACAGTGTAAATGCAGGAAGGATGTTCATGATATGCAACGAGTCCTGAACTAGAGGTCAATCTAAGTCATTTAGGACAGGGGGTGGTCACCTGTCTCATCAGCCTGGAGCAGAAGATGGTCTTTGACAGGATATCGCACACCTATATGTGTATGGAGCTTTTTGCCAAGTCCATCAGGAAGAATGTGAGGCTGAGAGGGGTAACTATTCCAGGCAATAGAAGCCTGCACATCAAAGCTACCCTTCATGGATGACTTGATCATTTTCTGTTCAGATCAACTGTCAATGTGCAGACTCATAAGCATCTGTGACCAGTTCAGACCAGCCTCAGGTGCAAAAGTACATTGTGGCAAGAGCAAGGCCTTGTTCTTTAAGAACTGTGCTAACTAATTCTTTACCCCTTCATTGTCAGGCTTGGTACGGCAACTGCTATGCCCAGTACTGTAAGAACTAGGTAACGTTGTGAACACAGCCTAGGCCATCATGTAAGCCAACCTTCTGTCCCCTGACTCCATCTACATTTCTTGCTGCTGCAGAAAGGCAGCCAATATCATCAAACACCCCTTTCATCCCCAATGTAATCTCTTCCAAACTTTTCCGTCAGGCAGAAGACACAAAAGATTAAACACATGAGCTAACAAGTTCAAAAGCAGCTCCTTCCCCACTGTTATTAGGCTTCTGAATGGACCTCTCAAATTTCAAATGTCAGGTTGATCTTGCTTTTTGTGCACCTTCTTTGCAGCCTTAACTTGTATTCCCTGTTGTGTTCAATCAGCCTTTGATCTTTGTATGCTATGATCACCATGTGCTGCATGCAAAACAGAATTTTTCACTGTACATAGGGACATGTGACAATGATAAATTAAAGCAAAATCAGAACCTTGACGCCAGATTACCTGAAGCTGCTGGTTTGGAGGGGAAGAGCTGTGAGCTAAAACTTGAGAAGTATATTGCCAGGTGAGGCAGAAACTAGGCAGATGGGAAAAGAATGTGGTCATCATATGAGCTACTTATGGTGTTGTATGTGGTGCAGGTCTGGACTATTCTCCGAATCTGTGTCACTACAGTCCCCCAAGCCATCTTCCTCTATCTCTGGTGATCAAAGATGGACTGTGCCCGCAGGAAAACAATGTATAAAGCTCTAGATAAAGGGAGAAGGATCTACCCAACACCATCCTCATTCTGCTGGCCACTTCTGTGCAGTGGCCCTCAGTACACAATCACCAAATTTCACTGAATGCTGAGATTCACCAATCTCCAGTGTTACAAACGATGGATGGGGCTGTGGAACACTCATAGTTGGACTGTTCTATATCACCTGTCACCCGTGGAACAATTTACAAATAAAAACACCTTTGACCACAAATCCAGTGGTCTGGCAGTGGTCAGCACATAACGTCCTGGAGAAGGAGAGGACTGAACTTGTCAGTGATTCCCTGAGCCTTTTGATTCTGCTCCACCATTTAATGAGATCACAGTTGATCTGACAGTCCTCAACTTCATCTTCCTACCTTATTTCCATAACCCTTCCAGGGAAAAAAAAATCAGATCACACTAACTGGCTGCGAAAACAACAGATTCTCTTTGTCTCACCACAGATTCTTTTTGCTAAATACCTTAAATGTTTATGCCCTTCGGAAACTGACCCTCCAGCAGCTTGAAACCATCTTCCCTTATAACATTATCAAAATGCATTCTGATTTTGAAGATGTAATAAATCTTGACTTCAATGTTCTGTGTGCATGTGCAACGTTTGGTGTTTCATTGCACAACTGAATTTCCTCATCCCAGGTACCTTTTGCTCAATCTCTACATCATCTTCAAGGCGTTCATATACTTTCCAAGGTGGGCTACCAAAAACTAAACGTTTTTTATATCTTTCAGTGTATACCAAAAATGCATCAGTGAATTTGAAAGTAGTCTTTCAAAGGTGAAAACTAGTGTAATCTAATACATTAAAGTAAAAGACTCCATCACTTACAAAAAGATGGAGGGCAGGTAAATTGTATTCTATAATCTTCACAGCTTTCATCATTTTGTTCAGCATTCTCACAGGTAAATCCTGCAGATGTGCTGCACCTGTTTAATGCAGAGTGGTAAAAAATTATCATGCAATTAAAAAATCTATTCATATTTGTTGAGTGACAATAACAGATTACAATGGTAGGGATCAATGTTTACTGAGGGATGTTGTCTGTGGTGCTTGAGGCTGGAATTCCTGATGCTGTGTCCACTGCACAGGCAATTGGATTTCTGCAGATCTGTCCAGGATACAGTTTTCGGAGATTCACAAGATCTTCACAATCGCCATCTCGTGGTTGGTTATTGCAGTCAAACCAACGGGTTTTGCAGTTGCCTGATTAAAGGAATAACAAAATCAACATTGAAAATGTTCTGAAGATGAATCTGACAGAATTGTAAAAATATCCAGTGCCGGAGAGGCCACTTAGCCTGTAGTGCTTGTACTAGTTCTTGGAAAGAGGCTGTCATTCTCAGTCCCAAATCTTTCCATTTTATCTGTAATTATGTATTGTCATTATATTATTAATTTAGGCTGGATAGGCTGGGATTTTTTCACTGGATTGTAGGAAGTTAAAGGATGACCTTTTAGAGGTTTATCATAGAATCACTACACTGTGGAAACAGGCCTTTCAGCCCATTGTGTCTACAGTGACCCTCTGAAGAGCATCCCATCCAGATCCAAGCCCCTGCCCTATAACGATGCATTTCCCATGATTAATCCACCTTAGTCTGCACACCCCTGGACATTTGAGGCAATTTAGCATGGCCAATCCACCTCACCTGCACACCTTTGGACTATGGGAGGAAACTGGAGCATCTGGAGAAAACTATGCTGACATGGGAGGAATTTGCAAACTCCACACAGACAGTTGCCCGAAGCTGTAATCAAACGTGGGTCGCTGGTACTGTGAGGCAGCAGTGCCAGCCACTGAGTTACCATGCCACGCTTATAAAGTCATAAGGGATGCAAATAAAGTGAATAGCAAAGGTCTTTTCAATAGGGGGCATATTTTTGAGGTGAGAGGAGAAAAATTTTAAAAGGATATGAGGGCAACTTTTTAAAACAGAAAATGGTTACTGTGTGGAATGAACTACCAGTGGAAGTGAAGGATGCAGGTACAGTCACAACATTTAAAGACATTTGGATAAGTACATAATAGGAAAGGCTTGGAGGGATAAGGGCCCAATGCAAGTAGGTGAGATTAGTTTAGTTTGGAACATGGTTGGTGTGGACTGAAGGATCTGGTTCCACAATATATGACTCTATGTAAGTTCTCAACCGCAATCAAGGACTTGTTGAAGTCATTTATAAAAACATTTTTTGTTTCCCGACAACATTCACGGGAGGCATTCACAAGGGTATCAACATCCTTTAAACCCTTGCCAAGTAATTCGCTGAGCTCCTCATGAATGATTTCTTTAGTAGTTGGTCACCAAATGACTATGTATGACCAGCCATTCTCGCCTCTGACTGGAAGAGCCGTAAATCTTCCGTTTCACCACAGGCAACTAGAGGATTTCACCCAAGTGAATCAAATGACAAAATTAGAGATGATCTGCAGGGCAAATGAGAAATAGGAATGGAACCAGAAACAAAAAGATGTGTGTCCAGCAGAAGTGTAAATGGCAAAACATTGAGTGCAGATCACTCAAAAACAAAATGCTCAAAAAAGCTTGGACGCAGAGGTTGGAATTGGAAATATTTGAACTCAATAAATCTGAAGGGCAGAAAATAGCTGCTCCTCTTCAAGCAATTATTAAGCTTCACTGGATCAGTATGGAAGGCAAAGGTGAGACAATTCAGCGTAAGATGGGGAATTAAAATAACAGGTCACTCACCATCCTTAAATGGAACTATACTGCTATTCCTTCACTGTTGCTGTCTCAAATCTGGGAACTCCTTCCCTAATTGTGCTGTGGATGTTCCTCCATAACAAGGATTACAGCAGTTCCAGAAAGCAGCTCACCTACCGTCTTCTCAACAGCAGTTAGAGATGAGAAATAAATGTTGGCTCAGCCAGCAAAAGCCACATTATTAAAATGGAAGCTGCAATGCAATTTCCTAATCTAATTTAAAAATATCATGGATGGTGGAAATCTGAAATTAAGAAAAAAAGTGCTGGAGAAACACTGCCTATCTGGCTACATATCTGTAGAGAGAAAGACAATTAACAACTCAAGTCCATACATTTTGTGTCCTAGTGTGAAGGAATCATCACGATAGAATTGATGAAACTGAAATATGCATAGGAAAACATCAATATCCCCTCTCCAGTGGTTGAGGAAAAACTCCCCATAGAAGAGGAAGCAACTCTTACTCACTCAAGTTTCACCAGTAAGACAATCTCACATGCTGCATTCAATGTTCAACCAGTCACAAATCTGAAATCATGCTTTTCACATTTACTGCATACTTAATTTAAACAGTACACTTCATTTTGGTGAGGTTGCCTTTAAATAAGCATCTATCATATGCAAATATATTTAAAAAATGGCTCCTAATACTTGCCATCAGGAAGTGTGATCCACTGTCCATCTACGCCAATTCAATTTCAAAGTTTCATCCTGCTGTCTGGAAGCTTACTATTGGTGTCCCACATAATTGAATGACTGGCCTGATTCATTGCCTGCTCCTCAGAGTTGCACAAAATTCTGCCCAATATTTCATTTTACTCTCCTTTAATCTACCCTATATAGAGTCTGCCTTTTTCTCCCCCATCTACCCACCCAACTCAAGGACTACAATGGTTCAAGAAAGTCAGAAGTCATGCAGCAGCAGGTTACAGTCCTTAGCTTTGTGTGAAATCATAAGCTATCGGAGTGCTCCTCCTTCGTCAGGTGAAGTGGAGGTGTGCTTCCCTCCACTTCATCTGATGAAGGAGCAGTGCTCCAAAAGCTTGTGATTTCAAATAAACCTGCTGGACTATAACTTAGTGTTGTGTCACTTCTGATTTTGTCCACCCCTGTCCAACACCAGCTCCTCCACAATATGGTTTAAGAAGATAGCACACCACTACCTTCTCCAGGGTGACTAAAGTTGGACAATAAATTCTGGCCCAGCTAGTGGCAGCCATATACTCTTAAATGAATATTAAAAAGAAAATGTTTTATCCTGGTCATGACACTGCTCAAAGTCAAGTGGCAATCAATTTTTCCCAGTGGAACATTATATATTGACAGAAATAAAAGTTTTGACAGAAATATAATCATAAGAAGGTGTTTTCTGGCATAGAACTTGCTGACAAAAGAAGAATATTTTGTTGAAGCTTTTGTATTGCACTCATCAGGACAACTTGCAAGAAAATCAGTTTAAATGAAAAGAACATTTACATTGAATGCAAAGGCAACATGATTGGTTAACAAACGGCCTCTGTTTGGCAGGTAGTTTTGTTACGGATAATTCACATAAATAATATATAACATAGTAGCTTATTTACAGATAAGAATGAGAGGATATATATGCACTGCATAGATCAGATTAAGACATAGTGGGTTAACATAAACATTTTGTATGTGCTCAAGGGTTCCAACGACATTGAAATAGTGACATCTACACTGTAATTACTTCAAAAGAAAGCTAGTAAAAAGTTGCAAGATAATAAAATGTGAGGCTGGATGAACACAGCAGGCCAAGCAGCATCTCAGGAGCACAAAAGCTGACGTTTCGGGCCTAGACCCTTCATCAGAGAGGGGGATGGGGAGAGGGAACTGGAATAAATAGGGAGAGAGGGGGAGGCGGACCGAAGATGGAGAGAAAAGAAGATAGGTGGACAGAGTATAGGTGGGGAGGTAGGGAGGGGATAGGTCAGTCCAGGGAAGACGGACAGGTCAAGGAGGTGGGATGAGGTTAGTAGGTAGCTGGGGGTGCGGCTTGGGGTGGGAGGAAGGGATGGGTGAGAGGAAGAGCCGGTTAGGGAGACAGAGACAGGTTGGACTGGTTTTGGGATGCAGTGGGTGGGAGGGAAGAGCTGGGCTGGTTGTGTGGTGCAGTGGGGGGAGGGGACGAACTAGGCTGGTTTAGGGATGCAGTAGGGGAAGGGGAGATTTTGAAACTGGTGAAGTCCACATTGATACCATATGGCTGCAGGGTTCCCAGGCGGAATATGAGTTGCTGTTCCTGCTGGACAAGTCAGTAACGACTTATCTTTTGAAACTTTGTCAGATTCTGGTGATATAATAGGACAGCATCATTTCATTTCCAAAGGACGATACTTTTCTTTGAACTCAATGCCTCCTGCAATATCATAAATAATTGTGATTAGAAACTCTGAGTACTGAGTCCTTTCTGTTCTTTTCGGTGTTCACGGATTTTGCAGGCCACTGGCAAGACTGGTTTTTATGACCATCTTCAATTGCCCTTGCACTTAAACTTTGCTAAAGTAGGTCCTCAAAGTTTCTGCGTGCCTTTACTAACAAGGTTCTCAATATTGAATGTTGCAATAATCTACCAAGAGCCTGAAATCATCTTCATATTAAAACAAAATATCAGTTCACAGAAAACTATTGTTTCAAATTGGAATCTAACAGACAATAAATCAACCTCTGACAGATCTTCATTACTTACAAAAAGACTCAGGGCAGGTAAATCTTATTCTGTAATCTTCACAGCTCCCATCTTCCTGCTCTGCATTCACACAGGCAAATCCGGTTGAAATGTTGCACCTGTCCCATACAGAATAGTAGGATGTGATATATGGTGTCCAAAACAATTCATGCTTTCTGAAGTAGTGATAACACCAAAATAGGATAAGAGCAATTAATATTTACTCAGGAATATTGTCTCCAGTGTTTGAGGCTGGAACCCCTGATACCGTCTCCACTTCACAGGCTATCGGGTTACTGCAGATTTGCTCAGGAAATTCATTTCGCAGATTGGCAAGATCTTCAGAATCACCCTGGTCCAATGGGTTATCACGGTCAAACCACTGCGTTTTGCAGTTGCCTGAATCATGGAACAAATGTAAAGCCAACCGTGAGGGATGCTTTAAAGATGTTTTTAATTTAATGGACAACAAATAAAGTATCAACTGTTTGTACTTTCTCTGCTGAAGACCAAGTTAAAATGTAAATGTTTTATTATTGACTTCAACCTGTGGTTGCTCAGACAGCCTAGTTAAAATGGATAAAATTGTAGTATGAGAAATCCTTCCTGAATCCTGTTAAAGAGTTTTGTGTTTTTCCTTGACTGGAAGTTACCGCTGCTTTGGGAACTTTCACATTCAGTATAAGCATCAGCAACACTCAGGTCAGTTGCAGCTTACATTGGATAGGAATTAATAATCTGTTTGTTCCCACCCAAAATGCGACGTCACTTCCAAAATTAATCCTCCTACAGTGGTTCAATATACCACTGCACTGTTACATGAAGGTCCTTCTGTGCAATATTGTACAATCATAGTTCAATTCTAATCAGGCACTGAAGTTACATTATGTCAAAATACAATTTTGATTGTTCAACTCTATTTCAAATTGGAAGCCAAGAATGAATAAAATCAACTTCTTACAAAAATCTAATACTTACAAAAAGATGCTGGGCAGATAAATCGTATCCTGTAATCTTCACAACTCCCATCTTCTTGCTCTGCATTCACACAAGCAAATCCAGCTGAAATGTTGCACCTGTTTAATACAGAATAGGAGCATGTGTTAATGTATATGTTTGAATCAATCGTTTAAAGTGAATTAATGGTATCAAAATACGATGAGAGGAATCATTATTTACTCAGGGATGTTATCACCAGTGGTTGAAGCTGGAACTCCTGATGTTGTCTCCACTTCACAGGCAGTCGGGTTACTACAAATCTGATCCGGATATTCTTTTCGCAGATTCTCAAGATCTTCATAATCGCCAGTTACTGATGGGTTATCGCGATCAAACCACTGCGTTTTGCAGTTGCCTGATTCATGCAAAGTATATGTTATTTGCACTATTTCTAAAGATGCATATGAAGATATGATATGCTAGCTGTAGTGAAGTAGCTTTAATATTCGCCTACTAAAATTTACCTAACTGTACAAACTTACATAGAATCACAATAAAGTTCAAAGAATGGTTCAAAGAAACCCAATTCCCATACTTGTCTGCTGAAGGTCGGAGGCAGAATTAAGATCATCACACTGGCCAAAGTGGAAATCCGGGACCAGTGTTAAAATTACAGCCGCCTGGGCCTCTAGGCTAGAGAATGCCGAGCACCCTGCCAGCCTTTGCAATACCAGGGGCCACGTCAAAATTAGAAACTTTTATTGGTAGATGGACAGGTACATGTCTCTGTGACCCTAGTCATAGAGATGGACAGTCCTAACTCTCCATACCTCAGCTTCTGGATCCAGGTGTGAGCACGCAATGGTATCAAGCCTCTCCGTTATGGGTGTGACAGTCCAAGTGGGATGACATCCAGTGGAAAGTGAGGAAGGAGACCAGTCCGCAGAATTTGTGAGGGATACTAGAAGCTTAATGCACTCCCTTATAATTTTGATTGGGAAGTTTGATTTGATATCATGAGGCTATATTAGTAAAATTGTCCATTTTAGCTCCATTTTTGCAGCAGCAGTGGGAGCGCTGAGAGCTAGGACCAGGGGCCTGCCATGAAGGTAAGTTCTTCATTTCGGCAGCAAAGCTGAGTGGGAGCAGTCGAATTGCACTCTGGGAAGGTGAGTGAACTGATATATTTGGGTAGTGGCTAAACACAAGACACTACATATGTTGTGTCTCCCACCCACCCTCTTCCTCTGACCAAAAGAAAAACTCAGTGGTGCGTTAAGAAGGTAAGGCTTCTCTTTTTCATTTTTTGATCGTGTAGAGCAATTTGGTAAAACATGTCTCATTTAATTTGTCTAGTATTTGCTATTATAGTATGACGAAATTAAGCTTAAGAGTAAAAATGGCAGGAGATCCCAGACCCATGTGATGCTCTTCTTGCTAAATGTGGGAGCTCAGGGATGCGGCTGATGTCCCTGGCTCCTGCATGTGCAGGAAATGTATCCAGCTGCAGCTCTTGTTAGACGACGTGACAGCTCTGGAGCTGCAGATGGACTCACTTTGGAGCATCCACGGTGCTGAGGGAGTCGTGGATAGCGCGTTCAGCAAATTGGTCACACTGCGGATTAAGATTACTGAGGGAGAAAGGGAATGGGTGACCAAAAAGCAGAGAAAAAGCAGGAAAGCAATGCAAGTCATCTCCCTCCAAAAAAGATATACCGTTTTGGATACTGTTAGGGGAGATGGCTCATTGGGGAAGGCAGCAGGAATAGTCAGGTTCATGGCACTGTGGCTGGCTCTGCTGCACAGAGGGCAGGATAAAGAGTGGAAGGGCCATAGTCAGAGGGCATTCAGTTGTAAGGGGAGTGGATAGGTGGTTCTGTGTTCGAAAACCAGACTCCCGAATGGTATAACTAGGTGTAAAACTGGATGAACACAGCAGGCCAAGCAGCATCAGAGGAGCAGGAAAGCTGATGTTTCGGGTCGAGGCCCTTCTTCAGAAAACTACCTATTAATTCCCAAATGGTATGTTGTCCCCCAGGTGCACAGGTCAGCGATGTCTCAGATTGACTGCAGGACATTCTGAAGCAAGAGGGTGAACAGTCAGCGGTCGTGATGCATACAGGCACCAATGATATAGGTAATAACGGGATGAAGTCCTACAAGCAGAATGTAGAGAGTTAGGAACCGAGTCAAAAAGTAGGACTTCAGAGGTAGTAATCTCAGGATTGCGACCAGTGCCATGTGCTAGTCAGAGTAGAAATGAAAAAATAGGCAGGATTGAGACAGGGTGCAGGAGGAGCTGATCAGATTTTTGGGGCATTGGGACCAGTTCTGGGGGAGGTGCGACTATTATAAATCATATGGTCTACACCTGGACAGGACTGGAACCAATATCCGAGGGGGTGCTTTTGCTAACGGTGTTGGCGAGGGTTTAAACTAATGTGGCAGGGGAATGGGAACCAAATGAGAAGGTTAGTGGTCAGTAAGGAGGTAGTAACTAAAGCCTGTAAGGAACCAGATAATGAAGTCAGGGTGACTAAGGGGAAGAGTAGGCAGAGAGCAGATGATGAATGCAAAGGGACAGGTGGCCTGAGGTACACTTGTTTTAATGTGAGAAGTGTGGTAGGTAAGGCAGATGAACTTAGGGCATGGATTAGTACCTGGGAGTATGATGTTATTGCTGTTACTGAGACGTGATTGAGGGAAGGGCAAGATTGGCAACTAAATATTCCAGGATATAGATGCTTCTGACAGGATAGAGAGGGCGGTAAAAGGGGTGGAGGAGTTGCATTACTGGTCAAAGAGGATATCACAGCTGTGCTGAAGGAGGGCACTATGGAGGACTCGAGCAGTGAGGCAAAATGGGCAGAGCTAAGAAATAGGGAGAGTGTGGTTACAAAGTTGGGGCTGTACTACAGTCCTCCCAACAGCGAATGTGAGTTAGAAGTACAAATATGTGGACAGATTATGGAAAGATGCAGGAGCAACAGGGTGGTGGTGATGAGAGATTTTAATTTTCCCAACATGAGCTAGGATTCACTTAGTGTTAGGGGTTTAGATGGAGCAGAATTTGTAAGGAGAATTGAGGAGGGTTTTCTAGAGCAGTATGTCAATATTCCAACTTGGGAAGGGGCCATACTGGATGTGGTGTTGGAGACTGAGCCCAGCCAGGTGGGTAAAGTTTCAGTCGTGGATTGCTTTGGGAACAGTGATCACAATTCTACAAGTTTTAGAATACTGATGGTAAGGAGCCAAAGAAAATGAGTGAGATTCTTAATGAGTACTTTGCCTCGGTTTTCACCAAACAGAGGGACATGACGGATGTTGAGGTTAGGGATAGATGTTTGATTACTCTCGGTCAAGTTGGCATAAGGATGTGGGAAAGTGTTGGGTATTCTGAAAGACATTAGGGTGGACAAGTCCCTAGTTCTGGATGGGATCTATCCCAGGTTTCTGAGGGAAGTGAGAGAGGAAATAACTGGGGCCTCAACAGATACCTTTGCAGCATCCTTGAGCACGGGTGAGGTCCAGAGGAATGAAGAATTGCTAATGTTGTCCCCTTGTTTAAGAGAGATCGCAAGGATAATCCAGGTAATTATAGACCGGTGAGCCTGACGTCATGATGGGGAAGCTGCTGGAGAAGACACTGGGGGGTAGAATCTATTTACATTTGGAAGAGAATAGGCTTTTTTTGTGATAGGCAGCATGGTTTTATGCAGGGAAGGTCATGTCTTACCAACTTGATAGAATTCTTCAAGGAAGTGACAAAGTTGATAGATGAGGGAAGGGCTATAGATGTCATATACATGGACTTTAGTAAGGCATTTGATAAGGTTCCCCATAGTAAGCTGATGGAGAAAGTGAGGTTGCATGGGGTCCAGGGTGTATTAGCTAGATGGATAGAGAACTGGCTGGACAACAAGAGACAGAGAGTTGTAGCGGAAGGGAGTTTCTCAAAATGGACAACTAAGACCAGTGGTGTTCCACAAGGAACCGTGTTGGGACCACTGTTGTTTGTGATACACATAAATGATCTGGAGGAAGGTACAGATGGTCTGATTAGCAAGTTTGCAGATGACACTAAGATTGGTGGAATAGCAGATAGTGAAGGGGACTGTCAGAGAATATAGCAGAATATGGATAGATTGGAGAGTTGGGCGGAGAAAAGGCAGCTGGATGATCAAAGACATCTCGGAAATGATTGCCAGACTACTCAGACCTCTTGGCATCATGACAGCCCACAAACCCACCAACACACTAAAACAGCAGCTAATGAACTTAAAAGACCCTATACAGACAACAAGCAAAACGAACGTTATTTACAACATACCTTGCAAGAACTGTGACAAACACTACATTGGACAAACAGACAGAAAGCTAGCCACCAGGGTACATGAACATCAACTAGCCAAAAAAAGACATGACCTACTATCACTAGCATCCTTACATACAGATGAGGAAGGACACCACTTTGATTGGGACAACACATCCATCCTAGGACAAGCCAAACAGAGACACGCACGAGAATTCTAGAAGCATGGCATTCCAATCAGAACTCCATCAACAAACACATTGATTTGGAACCCATCTACCACCCTCTGAGAAAAAGAACAGGAAATGACATCAACAATGCAGGAAATGACATCAACACAGGAAATGACATCACCAACCCAAGAAAACCTAAACACATAAATAGAAAGCGGGACATAACACCAGCGCTTCACCGGAGGCTCACTGATGATGTTACCTAGAATGGTGACGAAATGTCTGAAAATGAACCTTCCAGCTCAGTGAGCAAACTTACATCCAGAACCTTACCCTGAGCTACAAATCTTCTCAAAACTCGCCAAGGCAGATGGAGTTCAATCCAGGCAAATGCGAGGTGATGCATTTTGAAAGACCCAATTCAAGAGCGAACTATACAGTGAATGGAAAAGCCCTGTGGAAAATTGATGCACAGAGAGATCTGGGCATTCAGGACCATTCTACCCTTAAAATGGCAACGTAGGTCGATTGAGTGGTTGATTGAAGGCATCCAGTATGATTTAATTCATTGGACGGGGTATTGAGTACAAGAGTTGCCAAGACATGTTACAGTTGTAAAGGACTTTGGTTCGACCACATTTGGAATACTGTGTACAGTTCTGGTCGCCATTTTACCAAAAGGATGTGGATGCTTTGGAGAGGGTGCATTAATTGTGATTTCCCTCCACAGATGTTGTCAGATTTGCTGTGCTTTCCAGCAGTTTCTGTTTTTTGTTTCTGATTTAAAGCACCCACAGTTACTTCGGTTTTTGTTTGGCCTTATTTAACTCCTGGTTGTTGAGGGTAAGTGGCCAGGAATCATCTGGCTTCCTAACTGGCCAGATTGATAAGCCATTTGTTGACACCACAGGGCATAACATGACTTGTTGTAACAAGCTTAATATTACTTTCAAAATGCCACTTTCTGCTGGTTTGGAAAATCTATGTTCGGTTTGTGTCTTTGGATCTGGGTCATCTATGACCACTTCATGCACCATCCAACCACAGTCATCTTCATTTGGGAAAGCCAGATATACACTTCACAATAGATTCTCATACCCCTGGACCACCAGACATGTCTGTGCGTTTAACCCAAATTTCCTCAATAAGACCATTCACTAACCACACCTACAGTAGCAACTAGACCTGAGACTATGGTGAATCAATCCCCAAAGCACCAGTATTTTACCATCTTAGATATTAGTAACAGATTTTAGGAGTGTCAGTACAAATTTGCTTTTACAATTCAAAGTCAAAAATATACTTGGGCTTATTTACCTCAAGGGTTTTACATTTCTCCTTCGACTTTCTATCAGAGACAAGTTCAGAGGTTTGATGGTTTTTCATTACCTGAGGGCTGATTCAATATGTTGATTTCTTCCCTCAAAACAAACACTGGGGAGAATATCTCCAGCTCCTCAGTGAGCTGCTAGCCCTCCTCATCTCTTTTTTGAGTCATAAAGTTAATTCTAAGACATCCCAGTTTTGAAATCCAAAGTTACATCTTTAGGATCTGCAGTATGTAAGAATTTAAGAAAAAAGTATTGAAACAACATTACAATTACTCCTTCCCACTGATGTAAAATGCCTCTGGTCCTTTTTTGGATTAGTGGGATATTGCCAGAACCTTTTTAGTAATTTCACTTCCAAAGCCTCTTCATTGCCAGATCTTGTAAAAGCCCCATGGGTTTTGACTTAGCCACACACTCCTACCATTTCGAAACTGAAACAAGAACTAACCAAGGCTCCAGCTTTTGCTCTGGAAGTCATTGCAACAGACTTCACTGTCTCAGCCATCCTCTTGCAGCAGCACAAGAGACTCTAGCCAAATGCGTGTGTATCCTTGCTCCCGTACGGTGAGAGTTTTCGGTCTGTGAGTGACATGTTTTAGTAATTTTTGGGGCGGTATAGCATTTGGCATCTGTAATTCGTCTGAGCTCGTTAACGGTTCTCACCAAACATGTACTCATCCAGTTGTCACTGGACAGGCAAATCAAGGATGAGACTATTAACTAAAATCTCATAGCCCAATGGATTCTGATGCTGCAGTGTCAAGGTATTACAGTCACACATAATCAAGGTCCCCATCTTCCTTGCTGATAATCTCAGTTACAATGGTGAGCTCTAAGAATGTTAGGTATTGGCAGAAATGATCCCAAGGGACCATTTGTGCCAAAACAAAAAGGTGGGAAGCATGGGCATGGGAATAAAATTATCGAGCAGACCCTGAACAGTTTCGTTGATGCATCTTGTACGGCGAGGACAGAAGCAGGTAAACAAGATGTGACATTTACATAGTAGGCCACCAAGGTGCACTGCTAGCAGAGACAGCTTTAAAGCTGCCAACTAAAGTGAGCACTCAGACTATCAAGTTAACAGCAGTAGTGTATTTGGTTAGACACCCTGACAAGCTTTCTACACCAGCAGATATATCTTCGGACAGCATGTACACAGGGAACAGCTGAACTAATTTCTTGCCACTATGAGAAGCAAGAGGCTTTGAATCAGAAGACGATAAACCTTTATCAACTGTAGCCCTCTTAAAATACATTTTCCAAGGACAAGAATATGGTACAACTGTAGTAGAAGTGTACAATAAAATCTTCCCCTGCTGGGAATATATGAGCAGATGAAATGCAAAGTTAGTTGCAGGAGAAGGAAAATGATGGCAACCCTCATTGATGTAGAGGCCTCCTCTACATCGGTGCAACCAAGATAGTAGGAACTGCCGATGCTGGAGAATCTGAGATAGCTCGGTATGAAGCTGGATGGACAGAAGCAGCATCAGAGGGGCAGGAAAGTTGACTTTTTGGGTCGGGACCCTTCTTCAAATGTTGGTTTTTATGCAGAAGATAGGGTGGAGGGAGGGGGAAGATGTAAATGATATGTGCGGATACGGCCCAGACAGACAGAGAACAATTGGACAAACAAAGGAGCGAACAACTATCTGTGATAGCATAGTCTGCCATTACGTACTATCTATTGTTAGCGACCAAAAGTCTTCATTAACAGCTGTTCACCTTCCTAGCCAGATCACTGTCCACTCCTTTATCTGTCCAACTGTTCTTCTCTCTCTTTGGACTCTATTGTTTATTCCTTACCCACTCCCCCCACCCTATCTTCTGCATATAAATCAACATTTTGTGAGCTACCATCAGTTCTGAGGAAGGTTTTTTGGACCTGAAATGTTAGCTGATTTCTCTTCACAGATGCTGCCAGGCCTGTCGAGCTTTTCCAGCAACTTCTGTTTATCTTTCTGATTTACGGTATCTGAAGTTCTTTTGGTTTCTATGGGATATAAATACACGCTGGTAAATATTAACACTTTTAGCAAGTGGGTTGAAGCATTTTCCACTGAACTAATACAGTCAAGATACCAACCACTATACCAATGCAGCAGGTATTTGTCAGATGGAGACTACATGTAGCACTGAGTCTGACCAGGGTGCTCATTTCACTATCCAGGGCATACAAAATGTAATAGCTTTATAAATCTGAAATTCCACATCGAATACCATCTCAGTTTAGTGGTATGGTAGAAAGAATGAATAGAATACTGAAAGGCATGATCTGGAAAACCATTCAATAGAATAATTCTACATGCTTTTTGATCCTACCCATTGTGTTAATGCTGGTATGTAATACTGTATCAAGTTCCACAGGTTTTCCCCTCACGTCCTGATATCAGGACTTCCCACAACAGGAAATGAAGCTCTTCTGAGATTCATCTTCTCAGAACCAGAATGTGTCACTCATGAGAAAGCTGTGCAGGCTACTAGGCAATGTCCAGCTTTTATAAACAGCAGCAGTAGTTAAAATGAGATAGAGGAAAATATGTAGTATGGTGTATTTTGATGGCAGGGCGAAGTTTGTCAAATACAATATAGAATATCTTGGACCATCCTCGACAATAGATGAGTCCATGAGTTTATAAGGTTTTGCTACACTCCTGTAAAATGGGTAGTATTGTGTAAAACAATTAAAATGATTTGAACAACTGACTAACTATCAGAGCTAACAAGGTGTTGTGCTGGATGAACACAGCAGAACATGCAGCATCAGCTGAGCAGGAAGGCTGACGTTTCGGACCTAGACCTTTCTTTAAAAAATGGACTACTATCTCTGAATAACTATCAGCATCACGTGTAGATGGACACATGTGGAATGCCATCTCCAGCTCCTATCCCTATGTCACTGCCTAAAGTACCACAGGCAGGTCAGGTTGAGGGAGTTGGGCAAAGGGCGCAACCATAGCAGATGTCTCAGCACTGGGGGAACAGGCAAAATCTCAGCCAAGTATTAATTTCTCCAACCTGGCCTGCAGGGTGTCACACATTTGAATAATTTAAATGATCTAATGAAATGATTGCCCATTGATCTGGCTGAGATCAATGATAAGAAACTGTGAGTCGAGCAGAAATTACCTTGTGTCCTACAGATAACTAATTTGTGAGATGAAGTTGCTGGTTGTGCTTATTACATGTGGGTAACTGATGGGTGTGGATAAGTGGAATAAGTCAAACTGATCTGCAACACGACCGATGGATTCTGTGATAGAATGACGGTACACCCTGGAGTGGGCATAGAGTATGTTGGAAACTCTAACAAAGAAGAAGATCAATGTGTAAGGGAGCAGGTTGGGTCTGGAGTTAGGAAGAATGCTAATTGCTTGGGAAAAGCCTGCATCTCTGAAAAAAATAGGTGCGACACAACTCTTATCTGGTGATGATGAGGTAATCAGGATATGTGCAGCATAATCAGATAATCAGGATATCAAAACAATGATTAACTTCAACTCTACAACATTACTGCCATTTGTCATTTGTTTTCCACCCATTACCACGACTCATGCACAGTGCCTACACCACTTGTAATAACCATATCACCATCTCCTACTATCCTCAAAGCCACCCCTGAAGCCTGTGCTGACTTAAATGACAGGTCACAAAATGGTTTAATTCTGAGGAAGACCAGTAAAGTACTATACGATAGTATATACCATGAACTCATGCCCATGATCCTGAATGTAAACAGAATCCAGATGGAAGAATGGTGCCTTTCCTAAATTAGAGACCTGCACACGCAGTTAACTCAAATATTGCTAGAGCAAGGAATGATAAGAAATCAAAGCAAAAAATTTAAACCTGACAGAAGAGATGTATCATCAATGATGTACCAGCAGCCTATGGAGCTGGAATATCCGCTGTTAACACCCTTGATGTAGGAAGTGTCAACAGCCAATTTTGAACCTGAGCCAGAAAATGAACAAAATAGTAGTGTCTAACAGATTGCTGAAAGAAGGGTGAATGGCAATCAAGCTGAAAATCAAACAGCCAAAGTGCAGGAAGACTACTATAAAGAAAAAGAAATGAAAGATGATGAAAAACAAGGAAATGAGAGTTGGTACAGCATTTGTGAGACCTGTATATTGGAAAATTGAGAGAAAATTTTCAGCAGGCCAGCCATAGCGGAGACGCGTCATGGATCAGTCTCAAACTACTGGAAAACCTACTTAAGAAGGAGATACATGTCAGGATGTCAACTCTGACAATTAACTAGGTTCTGGTTTAAGAAGCATTGTGGAGTTGCCATTAGTAAAATATTGGAAATGATGCTACAACACCCAATAGAATAATTATACAATATAGTTATTACCAAAGCAGGAATTTGGAGGTGGCGCAACAATGTTGTGCCCGATACTGTTGAGAAGGGTGGAAGACTGGTAAGTACAGTATTGGCTAGATGTCAACATACAGACAAGATTACCTCATAGACCACAAAGAACAAAGCTTGCACGGTTCAAAACAAATAAAGATCTGAATTATATCATGGTAGCTAAAACTTTCAATGTTGATATTATAAGGGTTGCTTATAAATGGGAAGGGAAATATTGTACCATCACTTCATTAAAGGAATGATGTTTGGGCACGCCCAATTATAATGTTATCATCTGTATTCGATTCAAATAAGAGCAAGGAAAAGTGAAATCAAGTTAGTTGATTGCCATAAGAGACCGTTATTGTTATCGAGGAAATTAACCAGGCATTAGCCAAGTAGTTTGAGAACTATGAAATTAGCAACAGGCTTTTACCTGATGATCTGCAATGAATCATAAACTGCTATCTAAAGTCTATTAAACATATGTCAAAGTCATTCAACAAGCCTGAAAAACTGGGCAAAAGATTGAAACTATCAGAGAGGCCAGTATAATATTGGAACTGGGGGACAAATATACAGACTCACCCATGGATTAGAATTATATCTCATGTTGTTATTATTTTAATGGTTTTTTATTTTAATATATTAAAAATTTGATAAATGTTAAAATTTTGTAAAGTTGAAATCAAAAAGAAATTGGTCTGGTGCTGTATCAGAGATAGTAGGAACTGGCGATGTTGGAGAATCTGAGATAACAAGGTGTAGAGCTGGATGAACAGAGCAGGCCAATCAGCATCAGAGGAGCAGGAAAGTTGACCTTTCCGGTCTGGACCCTTCTTCAGCTTTCCTGCTCCTTTGGTGCTGCTTGGCCTGCTGTGTTCATCCAGCTCTACACCTTGTTATCTCTGGTATAGTACTGTAAACGTGGAAATGGGCACAAATATTAGATAAAAGTAAACTACTGCACTAAGACATGTTTTGTCAAACATGTGAACGCTGCAGGAAAGAGGTACAATGCATATCATCTCCAACAAGTAGGAAAATACAAGGAATTTTATTTCTAAAAATCAATTATATACAGTACCAATCAGTGCTATGCCTTAGGAACCAATGTTATCCATGTGATATTACTATTTTAAGAATTGTAATGTAGCCTCGACAACACAGAAATAACCATCCCAAAAGGGGGAGCCTGAATTTGGAACTCAGAAAACTATGACCCACTGAAGTCAAGATAATAAAATGTGAGGCTGGATGAACACAGCAGGCCCAGCAGCATCTCAGGAGCACAAAAGCTGACGTTTCGGGCCTAGACCCTTCATCAGAGAGTCTCTGATGAAGGGTCTAGGCCCGAAACGTCAGCTTTTGTGCTCCTGAGATGCTGCTGGGCCTGCTGCGTGCATCCAGCCTCACATTTTATTATCTTGGGTTCTCCAGCATCTGCAGTTCCCATTATCACCCATTGAAGTCAGCTTGGCCAGTTCACCTCACATGGATAATATCTAAATCCAAGCTGTTAGTGTAATCAGTGACAACACAGAGTGAGTTAACTGTGAAGTTACTAAGAACTAGTTATTAATTTGTTATTATTACTTGAAGTGAGCTTTCTGCTTTAGTATTGAGTGGGTGTTCAGATAAGTGGGGTATGGATGCTAGGGCAGTTGCTTGCTCCTCCTGCAAAATGTGGCAGTTGGGAGATGTGGCACACGTCTCCGCTGGCTACATCTGCGGGAAGTGCACCCAGCTACAGCTCCTTGAAAACCGTGTTAGGGAAATGGAGCTGGAGCTGGATGAACTACGGATCATTCGGGAGGCAGAGGGGGTAATTGAGAGGAGTTATCGGGAGTTGGTCACTCCTAAGGCTCAGGACGAGGATAGATGGGTTACAGTTAGGGGGAGGAAAGGGGACAGACAGACAGTGCAGAGATCCCCTGTGGGCATTCCCCTCAGCAATAAGTATACCGTTTTGGATACTGCTGGGGGGGTTGACCTACCAGAGGAAAGCCATAGTAGTCAGTTCTCTGGCACTGAGCCTGACACTGTGGCAAAGAAGGGAAGGGGGCAGAATAGAAAAGTACTCGTGGTAGGGGACTCGATAGTTAGGGGAATCGACAGGAGATTTTGTGGGCAAGATCGGGATTCCCGGAAGGTATGTTGCCTCCCTGGTGCCAGGGTCCGGGACGTCTCCGATCGGGTGTATAAAGTTCTGAAAGGGGAGGGTGAACAGCCAGAAATCGTGTTACATATTGGCACAAATGATATAGCCAGAAATAGGTTTGAGGATATAAAAAGTGATTTCAGGGAGTTAGGATGGAAGCTGCAGAGCAGGACGAACAGAGTAGTGTTCTCTGGTTTACTACCGGTGCCACGAGATAGCGAGGTGAGGAACAGGGAGCGGGCGCAGCTGAACACGTGGCTACGCAGCTGGTGTAGGAGGGAGGGTTTCAGATATGTTGATAATTGGGATGCCTTCTGGGGAAGGTGGGACCTGTACAAGAAGGACGGGTTGCATCTGAACTGGAAGGGGACCAATGTCCTGGGTGGAAGGTTTGCTCGAGTAGTTCGAGAGGGTTTAAACTAGTATGGCAGGGGGGTGGGAACCTGAGCTGTATACCAGAGGTGAGCGTTGATGCAGGTGAGGCAGTAGCAAGAGGTAGACCAGCTAGTGGGAAGGATTTTCCTGGGAAGGAACCAAGGGATCGGTTAAAGTGTGTTTGCTTTAATGCAAGGAGTATCAGGAATAAAAGTGATGAACTTAGAGCATGGATCAGTACCTGGTGCTATGATGTTGTGGCCATAACAGAGACATGGGTTTCTCATGGGCTGGAATGGTTGCTGGATATTCCAGGGTTTAGAACATTTAAAAAGAATAGGGAGGGGGGAAAAAGAGGAGGGGGTGTAGCACTACTAATCAGAGAGGGTATCACAGCTACAGAAGCTTCCATTGTCGAGGAAGATCTGCCTACTGAGTCAGTATGGGTGGAAATTAGGAACAGCAAGGGAGTAGTCACCTCGTTAGGGGTTTACTACAGGCCCCCCAATAGCAGCAGGGAGATTGTAGAAAGCATAGGTCGACAGATTTTGGAAAAGTGTGGACGCAGTAGGGTTGTTGTAATGGGTGACTTTAACTTTCCTAATATTGATTGGAACCTCCTCCGAGCAGAAGATTTGAATGGAGCTGTTTTTGTAAGGTGTGTTCAGGAGGGTTTCCTAACGCAGTACGTTGACAGGCCGACGAGGGGAGAGGCCATTCTAGACTTGGTGCTCGGAAACGAGCCGGGGCAGGTATCAGATCTTGTGGTGGGAGAGCATTTTGGTGATAGTGACCATAACACTCTCTCATTCTACATAGCTATGGAGAAGGAGAGGATTAGGCAGAATGGGAGGATATTTAATTGGGGAAGAGGAAACTATGATGCGATTAGACACGAGTTAGGAAGCATGGACTGGGAGCAGTTGTTCCATGGTAAGGGAACTATAGACATGTGGAGATGGTTTAAGGAACAGTTGTTGGGAGTGATGAGTAAATATGTCCCTCTGAGACAGGCAAGACGGGGTAAGATAAAGGAACCTTGGATGACGAGAGCGGTGGAGCTTCTAGTGAAAAGGAAGAAGGTAGCTTACATAAGGTGGAGGAAGCTAGGGTCAAGTTCAGCTAGAGAGGATTACATGCAGGCAAGGAAGGAGCTCAAAAATGGTCTGAGGAGAGCCAGGAGGGGGCACGAGAAAGGCTTGGCAGAAGGAATCCGGGAAAACACAAAGGCATTTTACACTTACGTGAGGAATAAGAGAATGGTCAAAGAAAGAGTAGGGCCGATCAGGGATAGCATAGGGAACTTGTGTGTGGAGCCTGAGGAGGTAGGGGAAGCCCTAAATGAGTTTTTTGCTTCTGTCTTTACGAAAGAAACGACCTGTGTAGTGAATGAAACCTTTGAAGAGCAGGTGTGCATGCTGGAATGGATAGAGATAGAGGAAGCTGATGTACTGAAAATTTTGTCAAACATTAAGATTGACAAGTCGCCAGGCCCGGATCAGATTTGTCCTCGGCTGCTTTGGGAAGCGAGAAATGCAATTGCTTCGCCACTTGCGAAGATCTTTGCATCCTCGCTCTCCACTGGAGTCGTACCTGAGGACTGGAGAGAGGCAAATGTAATTCCTCTCTTCAAGAAAGGAAATAGGGAAATCCCCGGCAATTATAGACCGGTAAGTCTCACGTCTGTCGTCTGCAAGGTGTTAGAAAGGATTCTGAGGGATAAGATTTATGACCATCTGGAAGAGCATGGCTTGATCAAATACAGTCAACACGGCTTTGTGAGGGGTAGGTCATGCCTTACAAACCTTATCGAGTTTTTTGAGGATGTGACTAGTAAGGTTGATGAGGGTCAAGCTGTGGATGTGGTGTATATGGACTTCAGTAAGGCATTTGATAAGGTTCCCCATGGAAGGCTCATTCAGAAGGTCAGGAGGAATGGGATACAGGGGAACTTAGCTGCTTGGATACAGAATTGGCTGGCCAACAGAAGACAGCGAGTGGTAGTAGAAGGAAAATATTCTGCCTGGAAGTCAGTGGTGAGTGGGGTTCCACAGGGCTCTGTCCTTGGGCCTCTACTGTTTGTAATTTTTATTAATGACTTGGACGAGGGAATTGAAGGATGGGTCAGCAAGTTTGCAGACGACACAAAGGTCGGAGGTGTCGTTGACAGTGTAGAGGGCTGTTGTAGGCTGCAGCGGGACATTGACAGGATGCAGAGATGGGCTGAGAGGTGGCAGATGGAGTTCAACCTGGATAAATGCGAGGTGATGCATTTTGGAAGGTCGAATTTGAAAGCTGAGTACAGGATTAAGGATAGGATTCTTGGCAGCGTGGAGGAACAGAGGGATCTTGGTGTGCAGATACATAGATCCCTTAAAATGGCCACCCAAGTGGACAGGGTTGTTAAGAAAGCATATGGTGTTTTGGCTTTCATTAACAGGGGGATTGAGTTTAAGAGTCGTGAGATCTTGTTGCAGCTCTATAAAACTTTGGTTAGACCGCACTTGGAATACTGCGTCCAGTTCTGGGCGCCCTATTATAGGAAAGATGTGGATGCTTTGGAGAGGGTTCAGAGGAGGTTTACCAGGATGCTGCCTGGACTGGAGGGCTTATCTTATGAAGAGAGGTTGACTGAGCTCGGTCTCTTTTCATTGGAGAAAAGGAGGAGGAGAGGGGACCTAATTGAGGTATACAGGATAATGAGAGGCATAGATAGAGTCGATAGCCAGAGACTATTTCCCAGGGCAGAAATGGCTAGCACGAGGGGTCATAGTTTTAAGCTGGTTGGTGGAAAGTATAGAGGGGATGTCAGAGGCAGGTTCTTTACGCAGAGAGTTGTGAGAGCATGGAATGCGTTGCCAGCAGCAGTTGTGGAAGCAAGGTCATTGGGGTCATTTAAGAGACTGCTGGACATGCATATGGTCACAGAAATTTGAGGGTGCATCCATGAGGATCAATGGTCGGCACAACATTGTGGGCTGAAGGGCCTGTTCTGTGCTGTACTGTTCTATGTTCTATGTTCTATGTTCTAACTAATTGGATGCTTGTATAATTTAAATTATTTGTGTATTAAGACTAAGTTAGGCTGGAGTCTAATTCGTGTGTTTCAGTTGACATTCTTTCAAGGCAAGACGGTCAACAAAATCACAAAGCTTGATGGTGTTATCAGGCGATATTTACTCAATACTATAATCCAATCACTACTCAAATTGCATTAGGTTAGGATCATTTAGCTACAGATTTTATTACAAACTTGAACAAGACATTGATGAAAAGGCTGAATTGAAGACATGAGGTGAGAATGACTGCCCTTGACATCAGGTAATTCAAGAAGGCAGTTCACCACTACTTCCTGCAGGGCATTTAAGGATGTGTAATACATTTTACTGGATACTGATTCTCAGATCTCATGGGCATTCAGAAATATAGTTTTGTAAACATTTGGTAAGCTTGAATTGAAAAGGAACAATAAGCAAATTTACAAGTAACTGATGAGGCCCTGACCCGGTGTTTACTCAAGGAAAATAGGCTTCGACGGCACAAAGAATAAGCAATAGTAATTGAGAACTGAAATTTCTGTTGATAACAAAAGCCATAAATTGAATTTTAGGTGTAGTTTTCAGAGAATTATTTGCTGAAATTTACTCAGGTGCTTTTGATCAGCCCCATGTTTCTGAAGGGAAATTTGCCACTTACTTTCAGTGTCTCCTTTGTAGTACACCATTGGCTTAGAAAGGCCCAAATGGTGATACAGTAGGTCAATGTGCCTTGTCTATTACTGCACAAGCACCATTTAGTTCTACCCAGACAGTGGACCCACGTTTCACTGACTTAAGACAAACTGCAGAAAACAACAATTAATGTAGAGGCACAAAGCAGAGGTAACAATCAAAACTCGACTCCCTACAAATGTTCAAACACTTACAAAAAGATTCGGGGCAGATAAATCGTATTTTGTAATCTTCACAGTTTCCGTCTTCTTGGTCTGCATTTACACAAGTGAAGCCAGTGAATACGCTGCACCTGTGTAACACGGAAAACACGGGCACGTTTCTGCAATTATTAAAACAGCCTTTTTTTATGAAATAAAATGAGAATGTTAAAGTCAAAAGAACAAGATCATTATTTACTCAGAGATATTATCTCCAGAGCTTCCAACTGCAACTCCTGATATTGTCTCCACTTCGCAGGCAATGGGGTTACTGCAGATCTGCTCAGGATATTCTTTTTGAAGACTCACAAGGTCCTCAGAATCATTTTTCCCTGATGGGTCATCGCGATCAAACCACTGAGTTTTGCACCTGCCTAATTTAAGATATAAAAACCAGTGACTTTATTCATTACACTTTGAAAGGCACATGTAAATGAGGTTCAAATGAAATGTAAATAATATGATAAGATGTTGAGTTGAGAATAAAAAATAACACTTAGTAAATTATCAGAGAAATTCAATGGAATCAGAATTGATTCAAACATTATTGATGAGAGAACCTGATGAACTGACTTTATTCCAGTTATACTAACTTGATTAATTTTTTTGGAGAAGTGACCGATGAGGATAGAACAGTGAATGTTGCCGACATGCATTTTAGTAAGGCTCTTGACAAGGTCCTTCACAATAGGTTCATCCAGAAGACTAAGATGCATGGGATCCATGATGACTTGGCTGCTTGGATTCAGAATTGGCTTGTCCATTGAAGGCAGAGGTAGTGTTGGAAGAGTCCAACTCATCCATGCTGACAAGACATCTGAAATTAATCTAGTCCTAATTGTCAACATTTGGCCTATATCCTTCTAAACCCTTTCTATTCTTGTACACATGCAAATACCTTTTAAATTATGTAGCTCTACCAGCCTCCCCCACTTCCTCTGACAGCTCATTCCATACTCCCACTACCCTCTGAGCGAAAACATTGCCCCTTAGATCCATTTCATATCTCCTACCTCTCACTTTAAACCAATGCCATTCAATTTTGGACTCCCCTATTTTGGAAAAAAAGACATAGGACAGTACAGCACAGAAATGGGCCCTTCGGTCCACAATGTTGTGCTGAACATGATGCCAAATTAAACTAATCCCTTAAACACCTATTCCATCTGCCTCTACCAGAATCCCTGGCAGCATGTTCTCAATACCTAACACTCTCTGTGTAAAAAAAATTGCCCCTCAAATCTCCTTTGAACTTCCTCCTCTCACCAGAAATAAGTGCAATACTCTAAGTGCATCCTAACCAAAGTCTTACAAAGCTGCAACATAATATCCTGACTCTTGTACTCAATGCCCCAACCAATAAAGGCAAGCATGCCATATTCCTTCTTTACCACCTTATCTACTTGTGACCACTTTCAGGGAGCTATAGACTTGAACCCCAAGATCCTTCTGTACATCAATGCTGTTCAGGTCCTGCCATGAACTGTACACTTTTCCCTAACATTTGATCTCTTAAAATGCAGCACCTCACACTTGCCTGGATTAAACTCCATCTGCTGTTTCTCCGCTCATATCAGCAACTGACCTATATCCCACTGTATCTTCTGACAACCTTCTATAATATCTAACTCCACTGATTTTTGTGCCATATGCAAATTTACTAACCTACCCATCTATGCTTCCATTCCAGTTATTTATGTATGTCACAAACTGCAGACATCACAGTACAGATCCATGCAGAACATCACTAGTCACAGAACTCCAGCCAGAAAATAACCCTTCCACCACCACCCTCTGTCTTCTGTGATCAAGCCAATTCTGAATCCAAGCAGCCAAGTCATCATGGATCCCATGCATCTTATTCTTCTAGATGAGCCTATCATGAAGGGTTTTGTCAAGAGCCTTATTAAAATGCATGTGGGCAACATCCACCGTTCTACCCTCATCGATCACATTCATCAACTCTCCAAAAATTTTTAATCAAGTTAGTAACCTGGCCTGCACAAAGCCGTGCTGATTTTTCCAAATGCATGCAAATCCTATCCCTAAGAAACCAATCCAATAGCTTCCCAACCACCGATGTGAGATTCATCGGTCTATAGTTTCCCGGATTATCTCTATTTCCCTTCCTGAACAGAGGAACAACATTAGCTACTTGCTAGTCCTCTGGGATTTGTCTAGCAGGTAGCGAGGATACTAAGATTTTGGTCAAGGCCCCAGCATTCTCCCCATCTGCATCTCTCAATAACTGGATTAGATACCATCAGGCCCTGGAATCTTTTCCACCTTAATGCTCTTCAAGAGACCCAACACTACTTCTTTCTTGATCTCAAATTGCCCTGGCATATTAGAATGTTCCACATTAATCTCACTATCATCCATTTCCTTCTCATGGGTGAATACTGATGCAAAGTAATCATTCAGGACTTCACCCATATCCTCTGCCTCCAAGCACAGGTTCTCTTCTTTATCCTTTAGTGGTCCTAAGCTCTCTCTTACTTGTCTTATCTTCTTGTTTTTAACATATGTATACAGAATGTCTTTGGATTCTTTTTAACCCTACTTACTAAGGTCATTTCATGGCTCCTTGGTCCTCTCCTAATTCCCTACTTGAGTTCTTTCCAGCGTTGTTTATATTCCTCATGGGCTCTGTCCAATACTAGCTTCCTGACCCTTACATATGCTTTCTCCCTTTTAACTAAATTCACAACCTCCCTCAGTATCCAAGCTTCCTTACTTTTCCATTCTTGTCCTTTTTCCTTCCTGGAACATGCCAGTCCCTGAACTCTAATCATTAGTTTTTAAACAACTCCTGCATGTCAAATGAGGACTCGCCCAATAACAGCTGCTCACAATTGACTGTCCCTAACTTCTGCCGAATACTGACATAATTTGCCATCCCCCAATTTAGAACCATCCCACAAGGTCCTGACTTATCCTTATTCATACCTATTTAAAAACTTAAGAGGCTGTGATCACTGGCTATTCACCCTATCCATGCCCCTCATGATTTTATAAACTTCTGTAAGGTCAATCTTCAGCCTCTGACACCCCAGGGAAAACAGTCCCAGCCTATTTAGCCTCTCCCCAAAGGTCAAGCCCTCCAACTCTGGCAACATCCTTGGAATATTTTCTGCATCCTTTCCAGTTTAACAACATCTTTTCCCTAGCAGAGAGACCAGAATTGAATGCAGTATTCCAGAAGTGGCCTAACCAATGTCCTGTACAGCCACAACATGTCATATCGACTCCTATACTCAATGCTCTAAACCAATAAATGAAAGTGTATCAAATACTTTCTTCACTACCCTCTGAGAAAGGGTCACTGAACGTGAAACAATAACTCTGGCTTCTCTTCACAGTGCTGCCAGACTGCTGAACTTTTCCAGCAATTTCTGTTTTTGTACCTTTTTCACTTCTATGTCTATCTGCGACTCCACCTTCAAGGAACTATGAACTTGAACCCATACATCCTGTGTCATAACATTTCTGAAATTGATTAGAATTTTGTTTCAAGCTTAAGAAAGAGTGAGGATAGGAAGCACAAAAGGAAAAACGAGGAGATGGGCCCAATAGTTTTCTTCTGGACGTACATCTTATGGTAGACGATTGAACAAAAACTTCAAAGCATTCCAGTGACACTGAAGGGAAGTTATTGTATTATTTCTTGTGGAAAGTCAGGCAAAATAATTAGGTTTCCAGCAGTACTCCAAAAATGGAACGCATAAAGAAAATAGCGTATAAGTTGTGGAGCTGGATGAACACAGCAGGCCAGACAGCATCAGAGGCGCCGGAAAGCTGACATTTCAGCCCTTCTTCAGAAATGGGGGAGGGGAAGGTGGCTCTGAAATAAAGAAAGAGAGGGGGAGGCAGTGATAGATGGTGGATAGTGGAGCAGACAGGTGGAGAGAAGACGGCAGGTCAAGGAGGTGGGGATGAAGCTAGTAAAGGTGAGTGGGTAGGGAGTTGGCATGGGGGTTGGTCAGTGAGAAGGGAGAGGTGGGTAGGTGGGAAGGAAGACAGACTGGTCAAGGAAGCAGGGATGAAGCTAGTAGGGGTGAGCGGAGGTAGGAAGTGGGGGTGGGGCTTGGTCAGTGAGCTGGGAGGAGCTGATAGCTGGGAGAGAAGATGGACAGGTCAAGGAGGCAGGGATGAGAGGGTGGGCTGGTCTTGGGATGAGGTTGGGGGTGGGGAGATTTCGAAGCTTGTAAATTCCACATTGAGACCATTGGATTGTAGGGTTCCAAGGCAGAATATGAGGTGCTGTTCCTCCAGTTTTTGGGTGGCATCGTTGTGACACTGGAGGAGGCACAGGATGCTCATGTTGTCCAGAAGGTGGGAGGAGGAGTTGAAGTGATTCGCAACTCGGAGGTGTTGTCGTTTGTCATGAAGCGACCATAGGTGTTCCACAAAGCGGTCTCCGAGCCTCTGCTTGGTCTCCCCGATTTAGAGAAAGCCACGTCGGGAACAATGGACACAATAGGCCATATTAGTGGATGTGCAGGTGAACATCTGTTTAATGTGGAAGATTTTCTTGGGGCCTGGGATGAAGGTGAGGGGGAAGGTGTAGGGCAGGTGTAGCACCTCTTGCAGTTGCAGGGAAAGGTGCCAGGGTGGTGGGGCTGGTGGGGAGTGTGAAACGGACAAGGGAGTCACGGAGTGAGCGGTCCCTCTGGAAGGCGGGTAAGGGTGGGGAGGAAAATATATCCTTCGTAGTGGGGTCAGATTGCAGTTGGTTGAGAATGATGCATTCATTCCAGAGGTTAATCAGGTGATCTCTGAAGACAAGGGGAATTCTGTCTCTGTTTTTATTGCAGGAAGGGATTGTGTGGGCTGAGGTGTGGGAAATGCAAGTGATGCAATTGCGGGCATTTTTGACCACTGTTGGGGGGAAATTGCGGTCCTTGAAAAACGAGGACATCTGGGATGTTTGGCAGTGGAATGCCTCATACTGGGAGCAGCTGCGGTGGAGGCGGAGGAATTGGGAACAGAGGATTGCATCCTTGCTGTAAGGTGGGTGGGAGGAGGTGTATTCTAGGTAGCTGTGGGAGTCGGTGGGCTTGAAAATTGCCCTTTCCTTCCTAACTTGTGAATATATCCAATGAAGAGGCACAGATTCAGGCTGTTTTGTACTTACATTTAATGAATTCTTTGCTGCTATTGCTCCAGCTCTGCTGTCAAATGTAATAAAGCCAACTGACTGTTTTGATGTTAGCAAATTGTGCACTGTATACAACAGGAGTAGGATGAACAAAAAACTTGAAATAAAGAGTCTATAGGTGTGAGGTTGGAAATCACAGCAGGTTAGACTGCATCCGAGGAGCAGGTAAGTCAACGTTTTGGGCCAAAACCCTTCGTCAGGTACAGTTGTTCATCCATCACTTTCTATCCACTACAAGTCAATACAAATATCCTTTTAAGGGAGCAGTATCCACAGCACAATCAATAAAGATTTAATACCTCTTACCCTTTTGTAAATAGACCATGTGCAGTTGACAGAATAGACACTGGAGCTCAGGTACAAAGAATCATTGATTTCTTGGAATCAGCCAAAATGCATAAATTCAAGTGTATAATGCACAAATGAGCATAGAAGGGTCTGGCATGAGGGCCTGATAAGAATTGTTTTGTTGTTGTTTAGGATCTGGGCATGAGGAACCATTGAGATGATGGGTAAAGGTATGTGATGTTGCAGGATGGGGAATGGTAAATCTTTGGGTATGGGCAGTGGGGGCGAGAGATGGTCTTTTATCGTTGCGGTGGTACTTTGATCCATTTATACTGAGTTGAACCTTTTAAGCAGCCTGCCTAGTACCCGGCAGCATCTGGTGGCTGCCTTGAACATTTTCCTATTGTTGGTTGGCCCAATTAGAAGGCATGCTCTCGCAGTGAAGATCATTCCTACAGAGCCAATTTCTCTTGTGGTGGGTGTGCGAATCTGCTGGTGGGTGGTGGGGTGGGGTGGGGTGGGGGTCCCTAATTCCTGTCACTGCTTCAAGGAGGAAAATCTAAGCAATGTTTTATTGGCAAGCTGCCACCTATATCCACCAAGGCACACTGATGGTAGTAAATGCTTTGACAAAAAAATGTATTGGCACTTATACACTCAAAGAAAAAAAAGTTATAAATAGAAAGACTGTTTATTAAGATAGACATGGTTAAAACGTAGAACTAAATGGTGAGATTAGAAAGCAACGCTGCATGTGTCAAGTCATTTGTTGGTTTAAATGGCTTAAATAGATTAGCTTTTTCCTACGCCATGCAGCTTTATTAGTGCCAGTTGGACAGGAAATGAGGGCCACATGACTCTGCGATTTAAATGCTTGATTCTCAGTGCACTGAACCTCTACAAGGTCCTGAATGCAGAATATCTCACGACTGCAAGCACAGTATTATCTCAGTGAATGAAGCCATCCAGATATGGTTTAACAAACTTTAATTTTCGGAGTCGCTGCACTCAGATAGTTGGATGGTTGGTTTGCAATGCACAGTGACGCAAATAGCATGGGTTCAATTTCTGTACAGGCTGAAATTACCATAAGAGTCCATCCTTCTCAACCTCTTCCCTTGCTTGAGGAATGGTGACCTTCAAGTTAAACCACCATCAATCTCATAATGAAACAAAAGCCTCTAGGGCTATGGTGGCTTTACTTACTAATTTTATGAACATTAAGGTTGTAAAACCTATACTCATCAACCACAAGAAATAGTCAGGTAATGAATCAGAAGCTGACATTTCACTTCACGATTTTATATAACTTAAACTCAGGCAAAGGAGCAGACTTATTTAGCCCTTTGAACCTGCTCCACCAATTTAGATCATGGATGATCATCTCCCCAAAGCCATTTTCCACACTTTCTCCACATCTCTCATGCCATTAGTTGCCAAAAGCGTACGGATTTCTGTCCTGACTCTGCTCAGTAATTGAGATTCTACAGCCAACTGTGGCAGAGCAAATAGAGGCTTGGAAAATATCGCCCTACTTTTGTCTTTAATCTAAGTAAAAATGTAAGTGATGCCAGGAAATCAGTCTCTAACGAAGACTTTGAACTATTTCCAGTGAATTTCAATAGAAGGAAGGTTGACCATGATAAAATATCTTGTGCTGGCTAGCTGCACGATCATTTTGAAATATTAGCATGCATCAGTTTTATCCACACAGTATTCTACAAATTTAAAGGAACAATTTATAATTTAGCATTAAAAATATCTAATGATTTTTCCTTTTTTCATTCATTTGTGGGCATTACTGGCTGGCTAGCAGTTATTGCCCATTCTTAGTTGACCTTGAAACGGTGGTGGTGAGCTGCCTTCTTGAACGTCCCTACACCTGTGCTTATGACAAAAAAAAGGTTGTCAATGAAGCAGGTGAATATAGTTGGGCCTAGACCACTATGCTGAGGAGCTCCTGCAAAAATGTTGTTGAACTAAGATAACTGGCCTCTGACAACCATACCCATATTCTTGTGGGCCAGGTAAGACTCCAACCAGCAGGCAGTTTGCCCTGATTCCCATTGATTCCAGTATTTTAAGGGCTCCTTGGTGCCACTTTCAGTCAAATGCAGCCTTAATGTCAAGGGCTATCACTCTCATCTCACCTCTAGAATTCTGCTCTTAGTTCTTGTATCTATGTTTGAATTAAGGTTGTCAGGAGATGAGTGGCTCTAGTGGAATCCAAACTGGGCACCAGAGCAGGTTATTGCTGAGCAATTGCTGTTTGATAGCACCGTTAATGACATCTTCCATCACTTTATTGATAACAAAATTAGGCTAATAGGGTGGCAATTGGCTGGGTTGGATTTGTGCTGCTTTGTGTGTACAGGACATACCTAAGCAACTTTTCACATTTCAAATTTCCACATTGTTGGGTCGATACCAGTGTTGTAACTCTAATGGGACAGTTTGGTTTGGAGAACGGTAAGTTCCAAAGCACAATACTTCAGTACTATTGCCAGAATGTTGTCAGGACCCTTGGCCTTTGCACTATTCAGTATCTCCAATTGTTTCTTGATATCATGTGGAGTGAACAGAACTGGATTCTCGTATCTGTTTAGTTGAAGATTGCTGAAAATGCTTCAGCCTTATCATTTACACTGGTGTGTTTGGCTCTTCCAGCATTGAGGATGCAGATATTTGAGGAGCCTCCTCTTCCAGGGAGCTGATTAATTGCCCACCACGATTCACAACTAATGGGAGGGCTGCAGAATTTAGGTCCGATGCATTGGTTGTAGAAATTATTAACTCTATCACTTGATGCCTCTATACCTATGCTGTTTAGCATGTAAGTAGTCTTTGCCAGGTCAACACCTCGTTTTTAGGTATGCCTGGTGCTGCTTTTGCCATGCCCTCCTCCACTCTCCATTGAACCAGGGTTTTGATGGTAATGGTTGAGTGGGCCACCTATTGGGCCATGAAGTTGCAGACTGTGCTGGAGTACACATCTGTTGCTGTTGATGGCCCACAGCACCTCATGGAAGCCTAGCCTTGAGTTGTTAGATCTGTCAAAAGTCTATTCTATTTAGCAAGTGACAGTGCCAGCATAACACTGCATAAGATATATTCAATATTAAGGCAGGACTTTGTCTCTACAAGGACTATGCAGTGGATGCTCTTACCAATACTGTCAAGGACCTTTGCAATATGCAGCCAGCAGATCTGTAAGGGTGAGGTCAAGAATGTTCTTCCCTCTTATTGGCTCCCTCACCACCTGCTGCAGACCCAGTTTAGCAGCTATGTCATTTAGGGCCTGACCAGCTCGATCAGTGGTGTTGCTGCTGAGACACTCTTTGTGGTGGATATTGAAATTCCTCATCCAGAGTACATTTTGCACCCATGCCACCCTCAGTGCTTCCTCCAATTGTTGTTCAATATAGAGGAGTGCTGATTCATCAGTAGGTATACAGTAATCAGCAGGTGATTTCCTTGCCTATAACATGGGGTATGGATTTAATGTTAAATTCATCCTACAACTCCGTTCCGACCATATAGCACTTGCCACCAACTCAGCTGTCTGTCCTGCTGGTGGGGCAGGACATGTCCAGGGTTAGTGATGGTGGTGACTGGGATATTGTCTGTCAGGTATGATTCTGTGAATATGACTTTGTCAGGCTGTTGCTTGTCTGGTCTGAGACAGTACTCCTAATTTTGTCACTGGCCGCAAATGTTAGTTCGGAGGATTTTGCAGGGTCAGCAGGGTTGTTTCTGCCATTGTCCATTCTGGTGGCCAGGCTGAGGTGAAGTTTTCTGTCTGTTTCATTTCTTCATTGAGACTTTGTAACAACTGATACAACTGAGAGGCTTGCTTGGCCACTTTCAGAATGCAATTGAGAGTTAGCCGCATTGCTTTGGTCTGGAGTCACATATAGGCCAGACCAGATAATGATGGCAGATTTCCTTCCCTGAAGGACAAGAATGAACCAAATGCGTTTTCCTAACAATGATGCCATGCTCATCAGTAGAGTATCAATTCAAAATGTTAATTATTGAATTCAAATTCAACCATCTGCAATGATGGGATTTGAACTGAAGTCCCCAAAACATTAGCTGAGTTTCTGGATTAACAGTCTAGTGACAATACCACTTGGCCACTGCCTCCCATTTCCCTATCAGAGGAAGAACTTTGATACAGAACATACGATTGAATGAAGAAGTGGAATGAAATTCATGTTAGCTGATTAAATAGAGACCAAGTTAAATATGAAAAGATTTGTCTTTAGAATCCTTCATTTGTTAAAGTTCCCCTAAGCGCTGATAGGTCCTCATCCCTGAAGGGAAATGTTCTATCTACTGTTGAAGCCTCCTGTGGTATAGCCAACAGTGAAAATAAACTGTGAGCACTGGGCCCTATCGCCTGACAATGCCGTGATTTAGTGTACATTCCTTCCAAATGTTACTTAAAAACAAAATAACACAGGTCAATTCCACACTGATTGAATCCAAATTTCTCTTAAACATCCTGCAAAATTATAACATTAAATCTCAAGCCATTTGTTTCAAAGTGGAAAGCAGCATAAATCATTTTTGACAGATATCCAGTACTTACAAAAAAACTCAGGGCAGGTAAATCGTATTTTGTAATCTTCGCACTTGCCATCTTGTTGGTCTTTATTCGCACAAATAGATCCAGCAGTAACACTGCATCTGTTTAGCATTGGAGAGGGATAAAGTAACAGTGGAAATAATTCATTCATTTTAAAATAAAATCAGTTTCAAATTCAGATGGGGTAAATGATCATTTACTCAGTAATATTGTCCCCGGAGCTTGATTGTAAAATTCCTGACGTTGTCTCCACTTCACAAGCAGTTGGGCTACTGCAGATCTGATCAGGATATGCTTTTCTAAGATTCACAAGATCTTCATAATCACCATTACCCGATGGGTCGTCACGGTCAAACCATCGAGTTTTGCAGTTATCTGGTTTAAGGAGTAAAATAAATTGTGCACTATTAACAACAATTTCAAAGATGGATTTAAAGGATATGACAGAATGTGTGCAGCGTAGAAAGCAGGTTTAGTAAGTGGGTTCCTTCAAGAGGTTACCCTGGCTTAGAGAAGTTAAATGGAATTAGAATTAGTTTCAGCAATTATGTTTTGAGAGAACTTATTAAAAGAGGAAAATGAAATGACACTGGCTATAGAAGAATACTATTTATTTGTGTGTATCATCAGTGCAACAGGAATGCAACTCCTTTTTAAACTTTTAGTATATAATGTACCAGATATCCTCAGGGGTGCTCAGTCAAAACACTCTTTGTTCCCCAGCACACATTCTTGCCATCTTTTGCAGGAAAACTCAAAACACAGGTGATCTTTCTGTTCCTAATTGGTTCTTCTTTAAACTATAGAGTACATCGTGGAAATTTCCCCCTACGTCCTGGTCATTCCCTAACTTTACCTTAAGAAGATAATGAAGAGAAAGAAGCAAAGAGGTGTTTTGAGAGTTTTCTTGCTCAAAGTAACTGTACTTTTGAAAAAACAAGACAGTGTTCAATGGAAAGCAGTTCCTACTATGTTTTATTGGTACCACAAATGAAAACTTTCAGGCATCTTCACAATGTGTGGTGAGATTTCCCAGAGGTGGAACTGTGGACTTGTGTGATTCTAACATGAGTTGTTGTATTATTTTATATATAATAGGTATAACATGTGTTAGAATCGAGTTTAAAATTGATAGTAGAACTTTTTTTCCTAATAATTTCTTGGAATGTGGTCATCACTGATGGGCATAAAATTTGTTGCCTGTCTTTAAATGTCATTTAGGAGGCTGGTTAAGAGTCAATCACGTTGCTGTGCATCTGGAGTTGCATGTTGGGCCAGACCACGCTAAGGACAGTGGATTTCCTTCCCGACAGGACATTTGTGAACTAGATAAATTGCATGGAAAATAATGGAAAAAGGCAAAGGGTGGGGAGGACTCAGCAGAGATTATTAAAGTTTTGGAAATAAACCATAAGACAGACAGTACGGAAAGGTTAGGAATATGACTTCGAGCAGAGCAGTCAAGGGGATAACTATGAGAAACGGGCAGTCAATGTCGGACAAGGCGTTGTATGTAAATGCACACAGGAACTGAAGCAAGGTAAATGAGTTTGTTAGGCAGATTGAATTTGGCAGTTTCAGTGTTTGGGCATCATGGAACATAGAACATTACAGCACAGTACAGGCCCTTTGGCTCTCGATGTTGTGCCAACCTGTCAACCGATCTCAAGCCCATCTAACCTACACTATTCCATGTACGTCCATATGCTTATCCAATGACGACTTAAATGTACCTAAAGTTGGCGAATCTACTACTGTTGCAGGCAAAGCGTTCCATTCCCTTACCACTCTCTGAGTAAAGAAACTACCTCTGACATCTGTCCTATATCTTTCACCTCGCAATTTAAAGCTATGCCCCCTCGTGCGCGCCGTCACCATCCTCGGAAAAAGGCTCTCCCTATCCACCCAATCTAACCCTCTGATTATTTTATATGTTTCAATTAAGTCACTTCTCAACCTTCTTCTCTCTAATGAAAACAGCCTCAAGTCCCTCAGCCTTTCCTCGTAAGACCTTCCCTCCGTACCAGGCAACATCCTAGTAAATCTCCTCTGAACCCTTTCCAAAGCTTCCACATCCTTCTTATAATGTGGTGACCAGAACTGTACGCAATACTCCAAGTGCGGCCGCACCAGAGTTTTGTACAGCTTCACCATAACCTCTTGGTTCCGGAACTCGATCCCTCTATTAATAAAAGCTAAAACACTGTATGCCTTCTTAACAGCCCTGTCAACCTGGGTGGCAACTTTCAAGGATCTACACCGAGATCTCTCTGCTCATCTACACTACCAAGAATCTTACTATTAGCCCAGTACTTTGCCTTCTGGTTACTCCTACCAAAGTGCATCACCTCACACTTGCCTGCATTAAACTCCATTTGCCACCTCTCAGCCCAGCTCTGCAGCTTATCCATGTCTCCCTGCAACCTACAGCATCCTTCGTCACTGTCGACAACTCCACTGACCTTAGTGTCGTCTGCAAATTTACTAATCCATCGTTCTACGCCCTCATCCAAGTCATTTATAAAAATGACAAACAGCAGTGGACCCAACAGCGGCCTGTGCGGTACACCACTAGTAACTGGTCTCCAGGATGGACATTTCCCATCAACTACCACCCTCTGTCTTCTTTCAGCAAGCCAATTTCCAATCCCATTCCTCCGCATTTTGTACAATAGCCTATTGTGGGGAACCTTATCGAACGCCTTGTTGAAATCCATATACACCACATCAACCGGTTTACTCTCATCTACCTGTTTGGTCACCTTCTCAAAGAACTCAATAAGGTTTGTGAGGCACGACCTACCCTTCACAAAACTGTGCTGACAATCCCTATCAATTTATTCTTTTCTAGATGATTATAAATCCTATCCCTTATAACCTTTTCCTACACTTTACCAACAACTGAGGTAAGGCTCACTGGTCTATAATTACCAGGGTTGTCTCTACTCCCCTTCTTGAACAGGGGAACCACATGCGCTATCCTCCAGTCATCTGGCACTATTCGTGTAGACAATGACGAGTTAAAGATCAATGCCAAAGGCTCGGCAATCTCCTCCCTGGCTTCCCAGAGGATCCTAGGATAAATCCCATCCGGCCCAGGGGACTTATCTATCTTCACCCTCTGAAGGATTTCTAATACCTCTTCCTTGTGAACCTCAATCCCACCTTGTCTAGTCGCCTGTATCTCAGTATTCTCCTCGACAACATTATCGTTTTCTCGAGTGAATACTGTCGAAAAATATTCATTTAGCGCTTCCCCTATCTCATCTGACTCCACACACAACTTACCACTACTATCCTTGATTGGGCCTAATCTTACTCTTGTCATTCTTTTATTCCTTAAATAGCTATAGAAAGCCTTAGGGTTTACCCTGATCCTATTCGCCAACAACTTCTCATGTCTCCTCCTGGCTCTTCTGAGCTCTCTCCTTCGGTCTTTCTTGGCTACCTCGTAGCCCTCAAGTGCCCTAACTGAGCCTTCACATCACATCCTAACATAAGCCTTCTTCTTCCTCTTGACCAGAGATTCCACCTCCTTTGTAAACCACGGCTCCCGCACTCTACAGCTTCCTACCTGCCTGACAGGTACATATTTATCTCGGACACACAGGAGCTTTTCTTTGAATAAGCTCCACATTTCTAATGTGCCCATCTCTTGCAGTTTCCTTCCCCATCCTATGCTCCCTAAATCTTGCCTAATCTCATCGTAATTGTCTTTCCCCCAGCTACAACTCTTGCCCAGTGGTATCCACCATCCTTTTCCATCACTAAAGTAAACACAACAGAATTGTGATTGCTATCACCAAAGTGCTCACCTACTTCCAAATCTAACACCTGGCCGGGCTCATTACCCAGTACCAAATCTAATGTGGCCTCGCCCCTTGTTGGCCTATCTACATACTGTGTCAGGAAGCCCTCCTGCACACTCTGGACAAAAACTGACCCATCTATAGTACTCGAACTATAGTGTTCCCAGTCAATATTTGGAAAGTTGAAGTCCCCCATGACAACTACCCTGTCTCTCTCACTCCTATCGAGAATCATCTTTGCTATCCTTTCCTCTACATCTCTGGAACTATTCGGAGGCCTATAGAAAACTCCCAATAGGGTGACCTCTCCTTTCCTGTTTCTAACCTCAGCCCATACGACCTCAGTTGATGAGTCCCCAAACATCCCTTCTGCAACTGTAATACTGTCCTTGACCAACAATGCCACATCTAAGCCCCTTTTACCATCTTCTCTGTTCTTACTGAAACATCTAAATCCCGGAACCTGCAACAACCATTCCTGTCCCTGCTCTATCCATGTCTCTGAAATGGCCACAACATCGAAGTCCCAGGTACTAACCCATGCTGCAAGTTCACCCACCTTATTCCGGACGCTCCTGGCATTGAACCATCTTCTTGCTTGCCAGTGCCATCTTGCTTTCCTGAAACTTCATTTCGGACCACCCTACTCTCAACCTTTTCTATAGTCGAACTACAATTTTGGTGCCCATCCCCCTGCTGAATAAAGGCATGGTTGCAAATGATCAGGGCTGGGATCAAAACATTGAAGTATATGCGCCTTATTGAAAGCACATGCAGATGGGCAGGAGGGTGGGATTAGCTTGTTCGTAAAACATTAAATTAAATCAATGTCAAGAAGTGAAATAGATTTAGAAGGCTCTAAAGCTCAAAAGGTACAACTTTCATGGGAGTTATGTACAGGCCTCCAAGCAGTAGTCAGGATGTTGGACAGAAAACCAATTGGGAGATAGAAAAGGCATGTAAGAAGGGCAAAATTGCAATAATCATGGGGGACTTCAATATGCAGGTGGGCTGGGAAAATCAGGTTGGTAGTGGATCCCAAGAAAAGGAACTCGTAAAATGTTTATAAGATGTTTTCGTGACGTGACTTGTGGTGGAGCCCATTTGGGAAGAGGCAATTCTGGATTTAGTAATGTGTAATGACACAGACTTGATTAGAGAGCTTAAGGCGAAGGAACCCACAGGGGCAGTGATCATAACATGACGGAATTCACATTGCAGTTTTAAAGAGAAAAGCTGGAATCAGATGTAACGGTGTTACAACTGAATAAAAGTCTCTACAAATACATGAAGGAGGAGCTAACCAGAGTTGATTGAAAAGGAAGCCTGGCAGAGAAGACAGTGGAGCAGCAACGGCAGGGGTTTCTGAGGGTAATTTGGGAGGCACATCAGAAGTTCATCCCAAGGAAGAAGAAACATACTAAGGGGAGGACGGGGCAGCCATGGCTGACAAGGAAATTCAGGCATAGCATGTAAGCCAGCAGGTGAGAATTTAAAAAGTAATAAGAGGGGAGAAGATGAAATACAAGGATATGTCGGTTGGCAATACAAAAGAAGACTGGAAGAGATATTTTGGATATCTGAAATGTGAGAGGAAGGCAAGAGTGCACATTGGACTCCTGGAAAATGAAGCTGGAGAAGTAGTAATGGAGAAGAAAGAAATGTAGAAGAACTTGATAGGTACTATGCATCAGTTTTCACAGTGGAAGACACCAGTAGCACACAAAAACTTCAAGAGAGTCAGGGGCAGAGATGAGTGTAGTGGTCATAACAAAGGAGAAGATGCTGTGAAAGCTGAAAGGTCCAAAGGTGGACTACACCCCGGAAGTCTGATGGAGATAGCTAAGCAGACTGTGGAAGCATTGGTGCTGATCTTACAAGAATAACTGGAGCCAAGGATGGTTCCAAGGATTGGAAAATGGCTAATGTAACATCCCTGTTTAAGAAGAAGGGGAGGCAGAAAATGGAAATTATCGGCAGGTTAGCCTAGTCTCGATCGATGATAAGAGTTTAGAGTCCATTAGTAAGGATGAGATTACAGAGTACTTGGTAGTGAATGGTGAAATTGGGGTCAGTCAACACAGCTTTGTCGAGGGAATGTCATGCCTAACAAATCTGTCAGAAGTCTTTAAGGGCATAAAAAAAGAAGTTAGACAAAGGGAAGCCAATGGACATGACCTTATTGGATTTCCAGAAGATCTCTGACAAGGTGCTGCACAGGAGGCTGCTAAATAAGGTAAGAGTCCATGATGTTCGGCGCACGATAGAGGCATGGATAGAGGATTGGCTGACTGGATGAAACAGAGAGAGGGGTTAAGGAGAGGGGTCATTTTCAGGATAACAGCTGGGGACTGGTGGAGTTCCAAAGATATCCGTACTGGGACCACACTATTCATATTGTACTTTTCGACCTGGATGAAGGAACTGAGGTCACTGATACCAATTTTACGGAGGGGAAGGTAGTGTTGAAGGAGTAGGGAGGCTGCATAAGGATTGGATACATTTGGAGTGGCAGATGATATACATTGAGGGAAAATCTGTGGTTATGCACTTTGGAAGGAAGAATAGAGGTGTAAAATATCTTACAAATGTGGAGAGATTTTGGAAATCTGAAGTACAAAGAGACTTAGGAGTCCTATTTCAGGGTTCTCTGAAGATTAATATGTAGGTTCAATTAGCAGTTAGGAAGTCAAATGCAATATTTGCATTCATTTCAATGAGCCCTAGGATGCTAGAGCAGAAATGTACTGTGGAGGCTGTATAAGGCCCTGATCAGACTGCATTTGGAATATTGCGAGCAATTTTGGGCCCTATATCTATGGAAGGATGTGATGGCATTGGACAGGGCCCAGAGGAGGTTTACACAGAATGATCTCTGGGATAAGAGTGCATTTGGACTATTATGAGCAGTTTTGATCCCTGTATCTAAGGAAGGATGTGACGACATTTGAGAGGGCCCAGAGAAGGTTTACAAGAATGATCTCTGGGATGAAGGGCTAGTGATATGAGAATTGGTTGAAGACTCCGGGTCTGTACTTGATGAAGTTTAGAATCTCACTGGAACACCGAGAGGCCTGAATAGAGTCGACATGGATAAGATGTTTTCATTGGTAGAAGATACGAGGATCTGAGGGCACAGCTTTAGAATGAAGGGATAATCCTTTAGAACTGAGATGAGGAGGAGTTTCTTCAGCCAGACGGTAGTGAATCAATGGAACTCTTTGCTGCAGAGGGCTGCGCAGGCCAAATCACTGAGTGTATTTAAGACAGAAATAAATAAGTTCTTAGCCAGTAAGGAACTGAAGGTAACGGGAGAAGGCATGAGGATGGAGTTGATCTATAACAGGGGACATAGGCATATCTGACTCAGAAGTTTATATTGGAAAATAGGCTTCGCTGCTGCCAGGTCCTTGATGAATATGTTAACAAATACATTCACTCACAACTGCAAGATATTGTTACCTGAGCCATTCTGCACTAAGAACAGCCATTAAGTAAACTACTTTGCAGAATGTCGTAAAATTAATCATACTGGATGAGGTCTTTAAGATTCCACCGTGGACGTGTAGTCAAATTTTGGATAAACTAGAATGAACCCAATAAACAAATACTTTGGAGTGGTATATCTACCTTGGTCTTCAAAAGCATAACCTGAAACAAGAAACAAATTGTTCAGTCAAGCGGCATTTGAAAATAGCTCAAAATGAATAAAAAATTGTAAAAATCAAAATATAAATGCTAACAACTTACTATTGGTGCAAAGTATGGACGTAATTATGAATATCTGGAATTACATATAAAGATTTAGTAAATGACAGTTGGTAAACAGCATACCTGATTAATAAATGAACACTACAAACAAGTGACTGTTGAACAAACTAGGTTCACAACTTGTAATGATAAATTATGATTTTGTAATTAAATTTTTGACTTATTATCTTACAGATTATCTGCATGAATAATATTTTAGGAGCCTGACAGAAAAAGGTCTGCAAGGGAACTCTATAGACAAATAATTATCATTCACAACTTGCACAAACCATGCTTTCTACTTTCACTGAATTTACCAATACCTTTCATATACCTGATATTTCAACTGAAGGGTGAATTAACTCATTGTTTAAGATATTAGACAGAGGACTATCATGCAGACATGTTAATAACTCATACACTCGCAGAATACTGAACAATATTTGGCTTTTATATAGTACTTAAAATGTAGGAAACTGTGCAAGATTCACACAGAATGTCCATATGTATGGGTGAAGAGAGGGTGCATACTTTCTGCTTTCAGTGTGTTAGCTTCTTGTGCAGGACTTTGGTTCGACCACATTTGGAATACTGTGTACAGTTCTGGTTGCCACATTACCAAAACAATGTGGATGCTTTGGAGAGGGTGCAGAGGAGGTTCACCAGGATGTTGCCTGGTGTGGAGGGTTATAGCTATGAAGAGAGGTTGAGTAGATTAAGATTATTTACATTAGAAAGACTGAGGTTGCGGGGGGACCTGATTGAGGTCCATAAAATCCTGAGAGGTATAGGCAGGGTGGATAGCAAGAAGCTTTTTCACAAATGGGAGACTCAATTACTAGAGGTCACGATTTCAAGGTGAGAGGGGAAAAGTTTATTGGGAGATATACATGGAAAGTTCTTTACGCAGAGTGTGGTGGGTGCCTGGAACGCGTTGCCAGCGGAGGTGGTAGAGGCAGGTACGACAGCGTATCTAGACAGACACATGAATGGGCAGGGAGCAGAGGGATACAGGTCCTTGGAAAGCAGGTGACAGGTTTAGATAGAGGACCTGAATCGGTGTAGGCCTGGAGGGCCGTAGGGCATGTTCCTGTGCTGTAATTTTCATTGCCCTTTGTTCTTTCTCTTTTTTCAGTTCATACTGCTGGTAACTGCGATGCAATGATGAGTGCCAACTACAAAAGTCTCTCCCTGTCAGCACATAGCCTCACATGTAGTCTTCATCAAATTGGTACAGGCTGATTCCAGCAGTAGGACACCATCATGTCTCACTGGTTAGTAGTTACCAACCTCAAGTTGGGCAGCCCTGACTAACTGGTGCTGACCTGCAACTTTCTGTTCACTTTAATGGGCCTCTGGAGCTCAGCAACTTAGTCCAACAAATAGATGGAATTCATTGCTCTAGAAAAATAAACAAAACAAACAAAATAAATGAAGTTGCCAACTTCCCAGTTGGCAAGTTGGAATGTCGGGACTTTCTGTATGGGACTGGCAGTTGCCTTAGAAAAAATTAGAAACAAACACAAATTGTGATCACCATGGAATTCAATAGCCTGAACGTTGATGCAGTTTCCCTCCCAGAGGGTAGACTCACTGGGAACAGATCATTTAAAGAAAAGCATCACACCTTCACCTAGCAGGACCCAGTAGAAGTACTTCTGTTTTTTACAACTGGAACTATAGACCCCTGCATTTACCATGGCTAACCTACACATCCCTGGACATTACAGGGCAATTTTTAAGCAAAGCCAATCCACGTAATCTGTGCACCTTTGGACTGTGGAAGAAAACCAGAACAATCCTGGGAGGATGTGCAAACTCAACATCAAGACTCTCCTAAAGCTGGAATTGAATCTAGATGCCTAGCACTGTCAGGCAGCAGTGCTAACCACTATGCCACTGTGCCATAGTTCAGAGAAGATTTACTAGATTAATTCCTAGAATGAGTGGATTGCCTACGAGGAAAGGCCAAATGCGCTAGACCAGTGCCTCTAGAATTTAGAAGGGTCAGAGGTTACTTAATTGAAACATTTTAGATCCTGAAGGGTCCTGACCAGGTGCACCTCAAAAGAATGTGGGAGAATCAAGAAGTAAGAGTCATTGTTTAAAAATAAGGAATTGTCCAATTAAGGCAGAAATGAGGAACCATATTTTCTCTCAGAAGGCTGAGAGACTTCGGAATTTCATTTCTCAAAAGGCATTTAATGCAGAATCTTTAACTATTTTAAACACAGAAATAGATAGATTATTGATTACAAAAGGGATGAAAAATTATCAGGTATATGCAGGAATCTGACAGTCAGGTTAAAATCCAATAGGTATGATCTTATTAAATGGCGGAGCAGGCTCAAAGACCCTAGTGCCCTAATTTTGGTCCTTGTTCATGCGTTTATATGCAACTTATAAACTCAATCAGTTATAATATTCACACCTTAAAAGGAGTTCATGCAGCAAACTCTCCCAATACAGCATTTATGTACAGTTAGTAATGGATTGTCTCTCTTAAGTGAATGAACTTACCAAAATCATTTTGACAAATTTTCTTCAATTCTTGAAAACAAAATTCATGAATGCAATCCCTTAGAATAAAAACAGGCCTGAAATAGCATAAGAAGACAGATCCATATTAAAGAAGTGTGTAAATATTCTACAGCACAAAATGAGATTGCAGGACCAATAAGCAAATGTATATTATTCCACCTGGTCTTTTCCATTCATTACTTTAAATATTCCAAACAAATCTCCCTGAGTAAATAATCCACCTCTTAGCTCCTCTTCACAATGAGCATATTTTAAACTGAGTATCGTTTTAGTTTTTATCCTTTGGGCTTTTTCCTGGGACCACACGTCTCACTATGAGAGGGCAAATGGATTGTCATTTTGGACAATGCCACAAAGTCCTGGGCCACACTGAGTCATTGAGTTCTTTGTTCTCACCACATTTATCCGCATTTTGACCGATATCGCACACTCAGACATACTGTTGCTAAACTATTCATGAGAAGGACATTTGGAAGTGCAGCCCAATGGGGTCAGGAATGCTACTTCTGTCTTCTCTTTGAAACCATATACCACCGTTTATCCCACTGTCAAATACTTCTTCCTCCCAAACTTGCCTGTGTATCTCTTGTGATAATGGGAACTGCAGATGCTGGAGAATCCAAGATAACGAAATGTGAGGCTGGATGAACACAGCAGGCCAAGCAGCATCTCAGGAGCACAAAAGCTAACATTTCGGGCCTAGACCCTTCATCAGAGAGGGGGATGGGGTGAGGGTTCTGGAATAAATAGGGAGAGAGGGGGAGGCAGACCAAAGATGGAGAGAAAAGAAGATAGGTGGAGAGGAGAATATAGGTGGGGAGGTAGGGAGGGGATAGGTCAGTCCAGGGAAGACGGACAGGTCAAGGAGGCGGGATGAGGTAAGTAGGTAGGAGATGGAGGTGCGGCTTGGGGTGGGAGGAAGGGATGGGTGAGAGGAAGAACAGGTTAGGGAGGCAGAGACAGGTTGGACTGGTTTTGGGATGCAGTGGGGGGAGGGGACGAACTGGGCTGGTTTTGGGATGCGGTGGGGGAAGGGGAGATTTTGAAACTGGTGAAGTCCACATTGATACCATTGGGCTGCAGGGTTCCCAGGCGGAATATGAGTTGCTGTTCCTGCAACCTTCGGGTGGCATCATTGTGGCACTGCAGGAGCCCCATGATGGACATGTCATCTAAAGAATGGGAGGGGGAGTGGAAATGGTTTGCGACTGGGAGGTGCACTTGTTTATTGCGAACCGAGCGGAGGTGTACTGCAAAGCGGTCCCCAAGCCTCCGCTTGGTTTCCCCAATGTAGAGGTAGCCACACCGGGTACAATGGATGCAGTATACCACATTGGCAGATGTGCAGGTGAACATCTGCTTAATATGGAAAGTCATCTTGGGGCCTGGGTTAGGGGTGAGGGAGGAGGTGTGGGGGCAAGTGTAGCATTTCCTGCGGTTGCAGGGGAAGGTGCCGGGTGTCGTGGGGTTGGAGGGCAGTGTGGAGCGAACAAGGGAGTCACAGAGAGAGTAGTCTCTCCGGAAAGCAGACAAGGGTGGGGATGGAAAAATGTCTTGGGTGGTGGGGTCGGATTGTAGATGGCGGAAGTGTCGGAGGAGGATGCGTTGTATCCGGAGGTTGTCGGAGGATGATCCACCTATCTTCTTTTCTCTCCATCTTCGGTCCACCTCCCCCTCTCTCCCTATTTATTCCAGAACCCTCACCCCATCCCGCTCTCTGATGAAGGGTCTCGGCCCGAAACGTCAGCTTTTGCACTCCTGAGATGCTGCTGGGCCTGCTGTGTTCATCCAGCCTCACATTTCATTATCTGTGTATCTCTTGTGGCTTGATAAATGTCTCTGGGGGCCATGGTCATCTTAATAGCTACAATTGCATACTGTCTGAATTGCATCCGGAAATCTGGACTCAAGTTATTATTTATCATGTTGCTATTGCGTGTAAATCTGATTATAGGTCTTTTTCACAACCAAGATTTTAACAATAACACAATTTTTGTGTCATCAGTCACAATGCAGACATGACCAGCAATATTTGCACCTGGAAGATTTGTGCACGACAGTAAAATTTAGCAGTTCAAACATAGAACACTGTCCGATTGTACCAGTCATCAATTTCCACTGCTGAAACACCAATAATTATTGATAATCCTCTGACTGTGAAAATGCAAATCAATTTCTTATTCCCGAGTTTCTACTTTAACCAACAAAATGGCTGACTGTGTGGCATCATGTCAAAGATTTTGTTTTTTTTGCAAATCTAAGCATACAATTTGTTATAGGACTATTTTATCCATCTGTCTGCCAACCTTCATAACAAATGTAACCTAGTTTTTGGCCACAAAAACCAGAAACCATATTGAGACTTACTGTTTAACACATTTGCTGCCTAGGACTTTCTAATTCTGTCCTTGGAATAATGTAGCCAGACCTGCAACTGTTTTGCTAATTTAAAGCTACATTTTCATATAAACTCATTAGCATCTGACTGAAAATAAAATCACTGATCAAACTACATAATGCATGTTCACATAATCAACTTCTAATGGGATTCAGGCATTCTCAGGAGAATGAGAGAAATGTGAGACTGTGAGAAATGAGACTACTATTAAATGAGGCATTTCTTCAACAGACTGACTTAATACTAACAGTCTTATTTTTCAAGATAATAAAACGTGAGGCTAGATGAGTTAACTGACTGCAGCAGCGTAGCTGAACACACCTCCATGGCTACCAATTACTTTTTTATTGTATTTCTTCATTACCAAGGGCAGTTCAAATGACTGAATTTTAACTGTGGTATTTTAAATTTAATTTAAACCATTTTTCCAGAAGAAAGAGAAATAGATCTGGTTCTGGCTCTATTAACTGTGTTTCTGAACAAAGTGACCCAGTGGGGCAGCTACATAGTTCCTTGAAAGTGGGGTTGCAGGTTGACAGGGTTGTGAAGAAGGCATCTGCCATGCTTGCCTTCATTGGTCACAATATTGAGTATTGGAGTTGGCATGTAATGTTGCAGGAGTACAGGGCATTATGAGGCCACTTTTGGAATACTTTGTATAATTCTGGTCTGAAGATCTTGATCTATGATCTCTGTTCTTCAATTAGAATGAATGGAAAAGAGAAATCAAATCAATTAAAAACCTTACCTGTGGGGAACCAGTTATGAAGAGGTCAGAATGATAGAGGGTAGCATTGTTGTTGTCAAAGTGATTTTAGCTTATTGCTTTTATACACATTCGCAAGGGACCAATAGTGAAAGGTGAGATTCAGAAGAGGTAACGTTATGAAAGTATGTTGCCTAAGGTATCACGATTGCTTAGAAGGCTAATTACCAGGAAGGTGTAACAGATTAATGTTGCAATCCAAAATGAGCCGCATTTTGTCCTGGTTATTATGCTCAGAAAGACACACAAAGGGTATGGTATTATGAACAACCATATCAAACATTTAGATAATTGTTATTTCATGTTACAAAACAATGCTGATTTAAATGTGGGTATGCATATCTTTAATCACTAAATAGTCAGATTTAGAACACAGAACATAGAATACGGCACAGCTTTTGGCCCACGATGTTGTGCTGAACTTTTACCTAAACCTAAGGTCTATCTAACCTCCACCCCTACCTTATGCTATCATGCATATGTCTGTCTAATAGCCGCTTAAATGTCCCTAATGAAGCTGACTCCACTACCCTCTCCAGCAATGCATTCCACACCCCTACCAGTCTCTGAGTAAAGAACCTACCTCTGACATCTCTCCGATACCTACCTCCTTTCACTTTAAAACTATGTCCCCTCGTAAAAGCTACCTCCACACTCGCAAAAAATCTCTGGCTGTCTACTCTAACTATACCTCTGATCATTTTGCATACCTCTGTCAAATCACCTCCCATCCTTCGTCGTTCTAAAGAGAAAAGCCCTAGCTCTCTCAACCTTTTCTCATTAAGACCTACCCTCCATTCCAGGCAACATCCTGGTAAATCTCCTCTGCACCTTTTCTAACGCTTCCACGTCTTTCCTGTAATGAGGTGACCTGAACTGGACACAATACTTCAGAAGTGGTCGAACCAGACTTTGGCATAGCTAATTAGTGTCTAAAGACACATTTAGTGTGTATAGAACTGCACGTGTACACCTTAAGCATGCATGCACTGCCTCAGCTTCGTGAAATCTCCAGGGTGTTTAAAATGCTTATTTATTACTCTTTTTATTTAAATCTTGGTTGGCAAATTGTGATCCCATTTGTTCCTTTCACGAAACTGCAGGCAAGTGAAAATACTTCTATGAATATCCAGTTGGTTCAAATGAGTACATTCATATCTTAACTTCGCCAGGATGAAGCCGACAAACTGATTGAGAAATTGGGCTGTTTGAAAGTTGTTGAAATATTTTTACAACTCAGTTGGCAATAGGAAGTAAGCAAACTGAGGCTGAGAGGGTGGACAGAGTCAAATTCCTTGGAGTGACAATGACCAACAACCCGTCCTGGACTTCCCAAGTATGAGCAACAGTCAAGTAGGCACAACAAGGCCTCTTCTTCCACAGGCAACTCTGGAAATTTGCCATGTCCATAAGGACCCTCAGTAACTTCTACAAATGCACCCACTGAAAGCATACTATCCAGGTACATAATAGCCTGCTATGGCAATTGTTTTGCCCAGGACTGTAAGAAAGTACAGAAGATAGTGTGCACAGCCCAGACCATCATGGAAGCCAACCTTCCATCCATGGGCTCCACTTACATGGCTCACTGCCACGAAAGAGCTGCCAACAACATGGGAGACTCCTCCCACCCCAGTAATGGCCTTCTACAACCTTTATCGTCAGGCAGAAAATACAGAAGCTTGAACATATGCTGAACTGGGACAGGAACAGCTTCTTCCTGGCTGTTATTAGATTGATGAATGGACTCTGTAGCCTCAAATAACACTGATCTTGCTAACGCTGATTTGTCGTAGCACATGCCCTGTGAATGTAACCTGTAAGCCTCTGTCTAAGTCTTTTCGATCTGTACATCCTTGCTCACTATGATCCGCCTGTACTGTTTGTAAACAAAGCTTTTCACCGTACTGTGGTACATATGACAATAAATCAATCAGTCAAAATGGGGAAGATTGAAGGAGCAAAACCTGTATCCTGTCAAAGTAGGACAGTCCAGTAGCTGCTCCAGGTAGCTGATTGGTTATTAGCAAACGGGTATTACACTATGCCCCAGACTGTCAAGTTGGAGGATTACCATGGAATGGGTAATTGTAATTTTGGGAGATAGGGATGCAAGGGTGTGTCTTGTAGAATGGGGGGGTCACAGGGAGAGGAGGAGGACATGGAGATTGGAAGTAAGGGTAGAGTGGTGACTCTTAGTGGTTATCCCTACCCAATGTCCCTCGATCTTGCATTCTTACTGCTGATGGAGGGCCCTCCCACCACCTCATGCAAACTGCAAATGCCTGCCTACACTGATTCATCAGTCCGGGAGACAAACTCACTCATCCCATATGGAAGTGAAAAAATTGCATAAGTGGACACACCATCAGACCACCTCACTGAGTTCACTTTACACCTTCAGGTCTGGAAGATTCTGGCCCGTGATACGATGACACAATAAAAAGGCATTCCATTATGAACATTGGTGAGAAATTACTAATGGGTGGAATCTTACTCTGACCAAAGCAATGTGGCTATGTTCAGATTTGTGGCAGAATCAGACGAGAGGGCCATTGAGGCCCACTGTGATGTCAGGAGCAACTTGCTGAATCTCTTACGCATCTGCCTATGGCAACAAGGATGATCCTTAGTTTGAACTTCCAAGGATTGGACAGGGCAGGCAGGGAGGAAGTGGAGGGCCTACCTATGTTTAAGAATGTTTAAGAGGAGACTTATGAGGGGGCTATAAGTGGTTCAACTCCAGCTGGGCATATCCTGGCATCATGTCTCCTTATGAGGAAAAGGCACCAGATATGAGCCAGGTTTCCCATCACCCTCTTGTCATGCCTTTGGTCTTGATGACCAATGGCTGGAGCAACCGGCAGACACTCCAGCAGACACTGTTGTACAACCTAGCTCTCAATGCTAACCTTGCTGTGGAAGCAAACAGATAATTACATGTTTGAGGCAGCCAGATCCTCAAAGTGTAGCTGCACTCCTGTAGCCTCTGGGCAATGAGTAACATTACATCCCATGTAGCTGTCTGTTGCTCTTGTTCCTCATAGTGCATGTGCATAAAGTCATTGATTGCTGACACCAAAGGGTCCCCTCTAACCTGGAGCAGAGCAGGTGATAGGTCTCTGGCAGTCCTGACTGCCAACAGCCTAGGCTGTTTCTTCCTCTGCCAGCTGCAGCACTATCATTTCAGATGCTCAATAGATTGTGCTCCCAAACATTCTCAGGCTAATCTACCCCGCTGAGGTGTCAGTATCTGAGCTACTAGGGAAATGCAGGTGATAGCCTTGCTGATGTTTCCTCTGAGGCTAGTGAAGCCCAGATATTCCTGTCCTCAGGGTCAGGGAGGTGATTTCTGGTTAAGCATGCAATTTCATCATCAAGGTCACAGATATCCCACTTCTAACTGCAAAACACAAAAGACAGAAGACATCATGGCTCATAGTGGTGGGAGATGGTGTAGTCGTAAAGATACAATGAGTGTGAAGTCGCAAAGAGAAGGACGTGGCATGTACCTTGGAGTAGGGGAGGAGGTCATTGACCTTCTTGCAACTCTTCTGGTTACTCCTCCAGATTGTGAAGACCTCACTGGCAAGGATGGTGACCTTGGAGCAGTCCGTTATAGTCCTGTGCTGTGGTCTCCTGTGCTGGTCCTGTAGGAAGAGGAGCCCTTGTCTGCACCACCTGTTCCCATGGGTCCCTCCAGGACCCTGTTGGAAAATCAAAGTGCTATTTCCCCCTTCTTTGACATCTTCAGATTGTCATCAAGCAGGGCAGCTTCAGAATGACAGCACTTCCGGGTTCACAGCAGCCTTTAAAATATGGCACAGGCACAAGGGACATTAGTCTATTGGCAGATGTCTACAGTGTGGAGAGTTGTTCTGGGAATAGCAAGTGCTAGAATGAGCATAGAATCAGATGAAAGGGATGCCGCAGAGATGGGTTAGGTAGTTATTAGTGTAGTCTGGTAAGATGTGGTGAGAAATCTCACTAGAACTCAGGGCAAAAAAATGCTTCAAAAAACTCAACACAACATACACTTCCCCAAGATAAGTCAGATTCATCTCAGTCTTGCAACATGAAATACACAGGAGCTAGCCATTTGGGTACAAAATTGGTCCAAAGGTGGGAGACAGAGGCTGGTGGTGAAGGGCTGTTTTTCAGACTGGAAGACTGCAACCAGGGGTGTGTCACAAGAATCGGTGCTGGGTCCACTGCTTTTTGTCATTTACATAAATGATTTATATGTGAATATAGGAGGTATGGTTAGTAAGTTTGCAGATGACACCAGAATTGGTGGTGTAGTGGACAGTGAAGAAGGTTAACTCAGAGTACAACGGGGCCTTGATGAGATTAGCCAATAGGGTGATGAGTGGCAAATGGAGCTTAATCTAGATAAATGTGAGGTGCTCCATTTTGGTTGGGCAGGACTTACACACTTAATGGTAAAGTCCTGGGGAGTGTTGCCAAAGAGACGTTGGAGCGCAGGTTCACAGTTCCTTGAAAGTGGAGACACAAGGTAAACAGGGTAGTGAAGAAGGCGGTTAGTATGCTTGCCTTTATTGGTCAGTGCATTAAGTATAGGAGTTGGGAGGTCATGTTGCAGCTGTACAGGACATTGGTTAGGCTACTTTTGGAATACTGCATGCCATTCTGATCTCCCGGTTGTAGGAAAGATGTTGCAAAACTTGAAAGGGTTCAGAAAAGGTTCACAAGGATGTTGCCAGGGTTAGAGGATTTGAGCTAAATGGAGAGGCTGAATATGCTGGGGCTACTTTCCCTAGAAGAGGAAGGATAAGTTTAATAGTCAAAGTCTTCTTCCCAGGGTCGAGGGAATTGGATGTTTAAGGTAGAGGGGAAAAAATTTAAAAGGGGCCTAAGGGGCAACTTTTTCATGCAGAGAGTGTGCATGTAAGGAATGAACTGCTCGAGGAAACTGTGGAGGCTGGTACGACATTTTTTTTTAGATTAGATTCCATACAGTGTGGAAACAGGCTCTTCGGCCCAACAAGTCCACACCGCCCCTTGAAGCAACCCACCCAGACCCATCCCCCTATAACTCACACACCGCCGAACACTACGGGAAATTTAGTATGGCTGATCCACCTAGCCTGCACATCTTTGGACTGTGCGTGGAAACCGGAGTACCCGGAGGATAGCCACGCAGAAATGGGGAGAATGTGCAAAGTCCACAGACAGTCACCCGAGGTTGGAATCGAACTCGGGTCCCTGGTGCTGTGAGGCTGCAGCGCTAAACATGGCATCTGGATGGGTATATGAATCGGAAGGGTTTAGCGCGATATGGGTCCGAATGCTGGCAAATGGGGCTAGATAAATTTAAGATATCTGGTCAGCATGGATGAGTTGGACCAAAGGGCCTGTTCCCATGCTGCACATCTCTATGACTCTGAGCCACTTGTTGGCAGCACACAGAATAGCACTGTCACATCTGGAACAGAAGGCAGTAGCTTCAAATTCCATTCCACTGAATTCAACGTACATACAGGATGATACTTCATTGCAGTGTTAAGGGAGTGCTGCAAAGTCAGAGTACTATTGATAAAGTAAAATATTAAACTGAAGCCCTGGGCAGAGTTTAATACCCTGTCCAAGGACCAGACTGGAGGTGAATTCATCAATTACTTGGGTAGGAAGTTAGCAGAGTGGTGGAAAACTTGTAGCCTTCCAGAGTCCTTCCAATTAGCTGTCTACTTCAATTGGGCAGGTGCACCTACTCATTGAGAGGGCCAATTCTATCCAGTACCTTTTCTACCCTATGGGATGACCCTACCTGTCCTCTAAACCAATCCTTCTCACTCCCTGCTACCTGTTTGCTGGATGCTGCCTGATTCGGTCACCCCATTCACCTCTATCCTGACTCTGTCGTGGCTGTTGTTTGCTTCTGATTTCCGACAGAACCATCAGTGGCTATTGGGCTAGGTGGCGCCGTTGGGTATGAACAGTTGCTGATGAAGGCTGGCTACATCTAGAAGGCCCTGGGAATGCTAGTAGAAGCTAAGGTGGGCTGGTAATAACCTCATTGGAATTTAGTCTCATCAAAACTCCTGGAGGTGGCTGTCGTGGAGTGGTACTGGATCTCAGCTTGGAGAAATTAAATACAATCTCATGGGTGGGCATAAAAGATCCTGTGAAAGTCCCTTCCTAGTTGTGACAAATATATATCCCTCAAACCATACCATAAAAGAGGTTAATTAGAACAGATTATCTGCTCATTTATATCATTGCTATTTCGTTTGCATTCAGTCTGGCTACCAACTTTTTAACGTTACGCTCATGATCATTTTTACAAGAAAGTACTTTATTGGCTGTTAAGGGCTTTAGGATATCCTAAGACTAACAAAAGCGCTGTATAAATGCTTATTGTTGTAATTAAAAATTATGAATCAAGGAAAATAGTCCTGGAACGTGAATCATTAATTTAGTTGCAGAACTCAACATGCCTGATGTTTCTTTGAGGGTGATGTTACTATGGAACATAGAACATAGAACAGTACAGCACAGAACAGGCCCTTCAGCCCACAATGTTGTGCCGACCATTGATCCTCATGTATGCACCCTCAAATTTCTGTGACCATATACATGTCCAGCAGTCTCTTAAATGTCCCCAATGACCTTGCTTCCACAACTGCTGCTGGCAACGCATTCCATGCTCTCACAACTCTCTGCGTAAAGAACCTGCCTCTGACATCCCCTCTCTACTTTCCACCAACCAGCTTAAAACTATGACCCCTCGTGCTAGCCATTTCTGCCCTGGGAAATAGTCTATGTTGGGGTTACCCTAAACTTAGCACAGGTCAAGTTTATCTTAGCTTTGGCACTAAAGCAAATGATTTTCCTGCCTGTTTTCATAATTTGTAGTTATACAGTAATCAGTTTGGTCATTTGTACCAGATGTCCTAGTGGCAACTGATGATTACACCTGTCAGAGTTGTATCCTTAAAGATGTAAAGACAATTTCAAAAGCCTTACTTTGGTTTTCATATTCCTTGGTTTCCATTTTGCATATTGCTTCTCTTCCTGCTCTTGTCTGGCCTTGGAAGGCTGGTAAGAGTGCTGTATTGCCACCTTTGGGGATAGCCCAACAGGCTCAGTACTCCATGACTAGACAGTAGGGACCCTTCCACAGCCTCATGTGCAGAGATTTCACACCAATTCCCCTTCCCGGTAGAAGCTGTCAGCTTGTTAAAGGCTGACAGTTAGGCATTGTTCAGTGGTTCCACAGGGAAAACCATGATGGTGACTGGCAATGCACACTTCAGAGGTCCCAGATCGCTGAGGCACCCAGGCCACCACAGTGCTGATTGTGGCACTGGGTTCACAAGGTAGTGGGATGAGGGAAGAAGGTATCACAGACTTGGGGGTGGTGTGACTCTCAACAACCAGCTCCTGTTGCTGATGCTGGGCCCCTTGACAGCCCAAAAAATATCCAAATAACAGAATGGGCAGATGAGCCCTTTATGAGCTTCTGCTCATGATGATGCTTGTTGCTACCATCCTCCTTAATCATTGCAAACTACAAGATCTGCTTACTCTAGTATAATGGAGGAAAACCACTTGCTTGTGTAACTGGAATACTCACTAGTAGTTAACAAAATACAGTTTATTTCATGTTAGCAACTAGTTATAGGTTACACTGATATGAAAGAACTTAAGGGGGATCAGATTTTGATCTCACTCCTTCAAAGTCCTAAATTGCTCTATTTACAAGACCATTCGGCAACATCACATTGGATAATGCTTACAGAACTCCTCAATGTTAGTTATTCCCTTTCAGGCTCATGTACAACAAGGATTTTAATTGATCAGTAATTGGCAACAGAGCAAAAAGAATATCCAAAAGCCTTCCCACTCTGGGCTTAATGAGACAAGGGCAAGAAGGAAGTGATATCCATTATAGACATGTGCCTGCCTGATTAAATGCCCATTGTCATCAAACTCACCTCAAGGAGTGGATTAAATCCCACTGAAAATAAAAATGCTTTCTTTTGAAGGTGCAGCTTCAGAATTGCTCTTCTAGAAAGTGCTGGAGAGTCCACCTTTGAAACAGATCTGCTGTAACAATATCCAAAATGCTGGTGCTATAAACAAGGAAATTTTTGTGTGGTACTGTAGCTCTTCAGTGGAAATGTCATGGGATTTTCCCTTTAGGGAAGATAAAAGTAGACAATATGACTGTATAGACAAAGCATTGTTACTGGAAGCTGAAGTTCAGCAGCATTACTCTGCACTCATTTATTTGGTGCTAAGACCTCACTCCCAAATCTTTTAAATAGCAATAAATCTTTTAAAGGCTTTTAGAACTTCCCTAACCTACCATGTTATGCTTGGGGAACACAGTATTTCCTACAGCCCATTGCCAGGTAATGTAAGCCTCCTGAACCGGCTGGTGCAGCTGTGTTAGAGGTTCTGAAAGTCAAATTATCAGCCTGCACAGCTTCGTGTTGAATTGTGTGTTAAAAATGGGGCAGGTGGAGCTTGTGAGATTTGCCCAGATGACCCCAGCTGGCAGTTTGTGATATTTGCTACCTTTACCAGGCTGTGACATTCGGTAAAGGTTGCTTAAGGCAGTTCACTGCCACCAATCTTCCCTTACATGTTGGTTGTCTTGGGCCTATATAATGTTTAGTGATAGAAGACACACAATGCCGATATATACGATATCTTAAAAAATGCACTGTCCTTAGTTAATAAGAACTTTACTGCATAATAGCCTTAAATAAATTTGGTCAGGCATAATTATCAGAACATTACGGAGTTCACTTGACAAAGGAAAGCAGCACTCTGAAAACTTGTGATTTCAAATTAAAGTTTCGGACTTTAACCTGGTGTCATGTGACTTCTGACTTGGTCCACCCCAGACAACGATGGCACCTCCACATCAAAGTGAGAATATGTGAGATAAACTACTTTGGATATTATAAAGTAAAATTGGATCATTTTTAGCGGTGAGAGTTTGGGAAGCAGCAAAGGGATCTGAGGGTCCAGGTGTAGAAAGAGTCAAAAATATTAGTGCATAAGGCCAAATGTAATCAAAAGGCTGAACGGAATGTTGGCTTTCATTGCAAGGTGTTTGGAATATTGGGATATGTGGGAGAAGAACAGTATGCTTCAGTTGTAAGCATCTTAATCAGATATTCTGTATAACATACTGCACTCAGTTTTCAACAGGGTATGTAAGGAATCATATGCTGGCTTTGGTGCAGGTATATTGCAGACTGAACAGAATGATTACATGGTTAAAGACATCAACTCTGAGGACAGGTTGCATAGAATTTTCTCATATTCCCTTGAGTGTATAAAGTTGAGACGGTTTTCTAGTCAACAGGTAAACAATGACAAAAGGATGAAACAGGGTACTAATGAATTATTTCCTTTAGTAGAAAAGCAAGAAGAGGCAACATAATTTTGAATAAACAAGAGCAGAAATTCCTGGAAAAGCTCAGCAGGTCTGGCAGCACCTGTGGAGAGAAATCAGAGTTAACATTTCAGGTCGAGTGACCCCTGTCAGAACTTCCAATTCTTGTTTCTGATTTCCAGAGTCCATAGTTCTTTTGATAATTTTGAATAAGCCTATTTAAAAGTAAAATCAGAAAGCACTTTTTCATCGAGAAGGCGACATCAATCTCAAATTCTTTTCCCTACTGGACTGCGTTTGTTGGGCAAGTTTGGTGATATCTCAGTCCAATCATCTTTGACTTTCTCATTGACATTTCCTCTATAATTCAGTCAGACATGTTGATGCTCAGTGCTATTATTGTTCAGATGTATTCAGAACTACTCAGATACTGAAGTAGCCTGAACCTGTAGGCAACACAACTTGAGTGACATTCAGGCATGGACTGAAAAATCATGAGTAACATTTGTGCCACACAGGTGTTCATCAACCATCTCCAGCAAGAAAGCATCAAACCGACTGCCCCGACATTCAATGGCATTATCTTTACTGAATCCCACTTCATCAGCATCTCGGGGACTACCATTTGACCAGAATATAACCGGACTCTGTCACTCTCCAGTTCATACATCATTCTGACTTGGATTACCTGTATCAATGGTCTTTCACTGTTAACTAGACTAAAATCCTGGTACTCTCTTCCTAACAGCACCAAAATACCTGCCACATAGCCTGCGTACACCGCCACTTTCTCAATGGCAGATAGGGATAAGAAATAAATGATTGCCTTGCCAACGATGTCCACAACTCATGAGTTAATAAAAATAAAAAGAGGCGAACAGATTTTTATTCATTAAGGCAATCAGGGATACGGAAGGCAGTGGATTAATAGCATTGTTTGCAACAGGCTCAAGAGGCTGACAGGCCTATAGTAATAGGTTTATTATTGTGAGTTAATTGTTGTCTCTGGATCTGTCTCACTTACCTTTGAGTTAAACAGAGGTTCTCCTGAAATGGTCACTTCCCTTAAAATCATGCATTACAGCACAGAATTTCAGTATTGAAATAGCTCAGTTGACCTGTTTAGTCAATGCCAACTCTCTGCAAGTTGATTTTTCTGGTGCCACTCCCCTGATCTTTTTCATAGAATCCTTACAGTGTTGAAACAGGCCCTTCAGCCCAACAAGTCCACACCGAGCCATCTCACTATGACCTACCTAATCTACACATTCCTGAACACTTCAGGCAATTTAGCATGGTGGATCCACAAAGCCTGCACATCTTTGGGCTGTAGGAGGAAATGGGAGCACCCTGAGGAGACCCATGCAGATGTGGGGAGAATGTGCAAACTCCACATAGAGAGATTTCCGAGGGCGGAATCGAGCTAGGTCACCGGCACTGTGAGGCAGCAGTGCTAACCACTAAACCACCATGCTATTTAACAAAGCTTCACATACATAGAGCCATAGGGATCTACAGCATAATGCTGGTCAAAAAAAAACAAGCACCTAACTATTCTAATCCCATTTTTTAGCACTTGGCCCAAAGTTTTCCGTGCTTTGACATGACAAGTTCCTATCTAAATATTTTTAAAAATGTCATGAGACATGATATCTCTACCACCCTTGCAGACAGTAATCTCCAGATACCCACCACCCTCTGGGTGATTTTGCTTTCCTCACACCTCCTGTAAACATCCTGCCCCTTACCTTAAATTTATTTCCCATGGTCACTGATGTCTCCATCAAGGATAAAAGTCTCTTCCTGTTGACCTTATCTATAGCTCTCATAATTTTATGCATCTCACTCTTGTCCTTCTTCAATCTCCTCTGCTACAAGGAAAACAGCATGAGTCTGTCCAAAATCTCTTCATATCTAGAACTCTCCAGCCCAGGCAGTATCTAATTGCCTTCTGAAATCCTTGATTGAATCTGCCTCCAAAGTACCTTCATTCAGTCCACTCCGGGTCCAAACCACACAGCATGGGAAAAGAACTCCGCAGAATGTTGTCTTTGCTTTCTTTCCCATGCACTTTAAATTAATTCTTTGAGTTCTCAGTCCTCAAGTCAATGGGAACTATATCTCCCATTTTCCTCTATCCAGATCCTTAATCATTTAGAATAGCTCTTCCAAACCTTCTATCAGGAAAATGGCCCTTATCCAATCAATTCTTGCAACTGAATTTCTCAACCCTGAAATTATTCTCATACTGCAACTCTCCAAAGCCTTCACAGGTACTGCTCTTTTTTTTATCTCTCACAATTGATTTTATGGTTTGGAGGTGGCTGAGCAGTCCACTGTGTCCTTGTGAGAGACTACTGATTTTTTCATTTGCTTATATGTAACTGCATAACTGCTTTATTAGGTAACAATTGCTGCATAATTTATCACTGGACCAGCTAACTGTTCCTGCAACCATCCTTTCAACAGCTATTCAACAAACAAGTCTGTCAAGTACAATCATTAGATATTCAGTGCTGTAGAAAGGTAAGAATCTTAATTATGCAATTAATGTATTTGGCACCTCACCCTTTAAAAGTATTTTCACAAAATTGATCTTCATATCCTCTAGGCTAGGGAAGAACATGACAAAAGCAAAGATAAAATTAAAAGTTAAGTAAAAATATTTCTCTTCTCTGCCATTATAGATGTAATCCTTTGTTACGCAAATGTGAATGTGCTGTAACAATTATCCCTGGGTTTGAATGTACGAATAAACCATACTTCAATTTTAAAACTTCAGAAAGCTTGTTGTGTGGTCGTTTAAAAATTACACTTCAAAAACAGAGGGGTTTAGGGTGTACATGTCACACCTTATTCAAAGGGGAAAAGAAATTACAAAAATTACATAAAGCCCCAATAACAATAAGAAGGGAAAAAAACAAAAGAAGTTATATTTATTTCTTTCCCCTCTGTGTAACAATGAAATTCTGGACTGGAAAACAGATCTGAGGTTTGCCGGGGAATTTATTATGTCTGTCACCAGGAGTGGCTTGGCAGCAGTTCTATTGGTCGAGAAGGACATAGCTGCTCGACTGGGTCTGCAGCAGATAGTGAGGCAAACAACAAGAGGGCAAAACATACTTTATCTCATCCTTAGCAATCTGGCAGTCGTAGATGCATCTATCCATCACAGTATCGGTAAGGGTGAACACCACATAGTCCTGGTGGAGTTGAAGTCCCGCCTTCACATTGAAAATAACCTCCATCATGTTGTGGGGCACTTATCACTGTGCTACATGGGACAGACTTAGAACAGGTCTAGCAACTCAAGACTGGGCATCCACGAGGTACCGTAGAACATAACTGGAGCAGAATTGTACTCCAGCTCAATCTGTAACCTTATGGCCTGGCATATCCCCCACTCACCCATTACCATCAAGCCTGGGCATCAACCCTAATTCATTGGAGAGTGCCGGAGGGCATGCCAGGGTCAGCACCAAGCATACCTGAAAATGAGGTGTCAACCTAGTGAAGCCACCAAACAAGGCTACTTGCATGCCAAACAGCATAAGTAGCAAGTGATGAAAACAGCTAAGCGATCCTTCAACCAATAGATCAGATCTAAGCTCTGCAGTCCTGCCACACCCAGTCATGAGCAGTGGTGGACAATTAAACAACTGACTGGAGAATGAAACTCCACAAATATCTGCATCATCAATGATGGAACAGCCAAGGACATCAGTGCAAAAGGTAAGGCTGAAGCTTTCGCAGCGATCTTCAGTCAGAAGTGCCAAGTGGATGATCCATCTCGGCCTCCTCCAATGATCCCCAGAATTACAGATATCAGTCTTCAGTCAATTCAATCCACTCCACGTGATAACAAAAGATTGGAGGCACTGGATACTGCAAAGGCTAGGAACTTTGACAACATTCTGGCAATAATACTGAAGGCTTCTTTTCCAGAACTCCCCGCTCCCCTTAGCCAAACTGTTCCAGAACAGTTACATCACTGGCATCTGTCCAACAATATGAAAAATTGCCCAAGTATGTCCTGTACACAAAAAGCAGGACAAATCTAATGCAGCCAATTTCCACCTCATCAGTCTATTGCCAACCATCAATTGTGTTATCCATACTTTTACACTCACCTGCTATTTCTTCAAGAGCAGTGTTGCAAAGCTAAAACAGCTCTTCTGCCTTCCACATTCTTGGAGGAAGATGCTAACCAACTCTGATGACCTCTGGATGCTTGCAGATTCACAGCTGTTCACCTATTCTGTCCTTGTATTTTACCTGTGTAAGCAAATAGCACCCACATCTGAGAAATGTCCTTCGACAAACCTTCTAAACCCACGAACTCTACTACATATAAGGACATAGGTAACAAATACATAGGAACACCACCACCTGTAAATTCTCCTTTTAGTCATACCATCCTAATTTAGATCTATATCACTATTCCTTAACTGTCACTTTGCCGGGTTCGATTCCAACCTCGGGCAACTGTTTGTGCGGAGTTTGCACATTCTCCCCGTGTCTGCGTGGGTTTCCTCCGGGTGCTCCGGTTTCCTCCCACAGTCCAAAGATGTGCAAGCTAGGTGGATCGGCCATGCAAAATTGCCTGTAGTGTTCAAGGGTGTGTGGGTTATAGAGGGATGGGTCTGGGTAGAATGCTCCAAGGGGTGGTGTGGACTTGTTGGGTCAAAGGGCCTGTTTCCACACTGTAGGGAATCTAATCTAGAACTTACTTCTGTCCCTACACCAAATGAACTTCAGAGATTCAAGAAGGCAGTTCACTAATACCTCTCCAGGATAATTCGGAACAGGCAATAAATGCTTGCCAAGCCAGCAATACCCATACCCAGTGCGTGAACAAAATAAATAAAAATGTTTTCAATTTAAACAACAACCAAATCAGGTTGAGGAATGGAGGAACCTAGACCTCAGAGTCCAAGGTTCTGAAAATGTAAAGATGAATAAGGAGGGGGTATTTGATGTTGTAGCAAATACAAAGGTGCATAAATCCCCAAGGCCTAATGAGATGTATCCCAAGCTGCTATGGCAGAGATATTTAACGTTTCACATCACGTGTGAACTACAAGATGACTGGAGGATAGATAATGCTGTTCCTTTGTTCAAGAATGGCAGTAGGGATAGGCCAGGTAATTACAGACCAGTTCATCTGAGACAGGATTAATCAACACTTGGAAAGGTAGAGGTTGAACAGAAATAGTTAGCACAGGTTTGTTGGAGGGAGATCCTGTCTGACAAATGTAATTAAGATTTTTGAAAAGGTGACGAAATATATTTAGTCAGGGAACATTTCTGAAGAAGGGTCCTGACCCGAAACGTTAACTCTCCTGCTCCTCTGATGCTGCTTGGCCTGCTGTGTTCCTCCAGCTCCACACTGTTGTTATCTTGAACTCCAGCATCTGCAGTTCTTGCTATCTCTTATTAATGAAAGAGTATATCTGATGTGGTTTACATCCACTTCAATAAAGCCTTTGACAAAGTCCCACTTAGAAGACTGGTCCAAAAGGTAAGAACCTCTGGGATCCACGGCAAGATGGGAAATTACTCGCTTACAAGTAGGAGGCAAAGAGTGATGGTGGAGCATTACTTTTATGATTAGACGCCTGTGATCAGTAGCATACCACAGGGATTGGGACTGTATCCTTGCCACTTGTTTTGCACATTAGTGACTTAGATGAGAATGCATAAGGTATATAATTTGTAAGTTTAAAGACAACACAAAAATTGGTGGTTTTGTTGATAGTGAGGAAGATGGTCTCAGGCTACAGTCAGATATTGGTTGGCTGATACGTTGAACACAGCAATGGGAGATGGAATTTAATTCTGATAATTTTGAGGTGACGCATTTTGGGAGTTCTAATAGGGAAAGATACATAAACAATAAATGGTAATTCCCTAGGGAGTGTTGAGGGATAAAGGGAGCTCTCGGTGTACACGTCCAATGGTCCCTGACTGCTTCAGCACAGATAGGTAAGGTGAAGAAAGCATGCAGGATGCTTGCCTTCATTAGTCATGGCACAGAATACAATAACAGGCAAGTCTTGTTATGACTTTTATAAAACAATGGTTAGGTCACAGATGGAATGCTGAGTGCAATTCTGGTTGCCACACTTTCAGAAGGTCATGACTGCGCTGGAGAAGGTGAAGAGGAGATTCAGCAGGTTGTTGTCTGGGACGGAAAGTCTCAATTATGAGAGAGGCTGGATGGGCTGTATTTGTTTTCCCTGGAGCAGAGGGGTAGTCTGACTGGGGTATTCAAGATGATGACCGGCATAGATGGGGTAAATTTTGAGCATTTTTTCCCCATAACAGGTATGTCTAAGACCAGAAGACAAAGTTTAAAGTGAGGAACAAGTGCTTCAGAGGGCACCTGAGGAAAACCATTTTCACCCAGAGGCTGGTAAAAATATGCAATGTGCTATTTAGAGGGTGGTGGAGACATAAGAACATAAGAACCAGGAGCAGGACAAGGCTATCTGGCCCCTGCCATTTAATAAGATCATGACAGATCTTTTTGAGACTCAGCGCCACTTACCTGCCCACTCACCATAACCCTTAACTCCTTTACGATTCAAAAAATTATCTAGCCTTGCCTTAAGAACATTCAGTGAGGTAGCTTCAACCGCTTCACTGGGCAGGGAATTCCACAGATTCACAGCCCATTGGGTGAAGAAGTTCCTCTTCACCTCAGTCCTACATCTGCTTCCCTTTATTTTGAGGTGATGCCCTCTAGCCCTGGTTTCACCTGCTAGCAGAAACAACCTCCCTGTCTCCATTTTATCTATTCCCTTCATAATCTTATATGTTTCTATAAGATCTCCCCTCATTCTTCTGAATGCCAATGAGTATAATCCCAGAGACAGTTACTACCATATTATTTAAGAAATATCTAGATGAGCCAGGCCACAGCAGGCAAATGAGATAAAAAACAGTAAGGACTGCTGATGCTGGAGTCAGAGATAACACAGTGTGGAGCTGGAGGAACACAGTTTGGCGTTCATTGGTCAGCATATACATGGTGGGCCAATAGACTTGCACTTCAATTTATCTCTTGTTACTCTCGTCAGACAAAAAAAAACTATCAGTCTCAAGCTTGAAATTTCCAATTAACCCTTACATTTTAAGTACTCATCCAGCTATTTCTTAATTGTTGCAAAAATATCTGCCTCCATCACCCTTCTCAGGCAGCACATTCCGTATATACATCTCCTGTTAACCTTAAACAATGCACTCTGGTTTAGACATGTCTACCATTAGAAAGAGTTTCTCATGGTTGACTGTGTCTATGCCTCTCTTAATTTTGCCTACTTCAGTCAGATCAGCCCACAGCCTGCTCTGCTCCAGTAAAAACAAACCCAGCCTATCCAGTCTCTCCTTATAACTCAGACTTTCCATCCCAGGCAACATCCTAGTGAATTTCCTCTGCAACCTCTCAAGTGCAATCACCTGCTTCCAACACTGCAATAACCAGGACTGCACTGGTATGCTATCTGTGGCCCAATCAATGTTTTATAACATTGTAACAAGACTTGTTTTCTCCAATATTCTATGCCCTGGCGAATGAAGGCAAGCTTCACATATACCTTCTTCACCACCCTGTCTACCTGTGCTGACACCTTCAGGGATCTAATACTTGTATACCAAAGTTCCTTTGTTCTTTGGTACTCCCTATGGACCTATTATTCATTGTGTATGTCCCTCCCTCATTGGGCTCATTTTGCAGTTCCTCCAGGCACCCGCTGAACATTTGCCATTGCCTTTCCATAACCATCTTTTCAAATAACATTCCCTAATTTTTAATAGCCAACTTGCACCTCATACCATCATAGTCTCAGATTCAACTGTCACCTTCCATCTTGATGACACAATTATGATTGCTCATTCCCAAAGCGAACACAAGTAGATTTCCAATTATTCCATTTTTATTACACAATATCCAGTGTTCAAATATTTCAAAGTCTCTTTTTCGAAGGGTATGGGAGGTGGAATACTCGACTGATAAATGAGGAATGACAAATGTGAATATAATGTCACTTGCTACTGCACGCTGTCAGTTATCAGGTGCTAGTCCCACTAGCACAGCAGCCACATTAAGACAAAAGTTACTGCAAATCTTTGAGGCTACAGCCTCCATACTGCTACGATACTTTCAGATAATGTGAATGGTTCAAGTATCCCTTTGTTGTGGCTATCAGTGGGAAAATCTAGCAACAATGAGCATCTACCAGATGCCTACCGCTCCACACCCCATCCAGACTTTGGAAAATCAGATCACAACGCTATGTTACTCCTCCTAGTTTACAAGTAGAAGTTGAAACATGAGGACCTAGTACAGAAAGTAGTGCATTGCTAGTCTGAGGCAGTGGAAGAGCTTCTGCAGGACTGCTTGGAATTGGGGGACTGGTCCATATCCAAGAATTCAGCAGCCAACCTAGGCTACCATGCCACCACCATCATCGACTTCATTAGCAAGTGAACAGAGGATGCTATGCCAAAGAATGCAATTCATATGTTTGAAAAACGGAAACCATAGATTCATTGGGAAATCCATTGCCTACTGAAGACCAGGCATGCAGCGGTCAACTCAAACAAAACAGAACTTTACAGGACATCCAGACACAACCTTCACAAGGCCATTTGAGACGCCAAGAAGCAATACCAGACTAAGTTAGGGACCCACACAGAGACCCACTACCTGTGGCAAGGCCTACACAACATGGTGGGCTACAAAATGAAGCTGAACAGAGTGGCAGACAAAAATACATCCCTCCCCGATGTGTTCAATGCTTTTTATCTTGGTTCAAGCAAGAGGTCGGTGAAGTCGTGTCACCTGCCTCGAACGTCCCGAACACACCAGTTCCTTCAGTCACCATGGTAGATGTCAGATCGGCCTTCTTGAGACTGAACCTGTTGAAAGTGAGTGGCACAAATGGAGCCCCTGGCTGTGCACTCAGATCCTGTGTGGACCAGCTGGCAGGAGTATTTGCTGACATTTTTGACCTCTTCTTGCTACAATCTGATGTCTTCACCTTCCTTAAGAAGGCCACCATCATCTTGGTACCAAAGAAAACACATGGAACGTGCATCAATGACTACCACCTGGTGGCTCTGACCTCCATAATTATGAAGCGCTTCAAGAGGTTAGTCCTGGCTCACATCAACTCTAGCCTCCCAGCCTGCCTCAATCCCTTGCAATTTGCCTGCCGGTGCAACAAGTCCATGGCAGATAGCCCTGTACTCATCCCTAATACATCTGGATAATTAGGATATCTATGTCAGGCTTTGACTTATTGTCTACAGCTCTGCCTTTAATACTATAACCCCAACCAAACTAATCTCCATACTCTGAGACTTCAGTCTTGCTGTGCCTCTGCAACTGGATCCTTGACTCCCTGATCCACAGACCACAATCAGTGAAGACAGGCAACAGCACCTCCTCCCTCCTGTTAAATCTTTAATCCATTAGAAAGGATATGCAGGTCTCGATTGATTAAAATGCAAATCCTAGAATTTCTTTCAAGTCACTGCCCCAAGATAGCTAAGGGTTTTATCAGTATATACTCAAGGTGACATTTCAGGTATACACTTGTATATACTGATAAAACCTTTAGTTATCTCGGGACAGTGACTTGAAAGAAATTCTGGGATTTGCATTTTAATCAATTGAAACCTGCATCTCCTTTCCAACTGATTAAAGATTTAACAGGAGTGCTTCAGCCAGACATTTTAGGTTTATTTAATACATTCGCATCAGTTGTATGAATTCTTTTATTTATAAATTCTGTGTCTTGATACCGGAATAAGGTGGGTGAGCTTGCAGCTTGGATAGGTACCTGGGGCTTCGATGTTGTGGCCATTTCGGAGACATGGATAGAGCAGGGTCAGGAATGGATGTTGCAGGTTCCAGGGTTTAGATCTTCATTAAGGTCAGGGAAGGTGGTAAAAGAGGGGGAGGTGTAGCTTTGTTAGTCAGGGACAATATAACAGTGGCTGAAAGAACTTTTGATGAGGACTCGTCTACTGAGGTGGTATGGGCTGAGGTTGCCAAGGAAGGTTTGTCGACTGAGTCAGTATGGGTGCAAGTTAGGAACAGCAAGGGAGCAGTCACCTCATTGGGGGTTTTCAACAGACCCCCAAATAGCAGTAGGGAGATCGAAGAACTCATAGGCCAGCAGATTGTTGAAAAGTGCAAACGTAGCAGGGTTGTTGTTATGGGTGACTTCAACTTTCCCAATATTAATTGGAACTTCATTAGTGCAAATGGTTTGGATGGAGCCGTTTTTGTCAGGTGTGTTCAGGAGGGTTTCCTTACTCAGTATGTGGACAGGCCGACGAGGGGGGAGGCCATTTTGGATTTGGTGCTTGGCAATGAGCCAGGACAGCTGTCAGATCTTGTGGTGGGAGAACACTTTGGCGACAGTGACCACAACAGCCTCAAATTTACCATAGCCATAGAAAGGGAAAGGAGCAGTTACCAGGGCAAGATATTTAACTGGGGAAAAGGAAACTATGATGTTATCAGGCAGGAGTTGGGAAGTACAGATTGGGAGAAATTGTTCCACAGAAAGGGCACAACAGACATGTGGAGACTGTTTAAGGAGCAGTTGTTGCGAGTGATGCATAAATTTGTTCCTCTGAGACAGGTAAGAAGGGGTAAGATTAAGGAGCCTTGGATGACGGGAACAGAGGTGCTTCGCAGCAAAAAGAAAAAGGCAGCTTACGTAAGGTGGAGGAAGCAAGGGTCTAGCACAGCTTTACAGGATTATAGGCTTGCTCGGAAGTGGACTGAGGAGGGCCAGGAGGGGGCACAAAAAAGGCTTGGCAGGAAGGATTAGGGAGAACCCGAAGGCATTTTACACATAAGTGAGGAATAACAGAATGTTCAGGGAGAAGGTAGGGCCGATCAGGGATATCGTAGGGAACTTGTGCGTGGAGTCTGAGCAGATAGGGGAAGCCCTAAATGAGTTTTTTGCTTCAGCTTTCACTAAGGAAAGGGACCTTGTTGTGAATGAGAACTTTGAGGAGCAGGAAAACAGGCTTGAACAGATTGAGATTGAGGAAGTTGATGTGTTGTAAATTTTGGCAAACACTAAGATTGATAAGTCCCCAGGGCCAGACCAGATTTATCCTAGGTTGCTCCGGGAAGCGAGAAAGGAGGTTGCTAAGCCATTTGCGAAAATCTTTGCTTCCTCACTCTCCATGGGAGTCATACTGGAAGATTGGAGGGAGGCATATGTTCTTCCTCTTTTCAAGAAAGGGAATAGGGAAATCCCTAGAAATTACAAACCAGTCAGTCTTACGTCTGTGGTCAGCAAGGTTTTGGAAAGAATTCTGAGGGATAGGATTTATGACTATTTGGAAAAGCATAGCGTGATTAAAGGGAGTCAGCATGGCTTTGTGAGGGGCAGGTCATGCCTCACAAATCTTATTGAGTTCTTTGACGAGGTCATGAGACAGTTTGACGAGGGTCGAGCAGTGGATGTGGTGTACATGGACTTCAGCAAGACATTTGATAATGTTCCCCACGGCGGGCTCATTCATAAAGTCAGGAGGTATGGGATACAGGGAAATTTGGCTGTCTGGATTCAGAATTGGTTGGCTGACAGGAGGCAGAGAGTGGTTGTAGATGGTAAGTATTCTGCCTGGAGGTCATTGCTGAGTGGTGTCCCGCAGGGCTCTGTTCTTGGGCCTCTGCTCTTTGTAGTTTTTATAAATGACTTGGATGAGGAGGTTGAGGGGTGGCTTAGTATGTTTGCTGATGACACAAAGGTTGGAGGTGCCGTTGATAGTATCGAGGGCTATTGCAGGCTTCAGCGAGACATTGACAGTGTGCAGATCTGGGCTGAGAAATGGCAGGTGGAGTTGAACCTGGATAAATGTGAATTGATGCATTTTGGAAGGTCGAACTAAAATGCTGAAGATAGGATTAAAGGCAGGATTCTCGGCAGTGTGGAGGAACAGTGGGATCTCGGTGTTCAAGTGCATAGCTCCCCAAGTGGATAAGGTTGTTAAGAAAGCATATGGTGTTTTGGCTTTCATTAACAGGGGGATCAAGTTTAAGAGCCGTGAGATTTTGCTGCAGCTCTACAAAACCCTGGTGAGACCACACTTGGAATATTGTGTCCAGTTCTGGTCGCCCTATTATAAGAAAGGTGTGGAGGCTTTGGAGAGGGTGCAAAGGAGGTTTACCAGGATGCTGCCTGGACTGGAGGGCTTGTCTTACGAGGAGAGGTTGACTGAGCTCGGACTTTTCTCTCTGGAGAGGAGGAAGAGAGGTGACCTGATCGAGGTGTACAAGGTAATGAGAGGCGTGGATAGAGTCGATAACCAGAGACTTTTCCCCAGGGCAGGATTGACTGCCATGCGGGGTCATAGTTTTAAAGTGTTAGGAGGAAGGTATGGAGGAGACGTCAGAGGGAGGTTCTTCACCCAGAGAGTCGTGAGCGCATGGAATACTTTGCCAATGGTAGTCGCGGAAGCAGAGTCATTAGTGACATTTGAGCCACTGCTGGACATGCACATGGACAGCGGTGAATTGAGGGGAATGTAGGTTAGGTTATTTTATTTTTGGATTAGGATTATTCCACGGCACAACATCGTGGGCCAAAGGGCCTGTGCTGTGCTGTGCTTTTCTATGTTCTGTGTTCTATACCTCTCTCACTATATCTGATGGAGGAGCAACGCTCTGAAAGCTAGTGTTTTCAAATAAACCTTTTGGACTATAACCTGGTGATGTGTGATTTTTGACCTAATAACTTGCATACAGCAAATGTTATCAGAAGAAGTTTTTTTCCAATATACACACCACCCTTTAAGATGGATGAAATTGGCCTTAAGCAAGCTGCATATAGAAGATCCAGGTTCAGGTTCTACCTCCCCTTATAGTTGTGTTATAATTTGGCCCAACACATTGATTAAAATAGTATTTTAGGTTTAGGAGACAGATTAAATTATGAAAACCTGACTTGAATTACTACCAGAATGAATTTCTGTTCTTTGTATGTTATGTGGATGCATCTAATTCCAACTTGAGAGTACAACTATACAAAACGACAGTTTTGATTTGTTACAGAGACAGTAGGAACTGCCAATGCTGGAGAATCTGAGATAACACTGTGTGAAGTTGCATGAAGACAGCAGGCCAAGCAGGATCACAGGAGGAGGAAAGTTTGACGTTTCGGGTCGGAACCCTTCTTCAGAAATGGGGGAGGGGAAGAGGATTCTGAAATAAACAGGGAGACAGGGGGAGGCGGATAGAAGATGGATAAAGGAGAAGACAGGGTGAGAGGAGACAGACAGGTAAAAGAGGCGGGGCTATAGCCAGTGAAGGCAAATGTAGGTGGGGAGTTAGGGGGTGCTGTGTCAGTCCAGGGAGGATGAACAGGTCGGGGGGGTGGGATGAGGTTGGTGGATAGGGGATAGGGTTGGGGCTTGAGGTGGATGGAATGGTTAGGAAGGCGGAGATTAACTGGGCCGGCTTTGGCATGTGGCTGGGGGAGGGGAGATTTTGAAGCTTGTGAAGTCCACATTGATACCCTTGAGCTGCAGAGTTCCCAAGCGAAATATGAGAAGCTGTTCTTGCATCTTTCGGGGGGTGTCATGCTGGCAATCCAGGAGGCCCAGGATGGACATGTCATCGGGGACAGGGGGGAATTGAAATGGTTCGCAACGGCGGTGGGGGGGGTGCAGTTGTTTGTTGCAAACAGAGTGTAGGTGTTCCGCAAAGTGGTCCCCAAGCCTCCGTTTGGTTTCACAATGTAGAAGAGTTTTGATTTGTTAAACATTTAATGATGCTAAGTAGAAATCACATTGCAATCTCTCTGACAGCATTGTGAAAATGCATTATAATGAGGCTGTATGAGGTGCTTCAACTGGTTTGCTTATAAGTGGGCTGCCTGTTTGCTCCTCCGCCTCACCACCCAACAAGTGGCATCCCAGTTGCAGCAAGAAGGCAAAATGCATGATCCTATTGGATATCATCTCCACTTCGTCCCTCCAGCCTAACCCACACCCACACAAACATATACAGACACTATCCCAGTTGCGCTCTGTTTTTCTGTAACATCCCAGCCTTTGAAAGTAAAAGCAGAATCAAATATGAATAATGTGTTGAGTTACTGCCACTGGATATAACAATCCTATGTTTCAAAAGTAACTGTGGGAATTCATCCATGAACGACGTCAGAAACTTGCAGTCGGAAATGCAAGGTGAAGGTGGGAACTAGTTAATGTGCCTTAGGAGAATCAGCATCATACAGTACAGAAGAGGCCCTTTGACCCATTGAGTCTGAACCACCAAAAATATACCACCACTGGTACATTATAACACTTCAAGGTTCATCAAAGTATTTTTTAAAGGTTATAAGGTGTTTCTCCAAGGCAGTGCATTCTAGACCCTCAACACCCTCTGCATGAAAATGTTTTCTTCCAATCCCTTCTAAATACCTCTTCCTTTCACTTTAAGTGTGTGTTCCCTTGTTCTTGACCCTTTCCATGCCCTCTTACACTTACACACCTTAATCAGGTACCCCCTCAAACTCCTCTGCTCTAAGGAAAACAACACAAGATTATCCAGCCTCTCTTCATAGAGAAAATACTCCATACCAGGCAACATCCTGGCGAATTTCCTCTGTACACCTCCAGTCACATACTTCCTATGGTGTGGTGATCATAACTTCACACAGTTCTCCAGCTGTGGCCTAACCAAATTTTTCGAAAATATCAAATTTTTTCCTCCTTTTAAAATCTATGCCTTAACTGATAAACATAAAAGGCTATGGACAAGCTGCACAATTTCCATCTATTCCTTTAAGCTTCCAGTGTTCTGCCATTCATTAGGTACTCTCTTGTCTTGTTACGTCTTCCAAAGTGCATCATCTTACATTTATTAGGGGACAGCACGGTGGCCCAGTGGTTCGCATGCTGCCTCACAGCACTGGAGGCCTGGATTCGATTTCAGCCTCAGGCGACCATTTGTGTGGAGTTTGCACATTCTCCCCATGTCTGCATGGGTTTCTGCCAAGTGCTCTGATTTCCTCCCACAGTCCAAAGATGTGCAAGTTAGGTAGATTAGCCATGTTAAATGGGCTGGCGTGGTGGCTCATTGGTTAGTACTGCAGCCTCACAGCACCAGGGACCCAGGTTCGACTCCGGCCTCGGGCGACCGTCTGTGCAGAGTTTGCACATTCTCCCCGTGTCTGCGTGGGTTTCCTCCAGGTGCTTGGTTTCCTCCTACAGTCCAAATATGTGCAGGCTAGGTGGATTGGCCATGCTAAATTGCCCAAAGTGTTCAGGGGTTTGTGGGCTATAGGGGGATGGGTCTGGGTGGGATGCTTCAAAGGGCGGTGTGGACTTGTTGGACCGAAGGGCCTGTTTCCACACTGTAGGGATTCTAATCTAACCTAAATAACCCATCATGTTCAGTGATGTCTTGTTTAGGTGCACTAGCCATGGAAAATGCAGGGTTACAGGGACAGAGTAGGGGAATGGGCCTGGGTGGGATGGTGTTTGGAGGGTGTTGTGGATTTGCTGGGACGAATATCTTGTGTCCACACTGTGGGGCTTCTATTAAAAAAATGGTTAAATTCCATCTGCCCAAGCTGTTTATAGCTTCCGTAGCCTACAACCTTCATTCTTACCCTGCTATCTACAAACTTACTTATTAATCTTCCACATACCCATGTACATCAGTTATGAATATCACAAACAATAACGGACCCAGCATTGATCCCTGTACTACTCTCCCCCACTGCACACTGACCTTCCATCACACAAACAGCCTTCTACCATGACTCAGCCAAATTTGGATCCTACCTTCAAGAGAAAAAACAGAAACAACTGAAGGGAGCATTCCCTAACTCTTCAGTTAGAGAACAGGATCATATTTTCACAATTTTAATATTGGCATACTCTGAGCCAACTGCTTGGTTATTCTCGGTTATCAGTGAACCATCTTCAATTGACAAAGACTGTCTTTTTTTGTCTTTTATATAGCTTTTTATAGCTAATTCATAGGATCTGGGCATCGCTAGCTGAGCCAGCATTTATTTCCCATCTCAGTTGCCCTTGATATGGCGGTTGTGAGTCTTGAACTGCTGCAGGCGGTGCATGTAAATGGACCCCCAATGACACTGAGGAGGCAGATCGAGGATTTTGGTCTAGTGGGTTTGTTGAGTGTTTGGAGGGAAACATGCAAGTGGAGAAATATTACAGTCTAAAGCAGCAGAAGTGGTATAAATCTAGTCATACATCAAAAACACTGTTAACTTTGAAACCAGGTCAGAAAATTTGGTTAGGAAAAAATAAATCAGAAGCCATAAATATCAGTGGAACAAATCAGTACAGGCTTAATGGGCCAAAGGTCTATTCTGCACTGCATGAATCTGTAAGATTATATATAATCAGAAAACCTGAAAGAGTGTTCAAGAGAAATTGGAAACATCAATCTTGTCACAAGATGTGGGACAGGGATATCCATGCTATATCAAATAATGTGTAACATGATACAACAGTTCCAGCAGTGATAGTGAGTGATCATTCTCTTGCGAAACTCAAGTGAACCAGATCAGGGTCCTCAGTCAGAATTTCAATTCATCTTGACCTGTGCAATTCCAACTTTGAAGAAGGTAGGGAGATGGCATAAATGATGTTAATGATAATGATGACTATGCAAACATTAAAAATAAACTGCTAGAATTATGTAAACCAAGGAAGAAGGAACCTGGGGAGGGGTATTGTACAATGGAACAAGAAACCAATACAATTGTAATGGCACATACCATTTTAATATCTGCACAGCAGATCAGAAGTTATTAAACTAGAGGGATGTGTAGAAGCATGCAAGAGGACAGGTTTTATACACTACTCTGATGATCTATATTTTGCAACCTCTCTCAATAAGGAGTGTTATGGTATTGAAGACAGTAGTAATGCTCTATTGTACTAAAAGGACAAACTAGGATGCTAGAATCTTACAACTGGGGTAGCTCATTAAAGCCAACAATGTTTAACCGTAAGCCGGTTCTGAGGAAGGGCCACTGAACCTAAAATATTAACTCTGCTTTCTCTCCACATATGCTGTCAGACCTTATGAAATTTTCCAGCCATGTCTATTTTTGTTGTTCGTGTCTAACAGTGCGTATGTAGGTACCCATCATCCAGAGAGAATAAAAAGCACAGTATTTAATTAAGTCATAAGATCAGCATAAAGCATAAAACAAAGCAATCAGAACAAAATCATGTATATGGCTTGGAGGACTGGACTGGTTATCCTGCAGTTGGCAAATCAGGCTGTATTATTATTGTGTCGGTTAGAGAACTCTCATGGTCAGTCAAGAAGCTATAGGCATGCAGATGCCCAAAGAGTTTCACTTTGGGCCTCGGAGTCAGGTTGTATTGTTTGCATGTATCTTGTTATTTAACACAACACTGTAAAACTGATACCCAGCACCCAGTACTGTTAACTTTCAGTGTTGTAAAACTTTTATAGAAAACACTCTGGTGTGAATCAGGCACAGTTATTGTTCTCAGACTAGCAAGTCTATGCTGTGAAAGGAAAATTATAAGTTTTGTTGGGCCACAGGAAAAAATTAAGCACATCTGTTCTATGATTTGCTTTAGAGATCACAGTAAAAACACAGCACATTCATTATTCAGTGTGGAGCTGGAGGAGCACAGCAGGCAAGGCAGCATCAGAGGATCAGTAAAGTTGAGGTTTCAGGTTGGGACCCTTCTTCAGAAATGGGGCCCCAAGAAGGGTCCCACCCCGAAAAGTCAACTTTCCTGCTCTTCTAATGCTACCTGGCCTGCTGCATTCCTCCACCTCCACACTGTGTTATCTCTGACTCCAGCACTGGCAGTTCTAACTATTTCTGACATTCATTATTCACTCTCATTTGTTCTGAGAGATATTGCACATCCCAGTGTGGTGACTAAGCCACCTGGTCTGGATGTTCCAGGTATTATTGTCTCAATATGAGTGAATTTTCTGACTAGTGTTACCAACAGTGTCAGCTCTCCTGGGTTTGTGAAGAGAAGAATTGGCCGAAGTATGTGGTCCCGCTTACTAGTCGCTGACACAGCAGTGTACCTTAGTAGATGTCGGATGAAGACAGCTTCGGATGTAACTGTGATACTCCCCATGGTCGAGTAGACTACTGAAGCGCCTATTTAGTTGCACACAGGACAAATGGATACTGGAACTAGACACCAGGAGGTAGCAGCTCACGTGGAAGGTGATCATTCCATGGGTCTGCACCTTTGTGACCCTTTCCAGGTGGTGTTTTAATGTCTAGATTTGTGTTTGAAAATCAAAACAGAAACATTCATTCATTTATGATATCATAATAAACAGCACTGAGGTTCTGCAAATTTCTTGTGACATCACAAAACTAACTAAGCTGTTAACAGTCAATGCAGTAAAACTTTCATAGATAATACTCAGGTGTGAATCAGGCACAGACATTGTCTTCACACAAGTAACTATGCTTTCGTTCCTTGTCCAAATAAAAAAAAACACCTTTTTTTTATTTGAGCCACGTTATTCACATTAAATATGTAATTGTCATGCCTGGGAGTTTGAAAATTGTTATTTCAGTGAAATACCAATCAAATTACAGGTAGTTTGTTATATTGTGTGTTTCATGAATGCAAATTGGCTGTAACGCAATTGATGAATCGTGGTCACTGTCTGGATAACACAAACTTTCTGTTGTACAGGTATAGCGATTTTCTACAGCAATTTCCCTATAATGTAATTTTCTATGACGATTTTCCATAGCGCAAGGTAACATAAGAACGTAACTATCACTTTATAGGAGAACTACTTGTATGGGGAAGGATCATCAATTTTGCAGGCTAAGTGTGGCACTCGGCACCAAAACAGGATTTGACTATTCATCGGAGGCTGCACGAAGGATGTTACTCAGCATGGTAATGAAATGTCTGCGAAACAAGAAACCAACTCGGCCAGCCAACCAACCTCAACACCCACAACCCGAGCTACAAATCTACTCCAAAACCTTGGGGCTTAACTATGTTAGGTTGCATTATTTTGTGTGATAACTTGTTTTTCAGCTCATTATGTATGCATATGCAAGTAGAATGGCAAATCTTACTGGGCAGACAGGAAGTTCTTACCCCTGTCAGGACTTCCTTGGGTTGAATCTCCAATTGTCAAGGGCACCTCGATAAAGCTTCAGTCACTACTTCAGTCCTTTCTTTCCTCAGGATGGCACCAAGAGACAAATCAACTGACAAAGTCTGCCTGGACAGAGGTAGCTGCAAAGGTTGACTCCTCAAAACAACTTGGTTCTTGTGTCTTAAGAGGATCTGCTACTCTTTGGCAAGTATATACTTCCTGTTCGCTGTAAATCTCATGTATAGCATGAAGCTGTGTAAGTCTGGCACTACAGAAGACTGTCACATAAGAGATTGGGTGCCAGGCATCTCTATCAGTTCCAGCATGTGCACTCAAAAGTGTTCGTTTTTATTCATGTGTTCACAGGATGTGGGCATCTCTGGCTAGGCCAGCATTTATTGGCCATCCCTAACTGCCCAGAGGGCAAGGTAAGAATCAACCATATTGCTGTGGGTTAAAGTCACATATAGGCTAGACTGGGTAAGAACAGTAGTTTTCTTAAGAAAAGGACATTAGTGAATCAGAAGGGTTTTTTTTCTGGCAATCAACAATGGTTTCATGGCTCTTGAAAAGATTCTGAATTCCTTTTTTTTGATACAGAGATATCGGAATTGCCAATTTTGGAGAATTTGAGATAACACGGTGTGAAGCTGGATGAACACAGCAGGCCAAGCAGCATCAGAGGAGCAGGAAACTTTGCTGTTTTGGGTCAGGGCCCTTCAGAAAGGAGAGTCTTGGCCTGCTGTGTTCATCCAGCTTCACACAGTTTTATCTCTTTTTTTTTACTGAATTCAATTTCCACAATCTACAACAGTAGGATTAGAACTCAGGTTCCCAGAGCATTAGCTGAATTTTTGGATGAAAAGTCTCATGATAATACCACAATGCTACAGCCTCCTAGTACATTCAATGTCATCTGGCTATATCATCACAGGTGAAATGCATATATTTCCCAACTTATTCTTCATCATCCTTATATGTGTTATAGACTGTTGCAGTATCAGTAAAGGGCCAGGATCTAGTTACCCAGAAACCAGTTGTTATGTGCAAGTGTTAGAGGGGGCCACATAGATGTCTACACTGCAGTCATGGGATATGCCACAAGCTACCAGCCTAAAGTAGTCTTCTTGCCAGGCAGCATGGCAAGCTCTATTAAACACAAATAGTTCTAATCTTTCAAAGTCTGAAGTGTGATTATTTCTAACATATAGAAAGAAGGACAAATAATATGCACTGTTGACTGTGAAACCATAGCAACGTGTCCTGTTGGACTATGAAAGGAGCCAGAAATAAAGTCTTTGAAGGAGGGGATGGTGAGTTTCAAAGGCAATGGTAATGTGACCACATTGCTCTAATAAGATAGCACGGTGAAGAGCTGGATGAACACTGCAGGCCAAGCAGCATCAGAGGAGCAGGAAAGCTGACGTTTCGGGCCTAGACCCTTCATCAGCAACTCCCTGAAGTTTAATTCGAATTGTTTATAAATTTAAAAAAAGTTCACAAACTGACCTCTCGGCACATTCTGCCGTAACTAGCAACCGCTCCGTGCTAAGGATGGGTCACCGGACCCGAAAAGTTAACTCTGACTTTTTTCCTCACGGATATTGCCAAACCTGCTGAACTTTTCCAGCAACTTCTGTTTTCGTCACTAGGTAAACAACACCACCAAGCGGCCGGGGCTGAGCTTGCGCACTGTGGCCGAGTAGCCAGGGCGCGACCGGGACTGAGTTTGCGCACTGCGCTCAAGCTGCCGGGACTGAGCCCGCGCAGTGTCCCGCTTATGCATCGCTGGTTCGTATTCCCGTAGCTGAGGTTATGGTTCCGGTTGAGAAGTGTTGGTGGCCGGAAGTTATGGGTGTGTGACGGACGCGCGGCCGCTCAGTCGGCGATGGCTGTGTTTGAGGATCTGAGGGGAGAGGCAGTGGGACGACGAGTTGTCCAGAGCAGGTTAGTGTGGGTAGCAGGGCCGTGGTCATTCGACTGTGTTGTTGTTGCAGCTAGTGAGCGAGATAACGGAGCGGTCTCTCTGTCACAAGTTAGAGTATTTGGAGATGGGGTTCACCCCAATATTTCAATCTGTGATCATGAGTTAAGCTTCGAAACCCATGTCCATCCAGCGGACAGCGTACCTCCTTGCACCGGCTTTCCCTTGCCCTTCTGCAGTTCACCAGCCATTGCAACCCTCAATCTTTCATTCACCTTCATCTATTTTTGAGTAACTCTTACTTTGTCTCCCTGCGACATTCTGTTTACTTCAGTTCATCCTATTCACTTCCAGTGCCCAATTCCTGATGAAAGGTCACCAGACTTGAAAAGTTAACTCTGCTTTCTTCCCACAGATAATGCCAGACCTGTTGATTTCCGCCACTAATGTATTTTTTTTCCCAGATCTCCAGCATCCACAGTTTTATTTTGTCTCAATTATGGAATACCTGCATCCTGCACTAAGACAGCACCCGCCCCCCGGTCTCAAAGGCCTCCTTTCCCCACCCATGGTTCTCACATCGGGGTTTCAGTAATTCATACACAGTGGCGGTTGGTGGGTGTAAGAATTGGGAGGATAATCCCACGCTGCTTCAGCCCATTCCATACCTCATATGCAGTCTGTCCGCCATGCCCTTGAGCTGGTATCTTATTCCAGGTGTTTAGTGTCAAATGGGGGGGAAAAATGCTATCTAGTCCTGACCACAACATGCTACGGTTCCAATTTGTGTTGGACAAGGGAAAAGGTGGCTTTGGATTGGGAGAAGGCATAGTTTATTAAAATAAAGCAGGAGCTGGCTTGATTGGTGACTACGCCTTGTGGGTAAGTCTACAGCAGAACAATGGCAGGGGGAGGCATTCAAAAAGGAGCTAGGGAGAGTACAGGTCCAACCTGTACACTTTATATGGAAATGTAACAACAATAAGTTCGCAGAATCCTGGATGTCTAGGACAGTTCAGGATTGGATGAAAAACAAAAAGGTTCTTAGCAAGTCCAAAGGGAGCAATTCAGCTTCAGTGTGAGAAGACTACAGGGAATGTAGGAGGGAATTTCAGAAAATAATTAAAAGAGCAAAATATGTGACATGAGAAAAGACTTATAAACAGGATTAGGCAGAATCATAAGGTATTTTATGAATACATTCGAGGAAGAGGTTAAGCGGGAAAAGGGTAGAGACCAAGGAGACAACCTGTGTGTGAAGCCACAGAATATTGGAAAGCAGTTAAATGAATGCTTCCCTTCATTTTTTATTCTGGAAAAGCAGACTTTAGGTATGGAATTTAGGAAAAGGGACTATGAGGATCTTGCATGGTTTGACATAGAGCCTCCAATACCTCTCCATTTCCTATCTGGCTTAAAAACAAACATAGGCCCTGGCCTGGATGAGTTATACCCCAGGCTGCTGTTGCAGGCGAGACAGAGAATTGCAGGGCTCCTGACACATTTTTGGTACCACTGTGGCCACTATGCTAGTGCCTGAGGACTGGAGGACAGCTAATGTGGTTTAATTTTCAAGAAAGGTAGAGATGAACCAAGAAGTTACAGACCAATGAGTCTCATTTCAAAAATCGGGAAACTTTTGGAGAAGATTCTGAAGGAGCAAATTAATACCCACTTGGAAAGGCATGAGTTAATTAGGGATAGTCAGCATGGATTTGTCGGAGGGGTATCATGCCTAACAAATTTGTTAGAATTTTTTGAAAATGTCATTGCATGGATGAGGAAAGTTCAATTGATGACGCTTATGTGGATTTTAGCAAACCTTTTGACAAGACCCCACATGAGAGACTAACTGAGAGATTAACACAAATGGATTTGAGGGAAACTTGGTGAGATGAATCAGAAAGCGGCTCAGTAATTGGACCCAAAGGATAATGGTAGAAGGCTGTTTGAGTGACTGGAGGCCTGTGTCTACTGGTGTACCACAAGGATCAGTACTGGTACCCTTTACTCTTGTCATATACATGATTAGATTAGATTCCCTACAGTGTTGGAACAGGCCCTTTGGCCCAACAAGTCCACGCCGTCCCTTGGAGCATCCCACCCAGATCCATCCCCCCATAACCCCCACACCCCTGAACACTACAGGCAATTTAGCATTGCCGATCCAACTAGCCTGCATGTTTTTGGACTGTGGGAGGAAACCGGAGCACCTGGAGGAAACCCACGCAGACACGGGGAGAATGTGCAAACTCCGCACGGACAGTTACTCAAGGCTGGAATCGAGCCTGGGTCCCTGGCACTGTGAGGCTGCAGTGCTAACCAATGAGCCACTGTGCTGCCCCCATAATCTATAATTAATATAGATGGAAATATGGGGAGAAATGTTAAGCAAATTTACTGATGACTCCATGATTATTGGAGTGATTAATGAAGATGTTTGTAGGTTACAGGAAGATATAGATGGGTTGGTCAGATGGGCGGACTGGAGGCAGGTGGCATTTAATCCTGATAAATGTGAAGTGATTCACTTTGAAAGAAGAAACAAAATGAGGGAGTATTTAATAAATGACAGGGCACTGGATAGTTTACAGGAATAGGGGGATCTTCAGGTAATTATTTGCAGATCCCTGAAGGCAGAGCGCATGAGCAGGATGGTTATGAAGGCAAATGGGGTACTTGCTTTCATCAGTTGTGACGTAGAGTATAAGAGCAAGGTTGGAGTTATACAGAGCATTAGTCAGGACACAGCTGGAGTACTGTGTGCAGTTCTGGTTATCTCATTAGATTGGATTCCCTAGTGTGGAAACAGGCCCTTCAGCCCAACAAGTCCACACCACCCCTTGATGTATCCCACTCAGACTCATCCCCCTATAGCCCACACACCTCTGAATACGACAGGCAGTTTAGCATGACCAATCCACCTAATCTGCACATTTTTGGACTGTGGGAGGAAACCGGAGCACCCGGAGGAAACCCAGGTAGACACGGGGAGAATGTGCAAATTCTGCACAGACAGTCGCCTGAGGCTGGATTCGAACCCGGGTCCCTGGTGCTGTGAGGCTTAACCACTGAGCCACCGTGCCGCCCACTACGTGAAGGGTGTGATAGCACTAGAAGGGTTACAGAGGAGATTCATCAGGTTGTTACCTGGGATGGAGAAATTGAGCTGTAAGGTGAGATTAGATAGAGCAGAGAAGACTAGGGTTAACATGATTGAGGTATAAGATTATGAGGGGTGTGGATAGGGTGAAAAGAGAGTAACTGTTTTCTTTGGTCAAAGGGTGAATCGCGAGAGCATATAGTTTTAGGGTGAGGGACAGGAGATTCAGAGGGGATTTGGGGGAAAAAAACTATCACTGAGCAGTTGATGGCAATGTGGAATGCGCTGTCCAGGAAGGTAGTGGAGACCGGAAACCCCTCAATCTTTTCTAAAAATATTTGTAAGAGTACTCCACATTTCACAATATTCCACGGTATGGGACAAGTGCAGGAAATTGGAATTAGAGCACTTTTTGTAGAGGTTATGTCGGTGGGCTGAAGGATCTTTCTGCACTGTGTGAATCTATGAACAGTCAGTACCTTAATATTGTGGTGATGTTTAAAATCTCTAGCTAACTATTATCCCACAAAACATGAAGTACTTTGCAAAGGAAGAACCACACTAATTAATAGTTACTGTATTTTGTGGTCAACTGGTCTGTTATAAAGCACAAAAGAATTATGCTGATTTATCATAAGACTAATCTCTCATTTTTCTTTACTGTTTAAAGGTAGCATCTGGAAGAACAATCCTGAGGTACAGTTTAAGGTAGCCCAACGCCATGGAACTGCCAAACTATAGCAGGCAGCTCATGCAGCAGCTATACACCCTAAGGAAAGAGGAACAGTTTTGCGACTGCACGTTACTTATCGGCAACATTCAGTTCAAAGCGCACAAACTCGTGCTAGCCGCCTCTAGTTTGCTCTTCAAATCTCTATTGGACAACACAGATACGATCTTCATTGATCAAACTGTTGTGTGCCCAGAGGAGTTTGCTGTTCTTCTGGAGATGGTCTATACAGGGAAAGTTCCACCAGGGATGCACAACTTTACAAAGGTGGTTTCAGTTGCAGACAATTTGCAAATGTTTGATATTGCTGTTAGTTGTAAGAACATTGTGGCAAACCTAATGAAACAAACTGGGGAAAATGATGTGCAAGCTTCGAACCCTGCTGTTGGCAAAGATACATTAAATCAGGCAGTCACACATCAGCATTGCATATCTGAAGAATTGGACAGTAATGATGCACCTGCTTCTAGTGATACTGAAGTAACTGGACCAGCAGAACAAAACCTGTCTCTGGAAGAATTAAACTGCACTGGCATTGAAGATTTTGAAAGCACTGGTGTTGCATTGTCTACTGAGGAGACTATTCTGTTTGCTGATGCTGTTGATCCAAAACAAGATGTTGAGCAGCAAGAAAGTTCACTAGAAAGCCATGTGGCTGACATTCAGAATGTTAGTTGTTCCTCAGTTTGTACTGAGGGTGATGAAATTCTCCATGAGCCGCCCAGCAAGAAAGGGAAGCTCTCAGTAACAGGTATAACACAGATGTAACATTTTGGTGTGAATTTATCTCTATATCAAACAGATGATGATCTGGGGTGTGTCGGAGAGCTTCAGTCAATTACACAGCAGGGCTGATGGGAAGTATCTCAACCTCTCTCAATTAAATGGTCCTGAGCCAACAATGAGTGAGTGGTGTGATGGTAATGTTGCTGAATCAGTGATGCCAGCTAATGCTGAAGGGACAGGAGTTCAAACCCTCTGTGTTCCTGACCCCCACTTACACCCCCACCCCTCCCATCACCACTCTGAGACAGTCGTCTTTGGAAGCTATGATGCTAAGTGGCAGTTTTACAGTTGAATTGTGACTTGGTAACCATGTCTGTTTCTGACATTCTAGGTCAAGAAATCAGTTCCTTGCGTGAATTACGTTCTGTACTGGCAGGTACTTTCCAGGAGCTTAACTATCTTGTACTTGTGTGTTCTGTTTTCTGCTTAATCAGAAGAAAAGTTAATCACAAAACATGTTTACAGTTCTACCTCACTTGAAATCTGAGCTCAAGGGTAATTTGCCTCTCTAATATTGCTGAAAATAATTCTGAGCTGAAAAAAAACTTTTCTTTGTCCTCTGTGAACACTTGAATTTGCAGAAATGAACCACTGAAGCTTCTCTTTTTCAGTATTCTTCACATGGTGACGTATGGAGTTCAAAAATATGTATTTCCTATGAAAGATTTGACAGTGAATCACTGCCTGCACAATTGTTACTGTATGCCTCATCATTACTGTAAATTGTTTGGCTCCTAACCTGGACTCAGTGTGACTTGTCTCTAGAGTTGGATATTGTGAGTGTTTTAGTCAGGTTCACAAGCTGAAAAATTGTATGTAACTTATCTGATTTGCAGGATAAAAATAAATTTTGAGAGCAGAACGTGTAGACAGCATGATTTTCATCGCATTTCTTTGCAGATGATTTTAGGATGGTTGTTCTCTGCAGCCATCAGACTGATGGTGGCTGGTCAGGGCTATCTGTGCCTGGCAGATTCTGACAGTGGATGCAAGTGAAGGTGCAGAAACCGCTGGGGGCAGTTGGATGTTGTTCACATTTTCTCTTTCTGTCGGTTAGTTGCTCCGATCCAAAGTTGTCTTTTGAACTCTTCATTCAGTATCTATGTGCTTCTTGACAAAAGTTATTGTGGTACTCAAAGGATCTTCTCAGAAAGTCCTTGAAATGTTTGCACATGGCCCCTCTGGCTGAGTGGGTCCACTAGTGGTCATCTCTGTCCAAGACAGTCTTGTGCAGACACCCGTCACATTCAGGCAATGTGATCTATCCAGCCAGTTGGCTTTGCAGGAGATTGACCTCAATGCTGGCGATATGGCTGTTTCTAGGATTTCAATATTAGTGATGTGATCCTACCAGTGGATCTTGAGAATGCTGTGGAGGCAGAGCTGGTAGAGATGCTCTCGGAGGCATGCCCTAGAAGTGTATGACGGTGGTAAAGGACCCATGAATCAGCACTGTACTGAAGGGCAGTGAGGACCACAACTTTGTACACTTGGTGTTTGCCTGCTCTGAGGCTGTCATCTTTCCTCACACACTTGTAGATTTTTCCAAACATGTCTTAGGATGCCTCTTGCTCACTTCCTTGTCTTATGTGGTAATAATCACAATGGTAGTCCCCACATAGGTTGTTAGCAGCCCAGAACCCCAAACTAATGTGCTGGGAACTTGGGTTCACATCCTACCGTGGCAGATAGTAAAATCAGAATTCAATTTTTAAAAATCTGGAAATAAGGACTAGTCCAATGTAACCATTGTTCATTACTGTAAAAATCCGTCTGGTTCATTTATGTCCTTTAAGGAAGAAAGTCTACTGTCCTTAACTGGTCTGGCTTCCATATGATTCCAGACCCACAGCAGTGCTGTCAACTCATAACTTAACTGCCACCTGCACAATTAGGAATGGACCATAAATGCTGGGTAGGAGAATTCAGTCACTAGCATTTAGAAGTTCATAATTTCTCCTGAGTCCTTGAGCAAGTCGGAAGATGTCTGAGGTTGATAAAACATCTGTTATTCTGGAAGTGTATGTAAACTCTGCACCTGGCCCTCCATTACCTGCTGCATCATCGTGCTGAAGAAGGTGGTGAATAAAATCAAGCCCAGCACACGCCTGCCTCATGCCTTTGGAGATGTGAAAGGAATTTGAGAGGTCAATGTGTGCTTGACATGCCTATATTGATTTTTATGAAACTGCTTCCCCGTAGCTGTAGATCTGGGTCAGCATCCTGCTCAAGGATCTTCCAGAGTCCAGACCTATGTAGTGAATACCTTGGTACATAACACTTATTTTGTGTTTTTCTGACTGCACATACTATGTCTGTGGGCCTTCTGTCCTGATATTGCCTTTGGTTTTCTGGGAGGCTTTCTGCAACAGTAGCACTAGGCTGTTTAGAAGTGTTCTAGCCAGAATTCCCCCAGAAATAGAAAAGAAGGTGATCCCACAGTTATTGGAGCAGTCTAAATTTTCTCCTTTGGTTCTTAAACAAGATCACGAACATTCTGTGGAAATCTGCCCTGTTTTCAGCAGGCCATGAATATCTCATAGAACTTGGTATGTGGAACAGGTCCACCACACTTCAAGTCTTTGGAGGGGAGAGTTCCATCAACTCGGGCATTTGTTGCTTTTCATCTGATTTATAGCTGTCACCGTTTCCTCCAGAGCTGGGCTCCCATCAAGTTGTTCTTTGATAGGCTAATGTTTCTGTGGTTAATGACAGTATCGCTTGGTACTCCATACGATCATGTCATTGTGTGATGTCTTGCCATTGGCACTCCTCAAGGTTTTCACTCTTGATATGCTGTTCCAGATTTTAGTGCATTGCAAAAGGCTTTGTGTGTTGCCACCGTCCGTGTGTAGTTGAATTTTTACTGCAAGTGTGATCCTTTAGACATTCCGGAAGTTTATCTAAATACTTATATATTCATACAGCATGGAAACAGATCTTGCAGTTCAACTTGTCCATACTGACCGATTTACTGCTCTCAAGTTGTGTGTTTTTTTTGTAATTTTTCACAAACCTTGGTGCTAGTTTGATGACCTCAGTATCCATTACTGCTGCTTTGATATGTTCCCTGTGTTCTGGAATGGAATTATTAGTGAGATCATAGTAGTGCAGTTTGGCAGTTAGGTTGCTTGGTGTTTATCACTGCAAGATGTTTTCAGGTTGATAGTTCAAAATATCTTTGTTAGGTTGTCTCAATGTCTGGCTTTGAGTGAGTGACCTAGTGGTTTGTGTGACAATCCTTACTGCGTGACTTTAAGTTTGGAGGAAGTCCTTTAGGTCACACTAACATGCCTTGATGTCATCTATCAGTTGCCAGCATTTAGATGATGATTAGGTTGCAATTCCCAACTTCATAGTTTCCAAGTGTCCACTTCCATGCCAGGACACCGTAGTGTTGAGTGATCATATTTGTGAGCTCCATATGTTTGAGAGAATATGTTTAAGTTAAGTAGTTGTGCATATCTTTGTTAAACTTATTTCTAAATTTCCAAAATATGATGCTTTCTGCAAATATTTAGTGTTATCTTTGTATCTTTGACCAGAAGAGCCCAGAAATCTCTCAGAACAAGAGTTCCTCATGCGACATAAACATGATCTTGCACAAGCTGTCCAGGACCTACGTGCTTTGGTGGATTCTGTGGTTAAATGTGAAGATATCCCAATGGCAGAGAAAAAGGTTTTGATCTACTTTTTGATATCTAGATTTTAAATTATTGTCTCACAGAATTATAGAGTTTTACAGCATGTAAAGAGTCCCGTTGGTCCTTCATGTCCATGCCAATCATTAAGCACCTATCTACTCTATTTCTATTTGGCCTATAACCCTGTATACTGTGGTACTCGAAGGGTTTATCTAAATATATATTCATATATTCATACAGCATGGAAACAGATCTTTCGGTTCAACTTGTCCATACTGACCAAGTTTCACAAACTGAAGTATTCTCATTTGCCTAAATTTGGCCCGTATGCCTCTAAACCTGTTTCTGTTCTTGTACCTGTCAAAATGTCTTTTAAATGTTCTAACTATTATTGCATCTGGCTCTTCCTTTGGCAGTTCATGCCACACAAGCCACTCTGTGGATGGAAAAGTTTCCCCTCTGGTCCCTTAAATCTTTCTACCCTCACCTTTTAATGATGCCTTCTAGTTTTGAATCCCCCTACCTGAGGGAAAAGAAACTTTGCTGTACACCTTATTAATGCCCCTCATGATTTCATAAACCTTTATAAGCTCACCCCTCAACTTCCCATAGTTCAATGATAAAAGTTTTAGCTTATCCAGCTGTCCATTTAACTCAAAACTACCACTTCCTGAATGTCATGATGGTCTTTGCCTCTGCGACGTTTTCGGGCACTTAGTTCCAGTTTACCTCCCTGCACCACCCACACACACAACCCGCCCCATGAAATGCCATGTAAACCTCCTGGCCTATCTTATTTTCCCCTAACTGCCATGTGAGACCTTGTCAAAAAACATTATTAAAGCCCATGCAGGCTGCATTTGCTGCCGTACCCTCATGCACACATCTCACCTTTTGAAAATCTCAATCAAACCTGGCAGGCATGATCTACCCATGACAAAACCATGCTGACTATTCATGAATTATCTCGAACTATCCAAATTTTGTCTTTTAGAATTTTTCTGGCAGTTTCTTTACCAGAAATGTTAGACGCTGTGGCCTGCAGTTTAACCCTCCCTTCTGTTTTGAATATTAGTGCCATATTACTATACTTCAGTCCTCTGGCACCTGTCCTGTGTCCAAAGAGGATTTAAACATAATGTCAGGGGCCCCTGCAATCTCCTCCCTTCCCTCCCACCTAGCCTTGGATACATCTCATCTGGGCCTTGATATTTATCCAATTTTCAGACCACTGAAACCTCTAATACCTCCACCCTCTTAAATGTTTCCTGCCTTGCCATTTACCTCTCTCACCCCAAACCTGAGGAATACGTTTTTGGCTTAGCCTTGGCCTTAGTTGCTGTTTCCTAATGAAATGTGCTTCGTCCGTACCTACCTCATTCCTTTGATTGAAAAATGGAATAAACTCCAATGGGAGGCTAGTAAGGTCAGTCTATATTGTGAAATAAATGTTGTTTCGAACATTATAGGTGTGCCAATAGGCCTTTAGTATCATGAATGCATGCTGCATCTGTGCAAGAGCAGCAGTGGGAATAAATTATGGTATGGACCAAGAATAACTAGTGTTGAACTTCCATGTTCTGCTTCAGATATTCCTAGACTGCTGTAAAGAAGGAGAAAGCAGTGAAGTTTTCTGCAAATTATTGGATAAAGTTACAGAAGAGAAGACATTGCAAATGGAAACCCTCCTGTTTGTGCTTGAACAGAGCAAAGAAGCGTACCCTAGCCTGCAGACTGTGCTTCAGAACTTAAACCAAAACTTGCCCATAGAACATTTAGTAGTAACTGGTGAGTGCTTAAGCGAGTAATGTTCATTCAGCGTAACGATTCTGCACTAGCCAGCAGGTAAGTGTGTTACTTGAGGTCTGTTGCGGATTCCGTCACTCAACTTTGTTTTGAATGTCGATCATGTAATATTTCATGTTAGGTTTAGATTAGGTTAGATTCCCTACAGTGTGGAAACAGGCCCTTCGGTCCAACATGTCCACACCGCCCCTTGGAGCATCCCACCCAGACCCATCCTCCTATAATCCACACACCCCTGAACACTACAGGCAATTTAGCATGGCCGATCCACCTAGCCTGCACATCTTTGGACTGTGGGAGGAAACCGGAACACCCGGAGGAAACCCACGCAGACATGGGGAGAATGTGCAGACTCCGCACAGACAGTTACCTGAGGTTGGAATCGAACCCGGGTCGCTGGCGCTGTGAGGCTGTAGTGCTAACCACTGAGCCACCGTGCCGTCCAGAGATGCATTAGCCCAGAACGTCCAATCAGAGCTGGAAACCCTATTTCTGTCTCAGGTCAGACAAAAAAATACTCGCCCCTCTACTCTGCTCCTGCACACCCCTCAAAGTTGCACCATTGGGTCTGTCTTGTCACTTCAAGTTTCTTCTACCAAATTATCCATCAGTCATGCCTAAAACTAAACACATGTCAGAGCTGTCTCTCAGATGGAAGCAAGATCCCTGGGATGTGGGTGCAAGTTAGACCATAGAACAGTAGAACACAATACAGACCCTTCAGTCCGTATAACATTGTGGGCCGATTATCTTCCGAAGTTCGAACTACCCTGCTTACTGTATAGAATACTAGCATCCATGTACCTATTCAAGAGTCGCTTAAAAGTCTCTAAAGTATCTGACTCCACGACCACTGCTGGCAACACATTCCACACACCCACCACACTGTGTGAAGAACCGACCTCTGGCATCTCGCCTATACCTTCCTCCAATCACCTTAAAATGATGCCCCCTCATAATAGTCATTTCTGCCCTGAGAAAAAGTTCTGGATGGGAGTTTGCTCGCTGAGCTGGAAAGTTAGTTTTCAGACGTTTCGTCACTTTTTTTTATTTGAAAAAATATACTTTATTCATAAGATGTACAAAAAAAACATATTTACACACCTACCCAGTCATGCAGGCCGCTCCGGGTTACCCAGGGGCTACGCACACGAACTAAAAGGAAAAAAAAACAAAGCAAAGAAAATACCCCGGCAGTCGTCACACCGCACAGTCCCAGTTGGCCCCCTGACCAGTTGGGGAAGGCGCCAGCTGGGCCCAGTTACCAGATAGGGCCCTTTTTTCTATTCTGGACGAGGGGTTTCATATGGTGGTCTTTCCCCACCGCACTTTGGCGGCGGCTGCCCCAAGCTTTAGCGCGTCCCCCAGCACGTAGTCCTGGACCTTGGAGTGCGCCGGTCGACAACACTTGGTTGGGGTCAGTTCTTTCAGCTGGCAGACCAGCAAGTTGCGGGCAGACCAAAAAGAGCGTCTTTCACCGCATTGATGGTCTTCCAGGCACAGTTGATGTTGGTCTCAGGGTGCGTCCCGGGAAACAGCGGGTAGAGCACGGAGTCCCACGTCACGGAGCTGCTCGGGACGAACCTCGACAAATCCCACTGCATCCCCCTCCAGACCTCCTGCGCATAGGCACACTCCAGAAGGAGGTGATCGACAGTCTCGTCCCCCCGCAGCCACCTCGAGGGCAGCGTGCGGTGGCGCAGAGATTCCGGGCATGCATAAAGGATCTCACTGGCAGAGCCCCTCTCACCGCCAGCCAAGCAATGTCCTTGTGCTTGTTTGAAAGTTCTGGCGATGAGGCATTCTGCCAAACGACTTTGACAGTCTGCGTGGGGAACCACACGACGGGATCCACCCTCTCCTTTTCCCGAAGGGTCTCGAGGATACTATGTGCTGACCACTGCCTGATGGCCTTGTGGTCAAAGGTGTTTCCTTTCAAAAATTTCTCCACGACGGACAGGTGGTACGGGATGGTCCAACTACTCGGAGCGTTCCGCGGCAACGAGGCCAGGCCCATCCTTCGCAACACCGGGGAGAGGCAGAACCTCAGTAAGTAGTGACACTTGGTGTTTGCATACTGAGGATCTACGCGCAGCTTGATGCAGCCGCACACAAAGGTAGCCGTCAGGGCGAGAGTGGCGTTCGGTACGCCCTTTCCCCCATTTTCCAGGTCTTTGTACGTGGTGTCTCTGCAGACCCGATGCATCCTCGACCCCCAAATGAAGTGGAAGATGGCCCGGGTGATCGCAGCGGCGCAGGACCAGGGAATAGGCCAGGCCTGCGCCATATAGAACAGTACCGAAAGCCCCTCGCACCTGACAACCAGGTTCTTACCTGCGATGGAGGGGGTCCGGAGCGTCCACCTGCCCAGCTTCTGCTTCAATTTGGTGATACGCTCCTCCCAAGTCTTAGTGCATGCCCCTGCTCCACCAAACCAAACGCCCAGCACCTTCAGGTAGTCTGTCCTGACGGTGAAGGGGATGAAGGAGCGGTCGTCCCAGTTCCCGAAGAACATGACCTCGCTCTTACCCCTATTGACTTCAGCACCCGAGGCCAGTTCAAACTGGCCGCAGATGTCCAACAGTTTACTCACCGACCGATGATCGGTGCAGAAGACGGTGACATCGTCCATGTACAGGGAGATCTTGACCTGAAGGCCTCCGCTGCCTGGGATAGTCACGCCCTTCAGGCTCACGTCCTTCCTGATGGATGCGGCGAAGGGCTCCACACAGCACACGAACAAGGCAGGAGAGAGCGGGCAGCCCTGCCTGACTCCAGATCTGACAGGAAAACTGTCCGATTCCCACCCGTTGATCGAGACTGCGCTAACGATGTTGGCGTAGAGCAGCCGGATCCAATTGCGGATGCCCTCCCCGAACCCCACTTTGGAGAGGACGTCCCTCATGTAAGCATGAGACCCTGTCGAAGGCCTTCTCCTGGTCCAGGCTGACGAGGCAGGTGTCCACCCGCCTGCCCTGTACGTAGGCAATCGTATCCCTGATGAGCGCGAGGCTCTCAGCGATCTTCCTGCCCGGCACAGCACAGGTTTGGTCAGGGTGAATCACCGACTCCAGGACAGACCTGAGCCGGTTGGCTACGACCTTGGCCAGGATTTTGTAGTCCACGTTCAATAGTGAAATGGGACGCCAATTCTTAATTTCTTCCCTCTCCGCCTTCCTCTTGTAAATGAGGGGGATGATGCCCTTCCCCACGGACTTGCACATTTCCCCTGCCCGAAGCGCACTATCGTACACCTGCAGCAGGTCCTGGCCGACCAGGTCCCACAGAGCGGAATACAGCTCAACCGGTAAGCCGTCGCTCCCGGGAGTCCTAGTCCTCTCCAAGGACTTGAGGGCTCTGGTCAGCTCGTCCAGGGATAGCGGCCGGTCCAGCCACTCCCTCGTGCCATCGTCTAAGACCTCCGTGATAGACGACAGGAACGACTCGGAGGCTGTGCTGTCCGTGGGGTTCGTGTCGTACAGTCCGGCATAGAAGGATCTGCTGATCCTCAAAATGTCGGGCTGAGACGACGTCACCGAGCCGTCGTCCTCCTTCAGCTGGCTAAGCACAGAGCTCTCTGTGCACCTTCTGAAAGAAGAAACGTGAGCATGTCTCGTCCTGCTCCACGGAGCGGACCCTGGACTGGAAGATTATCCTGGAGGCTTCCGCAGCGAAGAGCGAGGCTTGTTGGCCCCTCGCCTCGTGGAGGTCCTCCGTGACATCGACCCCCATCAACTGCAGAAGGAGCAGGTTCTGCACCCTTTTCTGGAATTGTGACAGTTTTCCCCGCCTTTCTCTCGCCTTCCGAACACCCTTGAGGACAAAGAACCTCTTGATGTTCTCCTTCACCGTCTCCCACCAGTCGCCCGGAGACTCAAAGAAGTGTTTCACGGTTCTGCAACCGGCGTACTCCCTGTTAAGCTCCTCGACGTTCTCTGGGGTCAACAGAGTCGTGTAGAGCTTCCACGTCCCCTTACCAGCCAGCCGGTCGTCCGGTAAGTGACAGTCGGCCAGCAGGAGGCAGTGGTCAGAGAAGTACACCGGCTCGATGCCAGTGGACCTGACCGAGAACGCCCGTGACACAAACAGGAAGTCTATCCTTGAGTGAATAGAGCCGTCTGGCCGCGACCAGGTGTACCTCGGCTGCGCTCCGTCTGCAGGGGTGCTGAAGACGTTGAGCAGCTTGGCGTCCTTCACTGTGCCCATCGGGAATCTGGACGTGACGTCCAGTTGACTCCCCCCACCCGCTGTCCCCACGCCGGATCTTCCATCTGCATCGATGATGCAGTTGAAGTCTCCGCTCAGGATGACCGGCCTGGGCGTAGCCAGCAGGAGTGGAAGCCGCTGCAGGACGGCCAACTGCTCCCTCCGTACCGCTGGGGCGTACACATTGATCAGCCTCAGGGGAGCATTCCTGTAGGTGATGTCCGCCACTAGGAGGCGCCCCCCCCCACCACCTCCTGAACTTGAGAGATGATGTTGCGCCCCCGCAGCAGAATCGCCAGGCCTGAGGAGCGACAGTCGTTACCCCCCCCCCCGACCAGATCGAAGACCCACAGGTCCAGGCGCCAGATCATTTCCCGTACCTGCCGAGGTGCGGTATCCCGCACTCCTGCAGAAACAGGAGGCCCGCCTTGATGGTGGTCAGGTAGGCCAATGTGGATGCGCATCTTGCGGTGGACTTGACGCTGCGCACATTAATGCTCGCAACTCGTACCCCCATTGTGGGCAGTGACCGCAGTACCCTCCCCAAGTCCAAGGTCCAGCCCCTCCATCTGTCCCTTCATGCCCATTGCCCGGGCTAACTGCTGGACACTCTCCGGGCTGAGGAAACCGTCCGTGCTGCCTTCCGGGTGGCATCTCCCTGTCGGGGGTACGGAGGCAGGAGGGTCAGGCTGGGGACGCGCTGTTTCCTCCTTCCTGCCTGGAAGTTCCGGGGCGGCCCTCCAGTGCCCCAGCAGCACATGACTGGGTGTCGGAGGGAGCCTCCGGACGCCTCTCGTCACCTGGAAGCGGGGTGCTGCTTTCCTTCTCCCTTGAAATCTAACTTCTGCTTCAGGCGGGCCCTCTCCGAATCCCCCTCGTCAGAGGAGCTCTTATAGCCCCCTGTAGCTGCCTCTTCCCGCCTGATGGTTGCGGTTCCTGGGCCCGCCGACGCACCTTCCTCCTCGTTTTCCGGACCGTCGTCCACTCCCCTGGGTCGCGGCTTGCCTGTCGCCGCCTCCATCGACTCCGGTTTGTCGGGTTTTGGAGGGGGGGACGGGGAGCGGAGCCTGCCGGGGCGCCGTGCTGGCCTCGGGCCCATCCTGCAGGGCTGGGCCCTCCTGCATGACCTGGCCCTCCTGCACATTAGTGGGGTCCTCGCAGGGCCCTGGTGCCTTCCTCTCTTCGGGGTTGGGGGGAGGGGGGTGCTGGCCCCGCATTGCCCCTGCCGGCGACCTGGGCGTAGGTGGTCCCCCGCCGGCGGCATGCCCTATAGAGGTGGACCGCTTCCCCGCAAAGGTTGCAGCTTTTCAATTGTGGGCAATCCTTTGAAAGGTGTCCCTCCTCCCTGCAGATGGTGGCTTTGCAGTCGGCCGCCACGTGACGACCTACCACAGGCATGGCAAACTTTAGGTTGCCCTGCGTGGGTCAGGTAGCCCTTGTTCCCACTGATCGCGAAGCTGGACGGAGGGTGTACGACGTTCCCATCCGTGCCCATCCTCAGCGTCACCTGCCTCTTACTGGTCCAGATTCCCGAGGGGCCCATGATGTCAGTTCGGTCCCCTTCCACCTTCACGTACCTTACAAGGAAGGTCAGGACATCAACTGCTGGCACATGCGGGTTGTACATGTGTACAGTCACCAAACGGCTCCTCTGCACTGGCATCACAAACAGCGGGACAGCGGTCAATACAGAGAGGGGGCCCTCACCTCCTTTCCCCTTGAAAACCTCCAGGAAGCGCTCGCAAAGCTTGGCACTCCTGAGGGTTAAATCGTAAAAACCTCCTCCGGGGAAATCCTCCAGGCAGTAAATGTCCGCAGCAGTGAACCTGCCACAGTCCAACAGGACCCTCTTCATGAAGAAGGTGCGGTCCACAGGTGCACCTTCATCCACCTTCTTCACGGAAACACGGATGGTGTTCCGGACCCCCTGACCTGGGGCACGAGCACT